>NC_137032.1:3067500-3362500 GCF_032717465.1 Coenobita brevimanus | reverse complement strand
CTAGATTCCATAGTGTGTTTGTATAAAGAGGGCCATCTAGTCAGGTGTAAACAAAAAACAGCCATAATATTGCTAACCTGAAGCCTGCATGTAAAAGTGGATATGGGGGAAAGTGAGGGGGCTGTACCTATGAAGGCTCTTAACCCCTTCTGTACGTTAAAGTTTTTTCCATTCCACAGATTGCCCGGGGAGTAGGCGAGACAGTATTTCTCCTGGCGCATGAGTAGAAGGACAAAAGGAGGAGGAAAACTTTTAGGGTTAACTATGGTATTATTATTATTATTATTTATTATTTATTTTTTTTTTGCCACTCAAATTTCAAGGCACTTCCTGCTGTGGAGTGAGGTTCCTTAGTGATGTTGTGTATATATTAGTTATGTTCTTTCTATTACCATACGATTTTTAGAAAAACGCAGTTAGGAGGAGAAAATAATATCCATTCACCTCTTCAAAACGAAAGAGAAAAAATCATCTGGTAATAGTAAGTCTAAAATAAAAATGGCATCATCGAAGTGAAGGTCTAAACCAGTCAGTCTAAATGGTGGTTAATTATTTTACGGAATCGTCTTGTTTGGTAGAATTTTTCACTTTAGTCACTCTAGATTGCCTGTGAAGTATTTGTTAGCTGTGCAAGTGAAGATAAAGTGCATAAACAAACAATCTTATTCGCAGGTTAACCTCAAGAATGTTTAGCCGTGAAGTATTTGTTAGCTGTGTTGGCGAAGATGAAGTGTAAGTAAATAATCATATACACAACTAAAAATCAATAAGGTTTGGTTGTGAGGTGTCTGGTAACTATAATAATGAAGACAAAGGCATAAACCGGCAACCTTAGGGTATACACAACACAGCTAGAGAGAGAGTTTATACATCTGAAGTCTGGGGAGGGAATTATAAAGAATCTTAACAAATTTTTAAAGTAAATACGTCATCACATCAAAGTTTACCACGAGAAATTATTGCGTTTTATTTTATTTTATTTTTCTGCGTCAACTAAGGAAGTACCCCTAACACTGAATAGATATATAAATGCAATAATGCAATGACTTAGTAGCAGTATCTGGCCTGAAGGCCGTAATAACACAACTAACATCTCCCGGACTCAGAAAAGAACCAGTAACTTAAAACAATCACACGCAATACACGAGGCTATTGTTACAGGTGAAAATTCCTTGACCAGGTACATACTACTTAAAGCTCGGATATTTCTACCTTAAGATAACAAAAGACGTCTGAAAAGGCGGTCAGGATGTCATCGCAGTAAAGGAATTGGATTGTGAAGTGTCTGGCAAGAGAAAACTGTGAATATTAAAGAGTAAACAAGCTTTCTTGCCACGACTTAGGTTAATAATAATAATAATAATAATAATAATAATAATAATAATAATAGTAATAATAATATGGCACCAAACATTAATATTTACCTTTTTTATTTGTGAAGTATTTTTTGTAAGATTTCCGAATGAATATAAAGGTTACAAAAAATCTCATTCACGACCAAATCTCAAGAAAGTTTATGAATAGGGTCTCTCGTCCTCACTATCGCCTCATGAATACGTTATATGAGCGCAGTAGACAATAAGAGAGGAGACGTGCCAGAGAGAGAGAGACAGACAGAGGCAGAGAGAGAGAGAGATTATGGTGGGTTGGTAGGATGAGGGGTGGTGCGGTGGGGATGGAGAATGAGGGGTTGTGGGGTGAGGGGTGGTGTGGTATGGAGCAGTAAGATGAAGAGTGACGGGGTGAAGAATGTAAAGGATGAGGGGAGTGAGGGGTGGGGGTGTGAGAGGTGCGGGTGGTGGGGAGAGGGGTGGCTGGTTTGGGGGTACGGGAGGGGAGGAGGAAGGTACTGGAGAAAGCTGGAATGTAATCTGAAGAAGGGGAAAAATAAAATGTGGGGAGGGGGGAGGAAAGGAGGAACGTGGTTTGAGGTGGAAGGGTGAGGAAGGGAGGAGCTTTGTCTGAAGGAGGGAGGGTGAGAGATTGGAAAAGTGTAAGGGAAGGAAGATTAAAAAATGATCTTAGGGAGACGAAGGGAGAAACTTGGTTCGAGGAAGATTGGGGGGGTCGATCTCAAAGACGAAGAATGAAAAATAGGAACATGGTCGAGAGAGAGAGGGAAGGGGGGAATGGGAAGGAAAGCGCCTGAGGGAGGGAAAGAAGGGCGAGGGAGGAAGGTCTGGTGATGGGGTGGGCATTGTGTGTGTCGCTTCCTGTTTTTATCTCGTTCAGGACCCACGTTCATCATCCACGAGCCATTCTCTCCCTTGGGCCTGCCTCACATACACCTTGTTTCTTTTTTGGCCATTTTCTTTAACATCCATCCATTCAGGTGTACTTCTCGTAGCGTCTGGAAAAAGTGCTTCAACAGTCATTTTGCTTTACAGGATATTTTCTTTTTAACTCCTCTGTAACCTAGATGTAGTTTTAATATTTCACTTTAGCTTTAATCACACTGTCACACCTTATCTGCCTGGTGGTAAATATTTCGAGTCAGAGGGAACACTGTGGGAACGCGTTACGGTTCGAATCCTAAAGGTGGCTGGATAATTTTCTATCATGCTGGAGTACCACGGGCGTACGATGGTCTCCTGTGACTTATATGACCTGGCCTGCAATTGCCTGACCTAAAGCTCTCCCACGCCCCGAGCTCCCTGGGGCCCGAAGGGGGTACTATGAGATTAACTGTTCCCGATAGGTGTTTAATTTTTTTCTCTTAATGGGATACAATTCTATTCTGCTTGGGAGAGGCGTACTTAACCCTTTGGCTTCATGAATGCCTCCCAACCAAACGAAGCTGTCTAGTTCTGGTCTAAATTAAACACATAAATGCACCACCATCAGAGAAAATATGATTCCAGACAGTTTAGAAGTACCTGACAGCTAGGATCACTCGGCATGACAAAATCGTCTGGTGTTAGCCTGGATACTCCACACCAACAGCAGTGAAAGGGTTTAATTTTAGCCTGAGATGCCTATGACTCATCCTCTGGTATTATCTTGAATATATCACTAGAGTTGTCCTGACCATAAAAAGGTTGGTGGTTCCTTTATTAACATGCTCAGAGATCGCTCTCATCTGAATGAAACCGTTCGGTGTGAGCTGGATATTTTTTTTTTTTTTATGCACCCGACTTCGGACATAGGCTCACATACAACTACAAATGTCCTGATTATGAAAAGTAGATTCTTGCTTCCGTCATAGAAGTAATAATCAGCTGTGTTAGATAAGCTTAACATTCGTCTATTCAGGAACCATTCGCTGCACTTCTACGTTAAGGTGATACTACAGTCTTATTTTTTCTGCTCGTTTGGTCTCTCCATTACTTTGCCCTTTTTTTGTTACCTCCACCATAGAAGCCAGATGGAGGTAATATAATCATCTGTGTCCGTTTGTGTACATGATATCTCAAAAAACTGTCATCGGATTTAAATGAAATCTGGTCAACAGGTGCGCAGTGTGTCAAGGAATTGTTGATTAGATTATCAGGTGGATCCGGTTCCAGATGCAGGAATAAACCATAAATTTTATTGGCGTGGGAGGAGGTATGTGCTCACCAAGATTATGAAACAGGGCTGACAGAGACCCTAGAATTAAATCATTATACCAGACCGTAAAAGGGATTCTTTCTAAGACTTACACGAAAATGAACACTAGAGTCCATTACCTGTCTGGCCTTTGTTTTACCCCTACCCTATGATGTCTTTTGTTTTACTCCTGCTTCCAACACACGACTTTTTTTTTCAGATGCTATTCGTCCATTAAAGCGGGTCTTCCCACGACTTCTGCCTAATGTACACTGCAGTCTTTTCCTTTGCTGGCCTTTTACCTTCTCCGTTATCTAGACGTCTTTGTTTCAGTGTCTGAGTAGCAGGTAGGGGATGCTTTTAACTCTCTCTCTCTCTCTCTCTCTCTCTCTCTCTCTCTCTCACACACACACACACACACACACACACACAGGTAACAGCGCATTTCTGGACAACCCTAATAACGTAAGCAAAATGAGAGCCGTTGTAACTGCAAATGCTAAAAAGGGTGGCCATAGCAGCAAATAAAGCAGTAATGGCAGAGAGAAAAAGCAATAATTGGAGGAGTCAAGGCTCTTTACATTATTAAGGAATGCCGTGACGAGACCTGCACAGTAAACAAGTGTACTAAGAAATATGGCACGAAAAAAAAATACATAAATAAAAAAGAAAGAAATGAAAAGAAAGAAAAGAAAGGAAAAACAAGAGAAAAAAAGCAATAAGGGAATAAAAGCAGTCGTAATTGCAGACAAATAGAGTAAAATTAAATACCCGCCATAGCAGAAAAATGGTCATTATAGAAAATATCATAGGAAAAAGGGTCAAAAAAAGCTGAGAAGAAAAAATCAATCTCGCAATCAAGTGACATTTGGGACAGTGACAAGGCTACCGTATTACATTTTGCATTGATGAGATTTGTTGACATGTGACACAGTAAATGAAAAACACACTCATATAATTTAACCACGCCAGCAGAAAATTTTATCAAACTAAAAAAGGGGAAAATAAAAGTGAAAAATGTCATAACAGCACAGTACAAAAAAAAAAAAAAAAGCTAAACGTACGGTATAGAAATAAATGATGATAAAATGTGAAGTAAACGGTGTCGAAAAACAGCCGTAATAGCATAGAAAATAGCAATATCTGTCAAAAAATAGCCGTAATAGCATAAAAACGAGGACTATCGGTGTACAAAATATAGCCGTAATAGCATAAAAAGAATATCGGTGTCAAAAAACAGCCGTAAATGCATAAAAAAAAACAGCAATATCAGTGCCAAAAAACAGCCGTAACAGCATTAAAAAAAACAGCAATATCGGTGCCAAAAAAAATAGCCGTAATAGCATAAAAAACAACAATATCGGTGCACAGAAAAAAGCCGTAATAGCATAAAAACGAGGACTATCGGTGCCCCCCAAATAGCCGTAATAGCATAAAAAACAGGAATATCGGTGTCAAAAAATAGCCGTAATAGCATAAAAAAAACAGCAATATCGGTGCCATAAAACAGCCGTAAATGCATAAAAAAACAGCAATATCGGTGCCAAAAAACAGCCGTAACAGCATAAAAAAACAGCAATATCGGTGCCAAAAAATAGCCGTAATAGCATAAAATACAGCAATATCGGTGCCAAAAAACAGCCGTAACAGCATAAAAAAACAGCAATATCGGTGCCAAAAAATAGCCGTAATAGCATAAAATACAGTAATATCGGTGCCAAAAAACAGCCGTAACAGCACAAAAAAAAAACAGCAATATCGGTGCCAAAAAATAGCCGTAATAGCATTAAAAAAAAAGCAATATCGGTGCCAAAAAACAGCCGTAACAGCATAATAAAACAGCAATATCGGTGCCAAAAAAAACAGCCGTAATAGCATCAAACACAGTAATATCGGTGCCAAAAAACAGCCGTAACAGCACAAAAACCTGCAATATCGCGATCAACAGCGTCATGTTTGGATGAGTGACGGGCCGCCCACATTATCAACGAAGGGAATGACGAGGCTTGCTGACTTTTGACACAATTTTCCTATCTGCAGGGTAACACTATCTGGGGAAGCGGTGACAGACGAGCTATTAGTGGGGTGAAGGAAGGAGAGGGAGGGGGAGCATTGGAGAGGGGAGAGAAAAGGAGGGAGGGGAGAAGAGAGAAAAGGGGAGTGGGCTGAAGTGTAAAGAAAGAGGATGGAGAAAGGGCAGAGAGGCAGGGACAGGGTGGTGGAGGGGAGAGGAGGGGAAAGGAGAGAGGGAGAGAATAGTGGGAGAGGGAAGTGAGAAGAGGAAAGGAGGGAATCATGCAAGAGATAAGCTTAAGTGTAGAGAGAAAGGATGGAGAAAAGGCGGAGAGATAGGGACGGGGAGAGAGGGAATGGAAGGGCGAGATGGACAGAGCGAGAGAATAGAGGTAGGGCGAAGTGAGGAAAGGAGAGTGTGATGCAGGATGGATGAAGGGATGGGTGGAAGAGTTGAGGGAGAGGGGAGAGAAAAGGGGAACGGGAAGGGAAAAGGGAGAGCGGGAGACGAAGAGATGGAGGGGAAGAAGCAAGGTATAAAACAAGTACAAAATATTAGATGCAGGAGCTTCAGGGCATTTTGGCTAACGATCTGCCTCGCGATACGGTGTTTTGTGGTGTGATGTAGTGGTGTGGTGTGGTGTGGTGTGTGGAGGGGAGGGGAGGGGAGGGGTGGCATGGTGTGGTGTGGCATAGAGAAGGAATACACAGATTATTCTCTGGAAATTCAGGTCCCAACGACACTTACCCATACTGTATGGTGTGATGTGTGGTGGGGTGGCGTGTTGTGTTGTGTTGTGTTGTGTTGTGTTGTGTTATGTGGTGTGGTGTGGTGTGGTGTGGTGTGGTGTGATGTGATGTGATGTGATGTGATGTGGTGTGGTGTGGTGTGGAACGAGACAGTGTTGGGTGCTGTGGTGTGATGTGCTGTGGCCTCGGTAAGTCTACAGGAGTAAAGTACCTCGTGTCCGAAAAACGTTAGCAAGAGACAGACGGACACGGGCGCTCCTAGAGAAACATCCAAGAAGAACAAGGAAAGAAAGAATGGGTGGAAAGATAAAGAGATGGGGAAGATTAGGTACGATATAAAGGAATGAATAGGACAAAGGAGAGAAGAAGACAGGGAGGAAAGGAGGGATGAAGGGGGAGACACGGTTGGAGGGGGGAGTGAAAAGGAGGAAGAGAAGAAAAAGGTAAGACGGAGGGAAAAGGAGAGAAATGAGCGTAGGAAGAATCGAAGTAGAGTAGTGCTGAATGGCCGGGGGGCAATAAGACTGAGTGGGGATGGAGGAGAGGAGAGAAAGGTGGAGAGGAAAAGGGGAGGGAGGAGAGAAAGAGGGGAGGGAGGAGAGAAAGAGGGGAGGGAGGAGAGGAAGAGGGGAGGGAGGAGAGGAAGAGGGGAGGGAGGAGAGGAAGAGGAGAGGGAGGAGTGGAAGAGGGAATGGAAAGAAAGAATGTGGCGTGGAGAGGAGGGTGAAGGAAGAAGAGAGTGAAGGAAGGAACGAATGGGTGAAGGAGGGGAGGCGGAAGGAGGGAGAGAAGGGAGTGGAGGGAGGAGAGGAAGAGGAAAGGGAGGAGAGGAAGAGGGAAGGGAGGAGAGGAAGAAGGGAGGGAGGAGAGGAAGAGGGGAGGGAAAGAGACAGAATGTGGCGTGGAGAGGAGTGTGAAGGAAGGAGAGAGTGAAGGAAGGAACGAAAGAGTGAAGGAGGGGAGGGGGAAGATGGGAGAGAAGGGAGTGGAGGAAGAATGGAAGAAGTGGGGAGAGACAAACCAAGAAAATAGTGAGAGTGGGGAAATGGGAGGGATGGAGAAAAGTGAAGGTGAGAAGAGAATGTGGGGGTCTGTGGAAGAAAGAAGGAAGATGAGAAACAAGCGATAGGGAGGGAGTTTGAAAGATACAAGCAGAAAGACAGACAGACAGGGAGGAGGGTATTAAAGAAAGCATACAGAGAAAGAAAGGATGGGTAGAGATGCAGAAAGGTGATAGGAGTGACTGAAGGAAAACAAATTACAACTGACTTACACGGCTGAACATGATTCCTCCAGGAGAGAGAGAGAGAGAGAGAGAAACTGTCGAAGAGATAGGGGAAGAAGAATGGAGGGAGGGAGGAGGTGGAAATGGAGAGAGGGGCAGAAGGGGAAGGGAAGAGAGTGGAGGGGCAGGAGGGCAAGGGAAAGGGAAGAGTGGAGGGTGAGAAAAGGGGAGGGGAGAAGGGACAATGAAGGGTGAGGAAGGGGGAGGGGAGAAGGGAGAGTGAAGGGGGAGGAAGGGGGAGGGGAGAGGGGAGAAAATTGGGGAGGATGATAGGAAGGTAAAGGTGGTGTCAGGTAGGGATGTGAGGACAAGGAAAAGAGTTGGTGCGATGCTGGTGGCTGATAGGGTGGTAATGGCAAGTTGAGTCCTTGAACTCTGAGGCAGTGTAGTGGTGGTGATGGTGATGATGATGATGATGACGTGACGTGGTGGTGGTGGTGGTGGTGGTGGTGGTGATGATATTTACAGCGACACAGATGGAGTACATAATTATACATCTTACATGAAATACATACAGTAATCTATACGAAACAAGAGTACACAATAATTACGAGAAACACGAAACGCGGGCAAAATGAAGTCTGCCACGATCAAATACTCAGGAAAGAAGAAGGCTTGAAATTAAATAAATATCGATTGCACGACGTATTAAAGCAGACATGCAATTCAAAGTCACAATGCACCCAGAGGAGGTCACGCAACAATCGAACCCACATCCAGGTCCCTATTATACTACTGGATGAACTGGGAGTGTGTAATCGTGTTGATGGGGTAAACGGTCTGATTAACAAGATACCATACTCTTTTATTACACTAACTTGGCCTAAAACTGTCATTTCTCCACCATGAATGCTGACCCGTAGAGTACATTAGCACAAGAATATGATGCTCGTCACGAAGAAAGCCTTTATAAAGAAAGTAGAACCGTAGTATTGTCCTTTTCTGTCACTGAGCTACGCGAAATAAACTGCAAAAGTACGAAAATCTAGGCCAAGTTAAAGTAAAATGAGTACAGTTTCCAACACATTTCCGTACAGAGTAATTAACTGCGACTGTGCACTCATTACTACAATCTATTCTACTGAGATATCGTGAAGCTCTTAAGCCATATGTTTACGGTCATCATCATCATCATCACCATCAATCTTCATCAGTCATCTTCATCATCCTCATCAACATCCTCCTCCTCCTCCTCCTCCTCCTCATCATCATCATCATCATCATCATCATCATCACGAGTTCTACATGTCCTGAACTCCGAAATGCAAAAGCGAGATTACCCTTCTACGCCGCCCGCCTATTAATGACTGGTTAGCAAGATGTCGTTAGGTTCTTACACCGCTTCGAGACAATGTGGCCGAGCGGTGGAGAAGGGTGCTGATGACCGAAAGGACGCTTGTTCGATTCCTGAGAGGGACAGGATACAGTCTGGGAATCTTAAAAAGCGTTTGGATTGAAATTCCCAAAAGACCCACCGACACGACATAAAAACACTCCTCTAAATATTTTCACACGAGAGAGAGAGAGAGAGAGAGAGAGAGAGAGAGAGAGAGAGAGAGGCCAATTAGCTATAGATAGCGCTAGATTCAAACCTAGTTGCTTTAGCTTAGATTTCGAAAGTAACTCTTAAGTCCCTGACAACACCAAATGTAACTCCGCAATAAACCATGTTTAAGAGACAGAGACAGAGAGAGAGAGAGAGAGAGAGAGAGAGACAGACAGAGACAGAGAGAGGCCTAATGACTACACGCAGATCATTAACTCGTATAATCAATATTTGCTAAGTGACAGTCTTCGCCTAGAACACGATCCGCAACGATTCATTAACTCCTTCACTCCGAGGACGTCTTTTTTACCATATTCTTTCTCCTAATGGCCGATTTTATGCCACTTAAGCGAGCTGCTTAAGTGACGCTGATGAAGGCTAGCATATTATCTAACCCGCCTAGCTCAATCACTGCTTTCCTAAATAAACCAAATTAATCGCACAGAGATAACGAGAATATATAAAGTTTTATTTTTGTCATTTAAGCATTATAATGATGTGCATCGGTTCACTGCTGCTTTAATAGTTTCTCAGATAACTCAATTTTGGTGCTCAATTTCTCGTTTTTTTTTTTTTTCTAGCAATATAGTGGAGAATCTTCAGAAATATAATTTTGGTAACACCTATTACTTTACTTAAACTTTCCAATGATGTTTGTAGATCCGCTGTAGTTTTAAGTCTCCTAAAGAATCCAGTTTCGTTGCCCTGCTCCACTAATCACTGTATACAAGGGACCGAAGAACAGGGCAACTCCGACCAATTTGGGAGGAAAAAAAGTCACATCTTCATTTTTGTATTAATTTTTTGGTATGTGTATTTTTATTCTTGGCAATATATTTCATAGATTTACAAATTTTGAAAACAGGTTGGAGTTGTCCCCCAGCTGCTGGATTTGCCCCCATTCTGCAGTACTCTTTCCCCACTGTAAGGATAATGCTGTTCCTCGAGTACTAACCCAGCAACCACCCAAGTACACCAGTATAGTGATCTCGCTCGCTCGCTCTAGCAAATATAAACCACGTTACCGTCTAAGTGAACGATACCTAGGGGCTGTAGATACAAATTTTCCCACGGTAAGTTGTGAGTGGGACTGCTTGTTTACACTTTTACATTTCATCCTCACTCAGACACCTACCAAACTCTTCAGAATCATCTTAGAGTGAATACTGAAGTGGCCAAATACAAGCTGTGTAAGGGATTGCTTGTCTGTACTTTTATATTCACTCAAGCACCTATCAAACACCTAAGTCAAATCAGAGTGAATACTGGCGTGGCAAAATACAAAAAATAAAACCATCTCCGCTAAATATTTAACTGACATGGATAGCCTACTTCTTTATCATGCATATTAGTCAAGTTCCTTTATATAAATACGGTATTATCCTGAATTTTTAATTGTACCAGTGGGCAACCAGGAACAAGGGGGGCACAAAAGGTTTAGAATTTATGCCTACTGGCTGCACGAAGGTTATGAAAACAGAGAGTCTATATTTTCTAAGTCCCAATCATCGCCTAGAACACACTATGCATCGATCCATTGACATCCAGGTCCTGCATGGCACTGGTGGGTGAACAGAAAGAGAGAGACACAGGCCTATGGAAAAAGAATGTATACGTAGACTTATACATACCGACAGCACGTGTTATTAAGGCTGCCCATCTCTATTTACTAAGTCTATATTTTCCCCTAGACCACGACATGGAAAGATTTACTGACATCCAAGTGCTGAACACACTCGAGGCTGAGCATGAACAAGGGAAACACGAGCCACTGGAAAAAGAATTACGTTTATGCCCACTGACTCAACAAACAGTCAATATTTTCTAAGTCCCAATCTTCTCCTAAAACACGACGTACATCGATTCACTGACGTCCAGGTCTCGAATGGCGCTGGAAGGTAAATAGGAACAAGAGAGAGCGACACAGACCATTGGAAAACAGCCGGTTCTGCTTTTTATTGGTATCGGGGCTGTCACGGGCTGTCTGAATGCCGAATACTAACGAAGAGAGCCCCGGGATTCCCTTTGTTCACCTCCCGATTATCATTTCCCATTTGAATGAACAACGAGACACAAGTGGCGTTTCGGCCCTACTGTCTGATAATTTAGGATGGTCGGCTGAAATTGTGTGTGGGTGGGAGGAAGGGGGGAAAGGGGAGAGTGAGTGTGGGGAAGGGGGGAGGGCTGAATGTGCATGGGGATTAGTCTGTGTGTGTGTGTGTGTGTGTGTGTGTGTGTGTGTGTGTGTGTGTGTGTGTGTGTGTGTGTGTGTGTGTGTGTGTGTGTGTGTGTGTGTGTGTGTGTGTGTTGAGAGTGAGTTGACTTACAAAGCTAAAATGTGTGTGGGGAGGGGGGTGGAAGAAACGCACATATACTGTATACAATCTCCCAATTCAGAAAGCGGAAATATGTACCGGTATGTGGAATCAGATCAAGGAAAATAGGTGAAACTGTACAATCAGCAGAAATGTGTATAGCGTCTGTTTATTTAGAAGCAGGTATACTGAGGGTAACGATATGGAACTGGGCAGTGACAAGGAACTGGAAGGTGAGTATGGAGGTACAGAAGTCATTGCACGTCTGTATTGTGATCTCCGCTCTAATATATGGAGTTCAAACCTGGCCTCTCTTGAAAGGATGCAAGTCAAGAGAGGAGTAGAAATAAGTTACACGAGAGAAGCATGAGAAGTTACGTGGAGACAAAGATAAATGAGAAAGTTATGGAGTGTTGTGATGCTGTGTGGATGTGGTGGAAAGCTTAGAAGTACTCGGTATCCTGAGATGGTCTGGCTATTTGGAGAGAACAGAGAATGAGAGAGTGACGAGGAGAGAGAGAATGTGAGTGGGGTGAAGCAGAAGACCGAGGACAGGGTGAGGGGAAGCGGTGGAGAGGTGTATGAATGAGGGCGGAGTGACTTGGAAGACAGGGTGACATGGAAGCATTTGTTTCTGTCCCCCTCCCCCACCACCACCACCTCCGAGAATAAAGCATTTGGCCAGAGATACACAGAGAGACATCCTCGTGTTGAAAGGGATAAATACCAAGAAATATTCGTTCTTCTGATATTCACTTCATCATGTAAACATTCCTCTACCCCTTCCTTCCTTCCGATTTAATGGCACATTTTACATTGCACAGTATACCTGACAGAACAACTTCCTCAGATGATTCGTTAGGTCTATTACACCTCGACTGTCCCTTTCATGATTAGGATATATTTCAAGTATCGACATAGTCTGCTGTAGTAACGTGGAAAATGATAAAACAGTGCAATAAGCATAATAAATCGCTAAGGAAGACGTGCTGTGAAGTTTCCTATGCCACCAAGAATACGAACTTCGGTGGTAAGCCTCCAAAAACAAACACAAAAATACTGGATGGACGGGGGATCACCACGGTCATACTACAGGGGTTTCTCAAAGTCTACGGGAATAAAGCACCTCACGTTCAAAAAAAAACTTAGGGAGTAAATGACAGACAAGGCCACACTCCAAGAGATGTTCTCCATATAAAAAATTGTGTTTACCTTGTCAGTTACACTTTTCTTACTAGTGGTACTTACGTTAGTATGATGCCAGAAATAAATAGTATACAAGAACATTTCCTGATGTGTCTCATTACCACACCTCACCACACCACATCACACATCCCACTATACCCTATCCTGTGGTGTAGCTACGGAGGGGGGGGCTCCCCACTCAGACACTTGCCTCCATACTGGTCCCCTCATATGAAATTTTGGATGACTTTATAATGAGGACTGTACTTCAGAGGGTACACCATATAACGGTTTGGGCCCACCTTGACCCCCTCATTTGTGGAGACCTGACTGCTATTGGCACCACCTCTTCCTACCCCACACTACCACAAAACACCTTACGCCATTCCATCTCACCACACCCCACCACACTCCACCTCACCATACCCCACCCCACTCTAAAGCGGGTATCACACGGGGACCCGTGAACAATTTGTGCAGCACAAAACGGACGTCCAAACTGAGCTTGGACGTCCATACCCTATCACACGGTGGACGTCGACGGCCACCTTCTTCTTCTTTATCGAGTTCACCCCACGCGACTGGGAGGTCACTTCCAAATCCCTAGCAGATGACGTGCTTATCAACAACAACAATGGGTGCTGCAGTCCTAACCCTGCAGGATGAGGAAGAAGCCTCTGCAAGAAGACAAAGGAGGGGGAGAAGGAGGGCATTGTGGATGAGAGAATGGCTCCCACGGAGTGAAGAAAGCAGCCAGTATAGAAATATGCACCGTAGTGCTTTCTTCCCGAGTATGCCTTTCCAACGTACGCAGGCCTCTCTTGGAAACAATCAATCCACATTCCATCATATTTACCACATTTTGGTATATATGAAAAGTTTCTATGACAAACAGAAATATTAAAAGTACAAAGTTTACTGACGGTTTTGAATTAATCATAATATATCACCTCAACTGACTACAGAGTTCAAGATAGCAGGTGACACACACTACGTGTAAACTCCATAGAGAAGAAGGAGACCACCAAGTCGTAGACGTCCGCGGTCACCGTGGACGTCTACGAATGGGTCAGGCGGCCTTCCACTCGTGGACGTCCATGACCCTCCTGCGGGGGCAAATTTGGACGTCCACGGCCAGTTTGGATGTCCACGAGTCTCCCGTGTGATAGCCCCTTAACTCACCACACCACACCACACCCCATTCCACACCTTACCCCGTACACCACACCACACCTTACCCCACCACACCCCACCACAGCCACCTAGTCCTATCCGTTCACACGTGATGAATTATGCAGGAGTGGAGAGATTACCCAGCAGGCAATAAGAGCTCCCTGACGTGCGCTGGAGACTGAGACCTTGCTGAGACGATACACTCCCTGGGTTGTATTCTTAAGTGGCCTACAAGATTGCCTAACACCTCTCCTTGACCGATTTGTTCTGCACATTATATCCCTGTTTCTTGTATTTTCTTGATGCAAAATATGTCAAAGTTAACCCCTTCAATCGGATGACATTCTTTTTCATGCTATATCCAGGCAATTTTATCAGCTTTGGAGAGACTTTTGGAACTGGAAATGTTGGATAGTGCTTTCATTTACCTCCTAATCAAAAAATGTTTCCCCACAGATGAAATAAATCGGAGGGCAATAGCAAAAATAAGTAATCCACGTCACCGGAAGAAAAAACCTGACCGTCCTCGTATCTCGGTGGTTTATACTTTTGGCTATAGAATAATTACACTGACCTATATCGAAAAATCTAAGAAAGATGTCTTGTCTTGAGATACTAGGCACAGGTGCAGCCCCGTTCATAAGCAAGGATCACATCTACTCGTGCCATCTGCTGAAGTGTCCACTGTTGTTACGATCTGGGGATTCTTCACTTCCTGCCTTGTGGACCAACTATCAGTGCCCCAAACAGTTGGAGAAATAATGCCACATCCTATCAGCAAAGGGAACTATAGCAGCCAACACAAGCAGGTGTGTAACTCTGCTTGTGAACACAGCTGTACATATATAAAAATTTTCAAGCCAATCGGCCCAGAGATATCAGCATGAGACAGTGGCAACGAACCAACAAAACAACTAAAAGCAAGACGCAAGGGAAAAATAAAATATTTTTCCTTTCTGGAATGTACAACACACACACACACACACACACACACACACACACACACACACTCGTACTCTATTTCCGGCTCTGCAATAATTCACACATCTCCAGCTAGAGAAAAATGACCAGCGTAAACTCCAGCAAACTTCTCAAACACTCGTCCAACCTGACCATGCCAGGATCGCACCCCCCCCCCTCCTCCTCCAACTGGGGCCTAGGCTTCGTAACACCTTTTCTTTAGCGATTTATTTTGCACACTTCACCTCAGTATCATTTTTTATACTTTTGATGCACACTATGCCAACATTAATACGATGCAAAAAGTACAAAGAGAATATCTACGTGTACTACGCAAAATAAATCGCTTGGAAAAAGGTGCTCCAAAGCCTCCAGTTAGAATACGACACTCCCTCCCACTTTACGTCTCCTAGTATTTCAATTATCAATCCTGCGAAACTGAATGGTATCATTTTCGGCAACGCACCCTATACCGCAACGCTATACTCAGGCTGTGTGTGTGTGTGTGTGTGTGTGTGTGTGTGTGTGTGTGTGTGTGTGTGTGTGTGTGTGTGTGTGTGTGTGTGTGTGTGTGTGTGTGTGTGTGTGTGTGTGTGTGTGTGTGTGTGTGTGTGTGTGTGCTTAAACTCCTCCTAGGCTATTTAATGGATTTAAATGAAACTTCCCAGGTGAGTTCGTCGGGTTCCTGGAAAGGTCTTCCACTATATACAATTTCCCAGCCATGATTTATTTCTTGGAGGAGTCAGACCCCTCCCAAAAATAAAAACCATCAGATATGGGAGAAAGGGAGCACAAAGATTCCAACGATATCAGCAGACATATCGCAGGATTAGGTATGCAGTTTCGTGTTTTCTCCGAATATACATGAAGAAACTGCACATCGATATTTGGAAAGGGTGACCCCTCCCCAGCCATTCTCGGGGAGTCAGCCCCCTACCGAAAAAATGATCAGAAACAGGAGGCAAATTCTTGGGGGGTAAGCCCCCTACCAAAAATGAAAAAAAATCAGAAATGGGAAAAAGAATTCATTACAACTTCCCAAGTGAGTTCGTCTGGTTCCTGCGAAGGTCTTCCACTACATACAATTTTCTATTCATTACTTTTAAGGGGGATCAGGCCACTCACCAAATTAAAAATTCTCAGACAGTGAAAGGATGGCAGATATGGCTTTGACATCTTAGTATATGCTGTACAATGGACTCTCATCCCTAATGTGATATAGAATAAATTAAAATGTTCAGAAACAGGGGAAAGATTTGAATGACATTTCCCAGGTGAGTTCGTTTGGTTACTGGGAAGGTCTTCTACTAGACAGTATACAGTTTTCCAATCATGATTTTTAGAGGGGTCAGCATTCCTCAGGAAATTAAAAACTCCACGAATTTGTGAAAGGACTGCAGATATGGCTTTGATATCTTTGTACATGTTTTATAATGGACTCTCACGTGTAATGCGATATTTGGGGAGTATGAACCTCTCAGTTATTCTTGGGAAGTCAGCTCAACTCTGAAAAAAAGTGAGCGCATTGACTTCACCGAAACTGGCATACATAACGCAGGATTGGGTGTGCAGCTTCAATGTTTTCACTGAATGCACAGGGAGAAACTGCTCATCTACCTCATTACTTCATTTGTATCCGACACGGGGTTACAAATACCCGACACCCAACATATGACACCAAATACTCAAAACCCGAAGCAGGGCAACCAACAGCAAAATACAAACACCGCCTATGAGCATCCGACACCCGACTACCAATACCCATCACCCGACACCCGACTACCAATACCCATCACCCGACACCCGACTACCAATACCCATCACCCGACACCCGACTACCAATACCCATCACCCGACACCCGACTACCAATACCCATCACCCGACACCCTCACTTAGGCCTTTATTCTGGGTGGTATAGGAGACTTCTAACACCTCCTCCTTAGCGATTTATTTAGCATCTAACACCTTAACATTCCCTTTCTTCACTAGATCCATTTAATATCGACATAGTTTACAAACAAACAATACTTAAGTGCTATGTCTAGAATAAATCGCTTAGGGAAAGGAGATACAACAATTCTCAGCCTTAACTTGTCCCTCACACCTGTCTCTCACCTATTTGCTCAGGTATGGACCATAAGGGCATATTTACAAACTTCAAAGCTTAAATTGTATATAAAAATCGATGTTTATTTTATCTTTACTTATAAAAAAAATCAATATTTCACAATGACATGAGGCTGAATATTAAAGGGAGAAATACGGAACCCAAGATGACCTGTGATAGTAGATAACTGATTTGCGGAATTCTTTATCGTAAAAATCAGCTAGGATCCTTGTAAATAAGATCCCATACCTTCAGGGACCGTAGTTGCCTTTTCGGGATTTCTTTATCGTAAAAATTAGTTACGATCTTTGTAAATACGTCCCCATAAATCTGGAAGACTGTAATTAACTCCCCGGGATTTCTTTATCGTGAAAATTAGTTACGATCCTTGTCAATACGATCCCGTAACTCTCCAGGACACGTTAGTACCTGTTGTCGAGATTTCTTTATCGTAAAAATTAGTTACGATCCTTGTAAATACGATCCCACAGCTCTCCAGACCTGTATTTACACTGACTCAGGACACTCCCAACACTGCCTTTCCTACCGCCATATTACCGCATACGGCATTTTAATATTAACCTTTACATTATATATAAAGTTCTGTCGATATTGTTACGTGTAGAATGGAAGAAAAGTGCTAATGAAGAGTCAGAATAGTTATATATAAAGTTCTATCGATGGTGTTATGTGTAGTATGGAAAAAAAAAACTGCTAGTGAATAGTTGGAATAAAGCGTCCTATGCTAATGAAAATGCTACTCCAGATCACGTACTCCCGCAAGTCTGGGTCCAGCAACTCTTCCTTAACATCTTACTTTTCCATACAGCGCATTACTAATCTGCTGTATGCTATTTATTCAATTTATGCCGATAATAAGAAGGCAAAAATATCATACAGAAAATTATGTTGGTTTGGTATGCAAAATAAATCACTCAAAGGTGTAGGAGAGTCTTCTTATGTCGACCATTCTCTCTCTCTCTCTCTCTCTCTCTCTCTCTCTAATGCCGAGTTCTACGAATACATTAACGCTAGAAAATGATGCTAGTCACGAAGAAGCGCTATGGGAGAGATGTAGAGCCGTAATATTGTCTTTTTCTGCTAGTGAGATCCGTGAAGTAAGCTGCAAAAGGACAGAAATCTTGGCCAAGTTAAGGTGAAAGGAATATATAGTGCAACTTTAATTTTTTTTTTCTCTCTCTGTCAAGTTAGGGTTTCTTTACATCTGTTCTGTGGCTATTTATCTTGAATCTTATACCTTAATATTCTTTTTTATATTTACAAAATTTTTACACCGATATAGACTGCAACATTAACATACAGAAAAATATGAACTTCCCAATGACAAAAATAAACTAGTCAGGAGGAAGTGCTACGGAATCAAGAAATAGTCACGAAGGAGTGCTACGGAACCAAGATATATAGTCATGAGGCGGTGCTACGGAGCCAAGAAAATACACCAGTCAGGAGGAAGTGCCACGGAATCAAGAAAGTAAACTACCGTAGACACGACGAAGTGCTAAGGAAACCAGGCCGACCAGAGTATCGCCCCAGGTCACTTCCAAACCAACCTATTCAACTTGCTAGTCATTGTTCCCTGCCATTCACCTGCCCACCACCATGTCCCCCACCATACCCCATTTACAACCCCCATACCCCCTCTAAAAATCCCACACTCCCCTCTACAACCCCTATACCTCCCTCTCCAACCACCATACCCCCATCTACAACCACCATACCCCGTCTATAACCCCCATACCCATTCTCTACAACCCCATACCCCCTCTACAACCCCCATTCCCCCTCTACAACCCCCATACCCTCTCTACAACCCCAATACACCTCCCTACAACACCCATACCCCCTCTACAACACCCATACCCCCTCTACAACACCCATACCCCCTCTACAACACCTATACCCCCTTCTACAACACGTACACCCCCCCTGTCCCATCCCCCACACCCTGCCTCACTTCACCACTTCCATAAGACCATATTCTCCTCACCTTCAGACATTCCCTAACACCTGTTCTTGTCCGATTTATGCATTTACTTTTCACACTGTAATCTCTTAAATCCATATCTTATCAAATTACTCACAATCAGTGCTTATCCTGAGTCGTGGTGGACATTTAAGGAGAGTTTGGCTGTATGTCCTTTCATTTGCAGGTATATATTTACAGCCTCGTGTCTCATACCTGCAAAAAATACAAAACTACACTAAATATAGAGGCTAAAATATAACCAGAACTACATCAATACAACTCTTCAATTTTCACACACCCTGCACTCATTCCAGGCACCATTATCCCAATTCGTACTTGGCCAGAATGGGAAAAGGCTAATTCTGACTATCACTCTTCTTCAGAAAGTAAACAAAATAATTAAATGAAATATAGATAAATATACAAAATAAATAAATAAATAGAATCCGATCCTCCAGTAGGCTCCATAGGTAGCGACTAAAAGGATACGAATTACCGTCACAATTTAGATAACCCACATGACCCACCAAAACTTAAAAACACCCCTGCTAATACCATCACACCAGTTCTGAGGCAACGGCAGTATAGACAGGGAGTATTAGCCCCAAAATGGTGATATGTGGATATGTGTGGATATGTGTGACAGATAGGAATGTTGGGCCGATGGAAACTATCAAATCTATGCCAGAAGTCTAACACACACACACACACACACACACACACACACACACACACACACACACACACACACACACACAATAACCTAGAAATGTGTCCTGTAATCATTAACGAGGTATGGAGGAGGGTAGGACAGACACAGAGCACGGACGTGAAATGGAAGGCAGCGATAGTAAAGAGAGTTAGCTTTAGCACAAATTCTATCTATCTGCTTATCTATTGCCAGGCTCCTTAATCCCGTAAGAGGTGGCCACAAACAAATTCCCTCAATGTCGCCTTGTCCCCCGCCATTTCACTGCCCTGTTCTCAGATCACATCCCCCTCTCTCTCAGTACAAATTGCACAGTAAAAACATTAAAACGTTCACTAACACATTTCAACTCCTGAGCCAAATAAAGTCGTCTGGTGGTAGAAAGAATTACACATAACATAAGCCTCTACTTCCATGGTATTATATTTCTCCATCATACTGTTTTTTTCCAGTCAGGTTCTTCGTTCGTGTCTACTCTTCTTCCGATCTGCCGACGATTTTTATTCATTTTTGGTCAGACATTTTACGCAACAAGGATCATATATTATCCTTCATTAACCTTTACATATGAGAGGATTTCGGTTACGTAAACTCTAGTGGCAGTAGCAAGGATAAAACGAAAAATAACATGCTCGGGATGATAGGGACGAGAAGTTTCTATATCCAGGCAGCTGACTCCCCTGGTTGTATCAATGCCACCACATGAAGGCGTCCCTCTCCAGCACCGATGAAGGGATTAACAGACAAAAATAAAGAGGCAAGGAGGTGGTAAGTGAAGGTCTCTTAAGCACAAGAACACAAACACTCTATCTATTTTAACTTGACTTAAGACTGTCATCTCTTGATCTTGAATACTATTACTGACCTATCGGAAGAGATTAACACTAGGATATGGTGCTAGTCACGAAGAAGTGCGATGGAAACGAAGTAGCGCCGTGGTATTGTCTTATTTCGTAAATGAGATGTAACACGGTACTAACACTAGATTACGTTGTCAGTCACGAAGAAATGTTACACAAGAGAGAGTAGCGGTGCAGTATTATTTTGCAACTTGAGACATAAGATTAACATCAGAATAGTAAGTAAATCACGTATAAGCGTTACAGAAAAAGTAGAGCCAAAGTATCCCGGTAATCTTATTCGGCCACTGAGCTACGGAAAATAAGCTGCAAAAAGACGAAAAATCTCCACCAAGACAAAGTGAACGAAATATAGTAAGCTCCCTCGTTCCTTGAAAATCCTCCCCTGCCCGACCCCTCTGGCACTTTTCATTTTCATATAAACCACTCCCGCACACTCCCACACGGACCTACACCCACAAATACACACCCTCCCACACGGATCTACACCCACAAATACGCACCCTTCCACACGGATCTACACCCACAAATACACACCCTCCCACACGGACCTACACCCACAGATACACACCCTCCCACACGGACCTACACCCACAAATACGCACCCTCCCACACGGATCTACACCCACAAATAAACACCCTCCCACACGGACCTACACCCACAAATACGCACCCTCCCACACGGACCTACACCCACAGATACATACCCTCCCACACGGACCTACACCCACAAATACACACCATCCCACACGGACCTACACCCACAGATACACACCCTCCCACACGGACCTACACCCACAGATACACACCCTCCCACACGGACCTACACCCACAGATACACACCCTCCCACACGGACCTACACCCACAGGCCACAGATACACACCCTCCCACACGGACCTACACCCACAGGTACACACCCTCCCACACGGACCTACACCCACAGATACACACCCTCCCACACGGACCCACAAATACACACGCTTCCACACGGACCTACACCCACAGATACACTTACGATCAATACCCTAGCGTAACTACGATAGGATTTAGTAGGAGGGGCAAAGAGGGAAGGGTGTAGGTGCTTCTCGTGTGTCTTATTTATTTATTGATCTGTACAACGGATTGGGGAAGGACAGAGTGTATCTTCTCTCTCTCTCTCTCTCTCTCTCTCTCTCTCTCTCTCTCTCTCTCTCTCTCTCTCTCTCTCCCTCTGGTAAACACAGGGAAAGCAGGGAGTAGAATCTTCCCATGTTTCTATTTTTCGCAGGAGGGGCAGAGAAAGGTACGGATAGAATCTTCCTCTCTCTCTCTCTCTCTCTCTCTCTCTCTCTCTCTCTCTCTCCTGCAGGAACGATAAGGAAAGCTGACAGTAGAATTTTCCCATGTGAATAAAAACCACTTCACTACGAGACATAAAATGAGGGCATAATAGGAAGGCGGAAAGAGTATTTCGAGATATGAGGAAGAAGACTATAGAAGGGAGACTTATTAATTAGCTCACTTTTCTTTCTATTACCAGAAGACTTAATTTAACTTTGAAATTGGTGTCTAATAGTGAAATGGATTATAAAGGCAGCATCTAATCCCTCTGGCTGAACAAAAGCGTCTGACAGTACCAAGATTAAAACTTAGCTAGCTACCGTACGTCATCGAACTGGAACAATTGAAAGTGTTGAAGGGGTTCAGTTCTCTGACCCACGGTTGCTTAACTACTGAATATATAGGTAGTGAGTGAAGTGTCCTTCCTGATCGAACAGCTTACTACATCCGTGTTTTGGGCAGCCCACAACTACCAACCCCACCGCATCAGCACAGGCGGACCTCCCCGTGTTAGTAAGCTCCCGAAAAACCAATGGTAGCGACTCTGAAAAAGAAGGTAGGCCTACTTTGGGTTTTGGCCTGACCTTTGTTTGGGCCCAGAAGGTTAGGGGGGACGGCTCTGAAAACGACCCTTAACATCATCTACTGGGGGTCGTAGTCAGGGGGAAGTTTGGGTCAGAAGAAAAACTGTCTGAATTAATCACCCTCGTGCAGTTAATAGGCATAAATCTAAGCCATCTTTTTCTTCTCTTAGTCCGTACGAGTCCACCCTAGCCTCGGGCCCCTACACTATTCTGACGATGGATGCTGTGGTATTTAGATAATGGGGACGCCAGCAGACAGAAACGAGATTACCTGATGAGGCATAAGAGATTTACTAACCTAATTTTGTGTGTGTGTGTGTGTGTGTGTGTGTGTGTGTGTGTGTGTGTGTGTGTGTGTGTGTGTGTGTGTGTGTGTGTGTGTGTGTGTGTGTGTGTGAGAGAGAGAGAGAGAGAGAGAGAGAGAGAGAGAGAGAGAGAGCTATATAACCAGGCAGTGGAGTCACCTGGTTATATCAATGATACCACATGAAGGTGTCCCTCTCCGACATCTACACTTGCCGCTGCAGTCGAGTCTATTCTTTAAAAATGCTTCTCGCACTGAAGGGGTTTATTGAAGCTTCCTAGGTTCTCCAGTTCGAAAATGTTATCCTAAGTTGAAATATATGGTCAGAAGTCGGTAAGAACAGGATTCCCGGGGCTTGAAGAAGAGGGAATGAGTCTGTGGCCCATTTCACTGGGTATGCTGATAATACGAGTGGATCTCCTTTCGTGCCTTCTCCTTACTTTTGTGGATCCAACTTAATTCCATTCTTGGGTGGGAAAATGTGTCAAGATGATGATGATGATGATGATGATGATGATGACTGACGATGGACGAACGACGATGATGATGATGATAATGTATGGACAAAAATCAAACGCTGTCTCCTTTCTCACCATATTGTCGCCCAGAACCACCCACACCCACAACAGCCTTTACTCACTCCCACCCACACCCATTCCCTCACCTACTACCTGCACACCCACACCCTCACTCACTCCACATCCACACACACACACACACACACACACACACACACACACACACACACACACACCTCACCCACCCAACCACACACACACCTCACCCACCCAACCACATACACACATACACGCACAAACACAAACACACCATTCAGGCCAGTGACTGAATGCCCCTCTCTCTCTCTCTCTCTCTCTCTCTCTCTCTCTCTCTCTCGTCAATTAACCCCAGCGACCGAACCAAGAGAAAGTAGACTCGAGGATCAACACAGTCCAATTAAAGTCGCATCCAATTTCAGGTCGATAATCTCAGTAGGTTAATTATCTATAACCTAATTGGGGTCGGACTAACCCTATATTGATTACACTCATTATTATTTATCCAGCAGGGCTATAATTATAATCTATCTATCTCAGTCTCTCTGTATCCAAAAATATCTCTAGCATTCCTTCTCTCTGCTAATCCCTGTGTCCAAATCTTTCTAGCTGTCTTTATGTTAATTTCTTTCTCAAATACTTATCATTAGGCAATACGACTCTAGACTCAATATCCTAATTATAATCTCTATCCTATAATCGTTTTCTATCTCTATCCTTTAATAATAGTTCTCTCTATCCACAAATCTCTCCAATAATAGTAAAATCTAATTCAAAGACCCCATTAATTATATTTTTTATCTATTAATTTTTCTTTTTCTATAGCCAATAATACGACTAATTCCTCTAATTCTTTCTCCATTACTCTCTATCCAGGACGATAATCATGATCTCTCTCTCTCTCTCTCTCTCTCTCTCTCTCTCTCTCTCTCTCTCTCTCTCTCTCTCTCTCTCTCCATTCAAGGCGGCACTAATTATACTCTGTCAATTAATCTGTCTGCGTCTCCATCCAAAAATGCTCTATCATTGTTATTACTGTGTTGCCTTTTGTTGTGTCCAAGGTTCATCTAAAGCTTGAACCCAGTGGACTACAGGCTTAAGCTTCCCTCCTGCAGTCCACCATCCTCTCTTCGGGGGATAGGGAAGCAGCTGAGGGATGTTTGAATAACCTTGCATATGGTCCAGCGGGTAATATGATGTCAGCACAAAAAGGAGTCCATTCTTCATCTCCTAATCATTTCCCTAATGATGTGTGTGTGTGTGTGTGTGTGTGTGTGTGTGTGTGTGTGTGTGTGTGTGTGTGTGTGTGTGTGTGTGTGTGTGTGTGTGTGTGTGTGTGTGTGTGATGTTTAGTACTGTCACCATTATGTTATGTTTTGTGTGTGTGTGTGTGTGTGTGTGTGTGTGTATTATGTTTATCAATATTATGTTTGTCACTTCACATCACCACCACCACCATCTCCACTGATACCGACAGCATCACCACAATCATCACAAACATCACCACAACTACCATCAACATCACTACCACAATCACCATCACATCATCACTATCACCACAATCATCGCAAATATTACTACAGTTACCATCAACATCACTACTACAATCACCATCACTGTTACTACCCCTACAATCACCATCAATCACCACAATCACCAACACAATCACCAGCCCCTATCCTTCACAACCACAATCACCACCAATACTAACACTTTCACCACAGTCACCACAAATACTAACACTTCCACCACAACCACCACTACTACTACCAAAACCACCACAACGACTTCTAGTACCACCAGTCACCACTGCGATCACCACAATCACCAGCCTCCATCCTTCACAACCACAATCACCACCAATCACAAACACATTCAACACAACCACTATTATTAACATCACAATCACCACCAATCACCACAAGCACCATCAATTATCCCAATCACCACAATCACCACCAATCACCACAATCACCACAAGCACCATCAATTATCCCAATCACCACAATCACCACCAATCACCACAATCACCATCAATCATCACAATCACCATCAATCACCACAATCACCATCAATCATCCCAATCACCATCAATCACCACAATCACCACCAATCACCATCAATCATCCCAATCACCATCAATCACCACAATCACCAGCCTCCATCCTTCAACACCTGCCTCACCAGGCCACGTGTCCGGGATTTCACTCACAAATCGATGAAGATCAGTGTCTCTCTCTCTCTCTCTCTCTCTCTCTCTCTCTCTCTCTCTCTCTCTCTCCATTCTTCTTCTTCTTCCCGTTTTCCTGTGTCTCTCTTCCCCTTCCTTCTCCTCGTCACCTTCCTCTTCCTCTACTTTCTCCTGTTTTTCCTCTTCACTTTCCTCTTCCTCTGCCTTCCCTTCCTCTTCCCCCTCTTCCTCCACTTTACCTTCCTCTTCTTGTGCCTCCATCTCCTCCTCCTCCTCCTCCCCTTTCCCGTCCTCTCCCTCTGCCACCTCTCCTTCTCTTTCTTCTTCCTCTTTTCTCGCCTCCTCCTTTCGTTCCCCTTCTTCTTCCTCTATACATGATTCTTCCTCCTTCCTTGTATCTTTCTCCTCCCTCTCCTTCTCGCATTTCTCCTCTTCTGTCTATCTCTTCTCCTTCCTCCTCCTCTTCCCCTTCCCCTCTTCCCCTGATTCTTAACTCTCCCTTGCCTCTTTTGGGACCCTTTTCCTTCACCTTCCCCTCTTCCTTCCCTTTCCTTCCCTCTATCCTTGTCTCGTCCTCTTCTCCTCCATACCTCCACTCTTTTTCCCTCCATTTCACATTTCCCCTCCCCTTCAATCTCTCCATTACACTCCTTTCCGGGTGGTAGGTGGGGTTGTCCATCATCCACTCACTCAGTGTAGTGCTGCATACTTTTTCTTCATCTTTATCATTCTTTGTGTCCGTCTTCCTCTCTTCCCATTTTCTCTCGTCTATCCTATCATTTTTCATTACGGTGCTCTTTTTTCCACTTAAGCTGACTCTACACTGAGTGACATATTT
The DNA here is from genome assembly GCF_032717465.1 of Coenobita brevimanus. NCBI lineage: Eukaryota > Metazoa > Arthropoda > Malacostraca > Decapoda > Coenobitidae > Coenobita > Coenobita brevimanus. The sequence continues at coordinate 3,336,289 of NC_137032.1, read as the reverse complement.
CTTGTAGCCAAGGAAATCATCTACAATGTTGGGTGGTAACCATATAACCAAATAACGGGGTGACATGGAGCCTACTATGCTGTCCCTGTTAACTGGGTGGAGACAAATGCGGCGTCAATCCAGGAATCAAACCTCCACACTCCTCTCCGCACCTTGCTGTGGTGAGGCGTTCTCTGCTGCAAGGGACAGTTGTTCAAGGGCGACTGCTTGCCTGCGGTTGATAAGTCTGCTCGGCTATAAAGACAGGGGTTACCAAACAACAACATCGCTCCTCTTCCTTGCCCTATCCTCCAACCTCACCCCACCAATATCCACACCCTAATTAGATTCACAGTCAAGGCTTCATTTCTGGCCATCTTAGACAATATCTATCAGCATCATCATCCCATTTAGATGTTCGTTCTCTCCATATTTACCTCACTCAGGTCAATAAACTCTCCTGTCTTCCATTCTTCCTTTTCTTCCTCCTTCCATTCTCCTTCACTTTTGGGCATCCTACTCAATTTCTGTCAGTGCCTTTCAAAACCATCCCATTCACTTTTTCCCACTACTATTTTGTGCTTACGTTCTCACCATTTTCTTATCTTTTATCAGCACACCTAACCCCGTTCCAGCCAAATTACATTTTCTTTTAATTTTTATAAACCTAATATCTAAATTATATCATCACTTTTGGCCTTCTTTCTATTTTAACAGCATCTCTCCAAATTGCTATTTTTCATTTTTGGCAACTATGTTTTTTTCACCAACCAAGTAGTAGTAGTAGTAGTAGTAGCAGTAGCAATAGTAGTAGTAGCAGTAGTAGTAGTAGTAGTAGTAGTATACTACTACTACTACTACTGCTACTATAGTTGCAACTATAGTTGCAACCCCAGCCTCATCTGACCATAAGTCCATTGAACTGCAGGTTGAAGTTGCCCTCCTCCTGCAGTCCACCACCCTCCTCTTCGGTGATAGGGAGGGCACTGAGGGACACTTGCATAACCAGGCAACTCCACCTTCTTTTTAAACCTGTGCCACCACACGAAGGTATCCCCCCTCCTAGTGCCATTCAATGCATCTTAATCACTAGTCCGCCCCCTCCCCTCCTTTTTTTTGGTGCCCCCTCCTCTCTCTCTCTCTCTCTCTCTCTCTCTCTCTCTCTCTCTCTCTGCCCTGAACCCTCCCAAATTAATCCATTCCCATCCCTTTCAATTCCATCATATCTATCCCAATTACACTACAGTTCACTCCATCCCATCTCCTATTCATGCCATTCCACATCACCTTCACTCAGTCATTTTCAGCTCCACTCCAGACAATATCACTGTTTTTATCACCTCTACTCCACATCATCCTGGCCAGTTCATTTCCACATTCAGTCCATTTCACTCTATCCTTAGGTCTTTCCTTGCTCATTTCCACCCCAGCCCTGTCCATTTCTACCATTCTATTCCACATCACTTTCACTCAATTTCATCTCCTCCCCACGCAACCCCATTTGGTCTCAATTAATAATACTCCACATCACCCTCAATCATTTCCACTTCCATTCCAGGTAATCCAACTCCACACAACCCTTATCTAATCCATCCAATCTTAACCCAGACCAACCTGTTCCATCTCTCTCACTTCCACTCCACATCATCTTCACTTAGACATTTCCAGCTCCACTCCCACCTCCATTACTATCATTTTCTCTCATCATCATTAGTTTCTCTTTTCACGCGACACCCTTCCTCTCCACCTCAATCCATCGAACTCCACTTCATCTCTCAATCCACACCATATTATGCATTCTGTCTCTTCTGATCCACTTTATCCTAAACTATTCTTTGCTGTCTCCACTCCGGACTATCATACTCCACCTCTACCAATTCTTCTCCACTCATTGCTCCCTCACACTTAAGTTTCGCTCCACACACTGCTCCCTCACACTGAAGTTTCCCTCCACACACTGCTCCCTCACACTCATGTTTCCCTCCACACACTACTCTCTCTCTCTCTCTCTCTCTCTCTCTCTCTCTCTCTCTCTCTCTCTCTCTCCACACAATGAGGAACGCGTCTGTTGCCTTTGTAAGACGTGTTTTGCGCTATGACAGTGAGACATGACGGGTAAAGGATGAGGAGGTTAACAGGTTGGAGAGCAGGGAGACCAGAATGGCGAGATGGGTGAACAATACCACCTCGAGGGGTATAACCTAGATGGTGAAGCAATGAGGGAATGGTCTGGTGTGGTAGTAGTAGTAGTAGAAGTAGTAGTAGTAGTAGTCGTCGTCGTAGTAGTAGTAGTAGTCGTAGTCGTAGTAGTAGTAGTAGTGGTGATGGTAGCAATCCCAGGCGCATCTGAATGTAAACAAAGTGGACTACAGACTGGTCTGCGGAGCCTCCATATCGGTGCCATCACGTGAAGGCGTCACTCCAGGGGACTTGGTATAAAATGCGCTATAGTCAACTTAACCTTGCCTGAAAGTGCTCTGCGTTCCCTTTTCTTCATTTACCTGTTAGTTAATGGCACACTAAAATAATACTACACCCGTTCATTATTTCCATAACATTCCTTCGTACCTACAGATGTTCGTGCCCATTTCCTGTAACAGCTCAGCCCTCGATATGGATAGGCAGCCGTTTTCCATCAGGTGAGATTACAAGAAAACCAGCTACATTTACGTCAGGGCAGCGGGAATAGTGAGACGCTAAGGACAATTGTGAAGAGACAGAACAGAAGCTACAGTCATAGCTTGAACCAGGGGACGAGATTTGTACAGTGTTCTTGCCGTCATGAAACAAATATATTCGTCTTCAAAGGGTCTGTGGTAGTGAAAGGCTAATCTATGGATATTTCTAGCCTTTACAGTTCAAAAGGCTATCTCTAAAAGTGAGAAAATCGTCCACCAAGAATACAACAAAACAGACGTCGAGCGAAAGGGTGTGGTGGGTGAGGAAGATTATGGATAGCCTATGAATGGTGAAGGAAGAGTGGCCAGGGGTAGACCTACGAGATATGGGGTGAGGGTTTACACACACACACACACACACACACACACACACACACACACACACACACACACACACACAAACACACACACACACACACACACACAAACACACACACACACACACACACACACACACACACACACAGATAACCTAGAGAGTAGCCATCAAACGATCAAGGCTTCCACATAGCAGCATGGCTCAGTCCTTTAAATAAAATAAATAAATAAAAAATCTTCAAAATATCCTTCCCGACTCCACGCACAACCATCCAATTTAATTTTTATCAGCCCCACTCCAGATCCTTCCCATATCCAATACTAACACTACAGTTACTACTAAAATCATTACTACAATCACCATAGCCACTACTATACAATGCCAGTCTCCACTACCATTACTACCACCAAAACGACTGCCATTCCAACAACCACCACAGTCACTGCCACCACGAAAGCACTACAATCACCATCACCACTACAATCATTACTATAATCACCAGCACTCACCACAACAACAATTACCACCATCACGACAGTCACTACCAATCACCCAGAATCACCACCAAAACTACACACATTACAACAGTCACCTACACCAACACCATAACAATCAGTACCACAATCACCACCGCAACAACCACAATCACTACCACATGAAAACAACTACTGCCAACGCATTCCCATCGCTTCCACACCAATCCATCCTCGTCACAGACTTTCCATTTTCACTCTACACCTTTTCCACCCAATCCTGCTCATCCTCACCAATCCACCCTATTTTCAGTCCGTTCGGTACCTTCCACCCGGCTGGTCACAATCTCCCGGACGCATATTTCTGAAGCGTAAAGCCATTTCAACACCGCGCGCTAAGGACACCCATTTTTAAACTCCCCTGGGATTAAGTTGTGCAAAGACTGGTTGTACACACGTTTCCCCTGAATCACAAAGCTCCCTACAATCTCACAGCCAAATTAGACTTTATCTCTGGGAGTGTTTAGGTAGTTTATTCTCGTCGATGTGCTGGAGAGAGACGCCTTCATGTGGTGGCAACGATAAAACTGACCAATTCCAATTCATGGCTGTCCAAACGTCCCTCTGTTACTTCTCTGCTCCCCGAAAGGAGGATGGTGGACTACATAAGAGATGCTTAATCCGTTTAAGATGAACCTGGGGCTACAACCACTAGCTACTACTACTACTACTACTACTACAATACCAATACTAATACTAATACTATTACTACTAGGTCTACCCTAACCGAACATGACATAGCCCTGACAGCTTCACTGAACCTTGTTTACCCTAACCTAGCCTTACATAACCAAACCTTAAGGCAAAGCTATTTCTAGTGGCGTAATCTAATCGAATTTAGCCTTAACAATTTAGTACCGTATAACTTTATGCAGTCTAACCGGAACATTCTTACCTAATCTAATTAACATAAACCTAACCTCAGACGTCTTGCCTAACCTAACCTAACGTAATTTAGCCTAACCTAATCTAATCTAATCTAGCCTAGCGTAGCACAGCGGATGGTAACATGACCCAATTTAATCTAACCTAATCAAACCTAACCTAACCTAACCTGATCAGACCAGACAAGGCCAAACCAGACCAGACCTAACCTAACCTAACCTGATCAGACCAGACCAGACCAGACCAGACCTAACTTAACCTAACCTAACCTGACCAGATCAGATCAGACCAGACCTAACCTAACCAAACCTACCCGAGCCTAACCTATCCTAAGCTAGGCCAAACACTCTAGAAAAGACAAATAAGAGATCAGCTTAACCACAGTTGTAAAATTTACCGGCAAATTCCCCTCCACATCTCTCCTTCCACGTTCCCTGTCTTGTGTCCTCAGTTCTCTCTCTCTCTCTCTCTCTCTCTCTCTCTCTCTCTCTCTCTCTCTCTCAGCTGGATCCTTTCTGACCCAGATCCGTAATCCCTTTTCTGGGGCTCTCATCACCCTCTCATTCCCACTACCTTTGTTCCACCTCTCTCTCTCTCTCTCTCTCTCTCTCTCTCTCAATTCCCCATTTTTTTAAGCCGGTACAGCATACATCTCTTCTCATCTGCATCTTTCCTTTTTTTTTTTTTTAATCTCTCAAAGTCCCCCCTTTTCTTTCCTCAATATTTCGTATTTCTCCTTCTCATTTCTCAGCATCTTTTCATCAATATTCCCTTCGTTTCCTCTCCAAGAAAAGTTTTACCTTCATTAGTTTCTCTCTTCTTTACTCTGCATGTCTGTCTTTCCCATTTTTTCTTTCGTTTTTTTCCTGCATTTCTTTTTCTTTTCTCTCACATTCTTGACTTCATCCTCCTCACGTCCCTTTGCATATTACGTTTTCTTTATATTTCTCTCATTTCCCTTCCATCTCTCTTTTTTCCTGTACGTCTGTCTGTCAGTCAATCAGTCAGTCTGTCAGAAGAGACCCATGGAGGAGTAGATGGATTTAGTCAACCACTCAGTTAGTCAGTCAGTCAGCCTCTCAGTTGGTCAGTTAGTCAGGAGTGACCCAATGACGAACAATTTGGATTTAGTCAGTCACGCATTCAGTCAGCTAGTCAGTCAAGTCAATCAGTCAGTCACGCATTCAGTCTGCTAGTCGGCGAAGTCAGTCAGTCAGGCAGGCATTCAGTCAGTCAGTCAGTCAGCAGAATGGAGCCAGTGAAGGGGAACAATTGGATCTGGTTCCGAGGGTAATGAGATATATGTAAAATACCTAAGACTGACCTCACTGGGGGGAGGTTAGATTCTCTCTCTCTCTCTCTCTCTCTCTCTCTCTCTCTCTCCCTCTCTCTCTCTCTCTCTCTCTCTCTCTCTCTCTCTCTCACAGGCCGATAAATAGATAGATAGATGATTATATACCGTACCTTTTCTTTTCTTCTCTTTTCTCCTTCTTTCTCTTTTCCCATTTTCCTTTTAAATTATAAATGTTTTCCCATCTCATTCTCTTCATTTACCTCTTTCACTCTCTCTCTCTCTCTCTCTCTCTCTCTCTCTCTCTCTCTCTCTCTGGTCTTTTTATATTCTGTTTGTCCTTCCTGGTAGGCAAGTATTTAAGACCCCGCAGAAACCAAACGTGAGGGAAATAATAATATATATAATATTTTTTTACACTAACTAGGCCTAAAATCGTCTCTCTGTCTTGAACACTGATTGGCAACAAGATATTAACACTAGAATATGATGCTAGTCACGAAAAGCGCTGTGAAAATGATGTAGATCCGTAGCATTGTCTTAGGTCATGGAGCTACGTGAAATAAGCTGAAAGGAACGAAAATCTTGGCCAAGTGAAGGTGACAGAACTATAGAAAGCGCCATTCTCTATATCACTCTATTGATCTTTCTTCCAGATAGTTTTATTCAAAGTAATTTTCCTTTTTACTGAGGGTGATAATTAAGAACATACCTAATTAGAGATTAACTTGCTGAGTGTGTGTAAGCGAGGTGCAGGGAGGGAGGGGCAGACGGAGGGGGAGACTGAGGAATGGAGCGGAGATGTAAGAGATAAGCAAGGAAGAGAGGAAAGAAGAGACCGATGGTGAGATGGAGGGATGGTGTGGAGAAGTATGTGAGTGAAGTGTGGGGGGAGGAAAGGATTTGACCGAGGGAGAGTAGGAGGGAAAGAGTGGAGAGGTGTATAAGGGAGGTGGAGGGAAGAGGAAGGGGGAATGAAGGGACGGAGAGGAGATGTATATGCATGACGGAACTGTCAGTTGGAATGAGTGTGGCTTGACGGCGCAGGACAAAATGAAATGGGGAAGATTCGCTTGTGGCCACCCATTCCGGGATTACGGCGTCTAGTTATAGATAGCGAGATCGATTGATAGAAAAAGGCTTGACACAGACAGACACTGGGTGGGTAGGTAGGTAGGTAGGTAGGTAGGTAGGTAGGTAGGTAGGTAGGTAGGCAGGTAGGTAGGTAGACAGGAAGGTAGTAGAAGGTCAAACAGACAAATAGATGGATGAATAGATAAAGAGGGACAGATCGACACAAATACAGATACCGTATAAATAGACAGATATAGACAGATAGGCCAACACAAATATAGACAGAGATAAATAGATAACAGACGAATATAGACAGACATATAATGACAAACACAGACATCTAATACCCCCAGTCCAAAAGTAATTCCCGTGCTAAAAATAATCACCTAAAGTCAGCAAGAATAAACAGTCATCGGAGTGAAGGGGCTAATCATCAGCACTCGGATATCACTTTGGTTTTATTCTCGCTATGCTCTGACGCTTTACTTATTTATTTATTTTACTATTAACGTTAGGGCAGGCTTATTGAACTGGAAGGGTTAGTTATAGCCTCCAGTAACCCCCTCATGGTAGGAGTAACTCTAGTATTGTTTTCTGCTTAGGTGAGATTTATTCTGTTTAGCTGCGAATGGGAGAATGTGTGTTAATATTGCTATCAGTTGGAGAAATTCTCTCTCTCTCTCTCTCTCTCTCTCTCTCTCTCTCTCTCTCTCTCTCTCTCTCTCTCTCTCTCTCTCTCTCACTTCATCCAACCTTTTCCCTGTGTCCCCCCGTCTCGTATTCTGCACTCAGTCCTACATTTTATTTCCACTATCCATCTCCCCACCATACACCCGTCCCCCATGTCATCCGCCTGTCAGAACACCGTAATGTGATTGAATACGTCACCTGCACATCTTCCTTCAACCATATAGCCTATACTGGTACTCTATTTTACTCTACTTGCTAACTAGATTTACTATACATGCTCTTTGGTGGTGAAGAGGGATGGCTGCATGTGGTGGCTGGGTGGTGAAGCTGCCTGGTTATACAAACATCCCTCATCCCGCTTCCTATAGGCTACCCCCAAGAAGAGGATGGTGGACTGCTAGAGAGAGGAAACAAAAGTCTGCAGTCCACCGGGTATACGTTTCAGATGAACCTGGGGCTACGACAACAACAAGTACTACTACTACTACTACTACTACTACTACTACTACTACTACTACCACTATCACCACCATTACTACAATCTTTTCACTTCAACTTGCCCTAACACTCCATCTCTTCATCTTGAATGTCGAGTCGTAACGAGGGATTAACACTGAAATATGATGCTGAGTTACGAAGATGTGTTACGATAGGAAGGAAAGCCGCAGTATTTTCTTTGTCTACCAATGAGCTTCGGTACGCTACGTGAAATACGACGCCTGTCACGAAAAAGTGCCATGGAAAAAAATTAAGACTGTGTATAGTCTTTTTTTTCTGCCATTATGTGAAGTAAGCTGCAAAAGGGAGAAAATCTGGGCCTAATTATTTTGAAAGAACCAAAGTATACTACATTTTCTTTCTATTCCCATACGTCTCGACAGACACGACGCTTCGTGAGATCTACTGGTAATTAGGCTAACCATACTACTCAATTTACTATATTATGCGATAGAATAGACTGTCATTTGCATATCTACCTTCTACCACACTATTCTACTAAACTTACTACCTTGATGTGATACTACAATTACAGTACCCACTATTCCGTCGTGAAGCAATGTAGAAGCTTCATTACATCTTACTAACTATACTACTCAGTTTCATTAGTGTACTGGGACTGAATATATTAAGTACACAATCATCTTGAGCAGACTCCAACCATATTAGCTGCTTTGAGTTACTATTATATTTACTATTATATTTTACATTCGGAGCAATTACTTGAGTTCTAGAGCGGCCACACTGGACCATTGTAAACTTTCAAGAAAATTTGGGGAATCTTAAGATAAATCTAAATTTCATGAATGTACCAGTACGTATTTTGAATTCCCAGAAAAAAAATCGCATTTTTTGTTATTTTGTTTAACTATAATGTAGCACAGTTTTATTATTCATACATTATGGTGGTAATTCTCCCTTTCCATGGATCAGCTCAAACTTCGCATGTCCTATTCCCTGGCCATCAGCTAAACTTGAAGTGGTTAGGGATCGTCGTCAGATGAAAATAAACCCACCCTGGCTAAATTTCTCCACTATATTCTTATGGATTGGAAACTCTCCTCAGTTCGTAACCAGGGACACGTGAAGAAACAGCTGATAGACACTGTACAGTCGGGGACAAAGGTTTGCGATTTAACTACTGATGGACAATGCACAGTCGAAGGCAGATGTCCGCCAAAATTTCACCTCTTCCTCATCTCATCTATCTGTGATCCTACATATTCCTACACTGAGAGAGGTCTGGTATGTTTCCCTGCCTACAGATGACTCCCTTTAATATAATGTGCCCTAAATGTGTTGTGAACGCAATGGAACAGTAGATTAGGCTAGTCGACCTCTTCTCCCTGGATTCACATTTCCTGCTGTGTGTCAGAGAGAGAGACAGAGACAGAGACAGAGACAGAGACAGACAGACAGACACACACACACACACACACACACACACACACACAGACACACACACACAGAAAACATCAGTAAAAAGGAAAACAGCAACACTACGGTATATGATTTTTCCACAGTCATTATATTCCTCCAGCCCGTTCCATAGCGAGGTTATATACAAAAGGGCAATGCAAATTAGTGACATAAATAAGATGAGGGGCCATTTTCCCCGTTCTGCAAATTTCCACGTCAGTTTTAGGAGATACTGATGCGTTAGAGCGGTAAAATGAACGGACAGAGATGCATTTTAGCACATAATTTCATAGGGTCATTTGAGGAATAGTCGTGAGCATCCATAAATTTTAAAAAATAATCTACAGTCTGTTCACTTTTACCTGACCGTGACCCCTAACCCCTTTCAGCTGAGTTAAATACCATGGCCCGTATTCTCGTCGGTTGAGGAAGCGCCCCAACACCTTTTCCTAAGCGATTTATTGTGGTTATTACACCTTATTGTCCTCTTCTGTGTTGGTACGTAAATCCTTCCTCTGTCGCCAAACTCTGCATAAATATCGTACAAATATATATTAACCACCTATAGGCTATCCAAAAATAAAGCGCTCAGGAAGAGGTGTTAGGGTGCTTCTCTAACCAACGAGAATACAAGCCCATGTGTAGTCAGACAGCCGGGTTGATTTGATTAGTAACGAAGGAGATTCATTCGTACCTCATAACTACGGCTCATCGAATTTCATGCTACCACGACGCACTATTCATGGTGTGTGTGTGTGAGAGAGAGAGAGGGGGGGGGGAATACGTCATCTGGCCGAGGTTACAACTGGAAGAGGGAAACTGAATCAGATCGCACAATTAGGCCACAGATGGTCATTTCTAGAACACTTGGGAGACTTCGATGTGATTAGCCTGCATCCCAAGCTGTAATGCGCATTCTGCAGATATTACGAGGTGACTGTGTGGAGGGATATGTGCACTACCCATGATTTCCAGTGGTTAAATAAGAACTACTGTACAATCAATATCAAAAGTCCTGTTACTTCTCTTGCTTTTCCCTCCATGGACTTTGAAAACAGGTCAGGAAAAGGCCAAACTACGGCTCCACATTCTTTCAGTAACACTTCTTCGTGATTAGCGCCATATTATAGTGTTAAGCTCTTGTTACAGCTCCGCGTTCAAAATAGAGAAATGTTATTTTTAGTCGAGGATAAAGTAAAATGATGACACTGATCTGCAGCCGAATAAACTCCTCAGTGTTAGTTGCTGAGGATTCACCACACTGATTTTCAAAGTCCATGGACAGAAATGTAGTAGAGGAGAAAAATAGGCGCAGTGACAGGACTTCTGATGTCGACTGTATCATACGAGCATCAAGGCCACGTCACACTGGCTTGAAAAATGGATATGCTCATAGGGTCGTGTTCTAAGTGAATGTGGAAATATCCTAACACTTCCACCAAGTTTGTTCAAAATCGAATCAAACCTCAGAATTATAAGGACAAACACTTGAACCTGCTCTGCGACCTTCACCTTTGACAGATTTTTATTAAATCACCTAATTCTTGCCTTACCCTAAATCTTTCCGCCAACTTTGGTCTAATTTAAATCAAAGCTGTATCAGTTGACCTTGACCTGTGACAATGACTTATGACCCACTGTTCTCAAAAACTAACCCTTGGTCGACCTTAATCTAAGTTGGGTTTTAAACTGTTTCATTTACACACACACACACACACACACACACACACACACACACACACACACACACACACACACACACACACCGCACGAGCCTAGATAAACAATATATCCGTCGCTCTCCGCTCGAGTTTAATAAGGCATGTTACAAAGATCAAAGAAAAAAAATGAGGAAAAATAAACCAGCCAGCTGTAATGAATGACTCTCTCAGTTATTTTCAGGGCAAAAACAAAATGAACAGGGGCGCTATAGTACAGAAGTGTGGTAAGTAGTATGGTTGCAACGTCAAGCTCATCTCAATGTGAACCCAGTGACCTGCAGGATGAAGCTGACCCTCTCCTGTAGCCTAAATAGCCTAATTAACTTTCTTTCGGGGGAATAGAAAGTTGAGAAACGTTTATATAACCTGACAGCTCCACCGCCTAGTTATATCAGTGCCACCTCAAGAAGGCGTCCCTTTAGGCTATGGCACCCTAGAGATGCAAAAAAAAAAAAAAAAAAAAGTACGGAAGCAATAGGTCAGCTATAATCGACAACTGTTTACCTAGAATCTACTAAATTATATGCTGAAGAGAGTCTGGTGGTAGAAAGAACATAAATTAAATAGATAAATAAATAAAATATGGAGTGAGAAACTGGTGGGCCATGTTGTTAAGACTCCTTGTGATACTGTTTAAAGGTGAACGCTCAAGGAAAAACTGGCAGCACCTCTGTCTGACCACTCCTGTATTATTATTATTATTATTATTATTATTATTATTACTACTACTACTACTACTACTACTACTAATACTAATACTACTATTACTACTATTATTATTATTACTACTACTATTACTACTAGTACTTATCTTGTGCAAGGAAGAAGGAGCAAAAGGCTAGAAGACCGAAAGATTGTTCCCTCCACGAAGAAACAAAAAAAAGACAACAGAGAGCCAAATTCAAGATCCGTTCATTTCGAGATGCCTAGACACACTGCGTTTGAAAGACTGGAGGTCATAGGCAGTAGGGAATACGTACAGACTGAAACAGTTCCAGAGCTGACCTGTTGCATACATGAAGGACTGGGAGTAACGGTTAACTCTTGCACTAGATAGATGGACAGAAAAGGGATGAGAGTTTGTTGATAGACGGGTGCTACGCGTCCGCCGTAATGGTGCAGGGATGCAGTTCAGAGGAGCAGTAACCACTGAGGAAGCGCTAGAAGAGAGAGAAAGATGCAACAGTGCGGCGAAGGGACACAGGTTGAAGGAAGTACAGTAAGTAGGAGAGTTAATGAGACGAAAAACCTTTGACTCCACTTTGTTGAGAAGAGCTGTACCAGGTATGTGGGAAGCTTCCCCACACATGAGAGTTGGACTCTACACAGAGGCGAATAAAACCCCTGTATAAAGTCAACAACTGTACAGGGATAAAGAAGACACGGAGTCGGCTTAGCACACCTAATTCTGGAAGCAGAATTTACAAAAAATGTAATATGATCTTTCCAAGACAAATCCCAAGAGATTGAAACCCCAAGTACTACTACTACTACTACTACTACTACTATTATTATTATTATTATTATTAGTCAAGGAGCTTCCATAACCGAGGGGAATATGGAGGTAGTTCTGGTGATAAACTGCACGTCCAAACTTCAGGCCTGATTTACCAGCGCAGTTTCGGCCGTATTTCACCGTCTTTGTTATCTGATAAGTTGAGACGTTGGTTTGCGGCGGTTCCAGTAAACAAGGAAGAGTGAAGGAGCTATACCCTTTTCATTTTAACTTGGCTTAAAACTGCCATCCCTCAATACTGATTGCCGAGTTGTAACAGTAGACTGACACTTAAATATGCTGCTAGTCACGAAGAAGCGCCATGAAAAGGATGTACAGCCGTGGCAATGTCTTTTTCTGCTACCATACTGCCCAACAAGAAATAAACTGCAAAAGATTAAAGTCTGGGCTGAGTTAGAATAAGAACAGCATAGATTTTTGGTTTATTACTGGTGCCTCTTCTCTCTCTCTCTCTCTCTCTCTCTCTCTCTCTCTCTCTCTCTCTCTCTCTCTCTTATCTCCTCACTGTCCCTCTTTCTTTCAAATCATTAATTCTTTTCCCTGTCCAGTATTTCATCCATTTATCTTTCCATATAGCCTATCTATCTATCTTTCTATCCGTCTGTCTGTCTATCTATCTATCTCCTTACAAGACCTTATAATTCCTGGCCTTGGCTCTACATCCTTTGCCAAGCTTTGAAGATATAATTCTGCCAGACTGGGGCTCGTATTCTCGTCGGGACAAGAAGGCTCCCTAGCACCTCTTCCTTAGCGATTTATTTTGGTATATGGCTGGTTAATATCCACTTTTATGATACTTAGACAGAATATGGCAATGTCACAAGGATTCCTAAAACACAGAATGGGACAGTAAGGTGTAATAAGGAAAATAAATCGTTTAAGAAAAGATGTTAGGGAGCTTCCTTAACCGATGAGAAAACGTGCTGGGATCACTTTCTCGGCAAGAAGACTGGAGGGGGAAAGGCTTGTAAAAGCTATATATCCGGTACCGTAAATAACAAGCTTCCTGTCACAAAACTAGATACCGTAAATAACAAGCTTCCTGTCACAAAACTAGATACCGGTACCGTAAATAACAAGCTTCCTGTCACAAAACTAAATACTGTAAATAACAAGTTTCCTGTCAAAACTAAATACCGGTACCGTAAATAACAAGTTTCCTGTCAAAACTAAATACCGTAAATAACAAGTTTCCTGTCACAAAACTAAATACTGTAAATAACAAGTTTCCGGTCAAAACTAAATACCGTAAATAACAAGCTTCCTGTCACAAAACTAAATACTGTAAATAACAAGTTTTCTGTCAAAACTAAATGCCGTAAATGACAAGCTTCCTGTCACTGCTTTGCCATCACTAAGGGCTGTTGCAGTTGGTACACTTCAGGTCTAAGCAGGATACAGAAGGTTGGCAAGGGATTATGTAATACCGTAGACTATCCGACCGCTTGGGGGTGGGAGGGAGGAGAACTCTTACCGGTCTGAGAAAAATAAGTAAATAAATATATAAATAAATCTTTGATCTTCATTTTCTATATTTCTTTTATTTATTACAAAAATTTCAAACCGTTCGGAATTGCCCCATTCTCAGGTAATCATTTTGGAACGGGGTGATGCAATAATGTTTTTCGATCTCTGGTTAATGCAAACTTAAATAAAACCTCTGGCTTAAATCGACAGAAATCCGATTTCAGCCAAATACAGTAAACACAAGTTTTTAATTTTAAAAAATCAGCACAACATATATCATATTAGGAGAGATTATTAGAATAGGAGAGATCATAAAGACAAACTGGGATGAGAAGTAAAGTGATGACCTCTTGATCTATAAAATGTAAAAAGAGTTAATAAGGGTCATATTCTAGGTCGTTCTGGAGATTTAGTAACACAGTCTTTCAGTGATTTATTTTGCACATTACTGTACACTTCAGTATCTTAATGCACATTTTAATAGGATACATATAACACAGAAGCAATGTTAAAATAATATGCAAAATAAATCGCCAAGAGAAAGTGTTACAAAGCTTCCTATGCCGTGTAAAATACGGTGAAAGTTTCGACACAGTTCCTACTCACCTTACGGGAAGAGAGAAGTTAGAGGGGCCACCGCAACACGAGCCGCATCCAGTGGGCAATTAAATCCGGGCTGGGTTGCAGGGACGATGGCTGAGCGGTGATTTCAATGTACACACAAACTCTTTATCGTCCCTCAAAACACTCCTTAACACCTCTTTTTCATCACCTGGAATTCTTTGGATAACTTACATTCTTTAGTTCCTTTATATTATTCGTCACTTAACACTTTTATCCACTTTCTAATACTCTATAGTCACTTAAATCTCTTCAGTCGCTTTACCTCTGTCACTTAACACTTGCGGTAACTTTACATTGATTAGCTACTTAACACTGTAGTAACTAGCACTTTCCCACTTAGCACTTCAGTTATTTAACACTCTTTAGTTATTCTATACACATTTAGTCACATCACTTATCAGTTACTTATCATTCTTCAGTTACCGTACTTAAATATTCTTTAGTACACAACACTATTAACAAACTGTACATTTTCTTTGATGCACTTGTTCACTAGCCTGAAAATTAAGAGGAATGCATCTTTATTTAGTAAGAATAAAAAGTGTGGTTGGTTTATTGCACTCGACGTTCTTGTGTGTTGCGTGGACGGCCCAGTGTGCTTCTGTGAGGCGGGAAGATATTTTGGCTTCTTAGTTACATTATTAACTGGCCATGCAATCAGCGGGGAGGGAGAGAGAGAGAGAGAGAGAGAGAGAGAGAGAGAGTAGACATTATAAAACATTAATAACTTTATGGAAGTAGAAAATAATGAAGGATAGACAATGGTAATGCTGACTAAGCCGTCCCAACAACACACAAGGTAGGGATGGGGATAGGCTACATGTGCGTTTAATTAAATAATAAATCGCTAAGGAGGAGGTGTTACGAAAACTTAAAAACCAACAAAACTATAACCCTAAATATTACAGAACGTTATCCTTAAGAAATTTTATAAATATGGCCTCTAAAATCCCGGGAAAAATATTATGAAAAGTCTTAGCCGTCATATGGTCGAGAAACCTCCAATATTCTGTTCCAACTAACTCCAGACGATTTTATTCAGTTGAGGGTGAGTCATAGGAGCCTGAGTGTCTTAATCCCTTCAACCTGTGGCGTATTAGTCCTACCTTCAGGCTGACGATTTTATTCAACTTAAAAAATTTCGTGCTGAATGGGTTAATGAAAGCTGTATCTAATCCCTCGTGTTCAAAAACTCTTTACTAAAACGAATGTGGGCTAATCCCCTCTGAAGTAAATAATGATAATAATTATAATAATAATAATAGTAGTAGCAGTAATGGTGGTAGTAGTAGTAGTAGTAGTAGTAGTAGCAGCAGTAGTAGTAGTAGTAGTAGTGGTAGTAGTAGTAGTAGTAGTAATAATAATAATAATAATAATAATAATAATAATAATAATAATATGCATGATGTGCGATGGCCATGACAGGAGTGGCCGACCGTGACTGGATGGGATAGGGTACCTACACGGGACTACGTAGGGGGAGGAGCCACCAGCATGAAGGGGGGCAACTACTGTGTATAAGTTTGAAGTCTTCCAATGTTTTGCCAGATCCTTGATAAAGGTGTAATAATGAAACGTTAGAAATAATTCATGCAATAGTCTCTGTGTTTCCATATAGCCAACTCCAGTCTCTCATGGTTATGAACATGCAACAAGACCGCATGAACGGGTTTCTGATGCTCCATATTCACTATACAAAGCAGCAGCACAAACCTTAGATCATCGACGAGCTCGCAAGGTGCCATCCATGAACGATGGATTTCATGAACACTCAGGGGGAAAAAATATCCACTGCCTTGTGAAATTTGAAAACAAAACAAAAAAAAAATCTGGAAATACGAACGATTTTGTTGGTTCTCGAAATAAAATTTTTGTAAATTCTCTTTTCGAAAGATATTGTAAGGTGAAAATGTGGAATTGTTTAGGTGAAACGAGAAGTGGAGGGGGAGGGTTCTCTCAAAACTGAGTAAAATCGTGTTTGCAGCAAGAAGAAACTAAAAAAAAAAAAAAAAAAAAAAAAGAGAGGGGGGGCGGAGGAAGGGGAGATTTCTTGGATTCGGGGGGTTGGTGGGTACGAGCAGTCAAGGCAGGATATAGCTATAAAAGATGGAGGAAAGCGGGAGAGGGAAAGGAAGAGGGAAAGGGGGACGTAGCCTATAGGTTGAAAAGTTTGAGGAAATGGAAGGGTGAGGCGGCATAATACTCGGGTGAATTATTAGCCCCGTATTCCCGTCGGCTTAGCACGCTTTCTAGCACCACTACTGTGATATTTCGAGGATCTCTAGCACTTCTGTGATGTTTGGAAGCTTTGTAGCACTTCTAGGATACCTGACGCCTTTCTAGCACCTCTCTCTTAGCGATTTATCCTACATGCTGCAACTTACTCTTCAGTGATTTCTGGAGGTTTTCTAGCACCTCTCTCTTACCGGTTTATTTTGCATATAACCTCTTACTCATCTATGAAAATCAGAGGCTGTGTAGCATCTCTCCCTTAGCGATTTATTCTGCATATTAGAACATACTCTTGTATCCATAATGATACGATTTCTGTACGTTTGTTGGTTTGTTTGTTACTGTAACAGAGCAAAACGGCGCAACGTAGCGCTACTTTTGTTAGGGCAAGGCACCGTTAAAATGCTCTGACTTGAAGAATAAAGCAATTTCCAGTCCAATCGGGCCACCGGTACCCGAGTTATGACTCATTTCTAGCCTTTAGACATCGAGTGGAGAACGCCGGAAGCGGCCTTTAAGCGAGTAATATTTAAGGTTTCCTAGCACATCTACTTTACAAAGATTTATTTTCTACACCACACCTTATTCTTTTCTTCTAAGATATTTAGGTCCTTTTACTATCAGTATAAACTACGTAAATAACACAACAGAACATTAGCGTTGCCTGCAAGGTCAAGTGGTCTGCCCTGAAGGTCGGAACATGAGACTGGATGCTGCTATTTTGATGTGTTTGAAATGGCGCTCGAATCGACTCCTATCGAATCGTCTTGGCCTCTACTACCTGCATGCAAAATTTCTGAATGATTTACTGTATTATTATTGCTGTTGTTGTTATTATTATTATTATTATTATTATTATTATTACTGTCAATATTATTTCTATTATGGGGTGCTGGAATTTTTAACACACCTTCTGTAGCCTAATAACTATACATGGAAATTTTGACGAGATTGGTGTGAGATTCGGCGCCGTCAACTAGATGAGAAGAAGAATATAAACAGAGAATATTAATTGTAGAATATGATGCTAATAGTGAAAAAAAAAAAAAAAATGCGCAGGGCAGTCATAGCTCCGTCTACTTCTGCCACTAAACTATGTGAAATAAGCTATACTAAAGGACGAAAATTTGAGCCAAGTTAAGACGAAGACAGTATAACAAAATGAATGGATGTAGCTACAAATGGCCGTATTCAAGGAGGTACAGGAGGTATCGTAGCACCTCTTTCTGACCGATTCATTTTACGGTTTACACCTTAACACTGTCTTGTATCATTTTTATGTTCAGTATCAATATAGCTTGCTTCAGTACCATATAGGATAAAAATGGTGCAGCATACGGAATAAATCGCTGAGTAAGAGGTGTTTATACATAATCTCCAACGCCACTTAGAATGCAGCACAAAAAACTTAAGCGACGAGAGAAGTGCTGAGAACAAGAGGTGGGAAAAGAAAAATTTCGTTTGTTTGTTTATCAAGAGTGAAGGGGAATTGGGCCAAACTACTCCGCCCCGACATGTAAGGCGAGGATGATCAGTCACCCACTGGCCTTAACATACACAGTAACTTAATCCTTATCATCCCTCTAGGGAAACCCTTGTAAGGCTACATCCTGTTCAGCTCCCTCAGACGACTAGACCAATAAATAACATGCGTAACCAATTTTTTATCCCTTCAGTTCAATGACGTAAGTATTCTTTTTAATCTTCCTCCATACAGGCTAACGTACAGTCAGTAAAAGAACGAATTTTACACAGAGTACAACATAATGGAATGGAGACGAACCAGTATAGTAAAGCAGCCTTGGTCTGAACAGCATTTTGGTATCCCTGATCACCATAGGCATAGGCGTGGATGCTCGCTTTGCCTCTACTACCTGCATGTATAATTTCAGAAACTTCGCACGTTCATCACGAGGATCTGGAGATTCAAACAGCTTCTACTAAGTGTGTCGACAGAACCGCATACAGTTTGAAAACCACGAAATCAAATATAAAGCACCAGAGAGGAGACCTACCAATGCTAAATGTAATTATGCTAACGATAATCACCCTGGCCAGGTGTTCTTAAAGAACTTAACTTCGTTTCTTTCAAATACCATATTTTAAAACGTTATGAATATATACGGTTTTACAAGGAAGGTCATAAAGCTACTGGTCGTAAAGTCTGTGACTGCCTTATAATAAATGGAAATTACTGAAATGCGCTAGGCTTTACATATAGACTGAATAATGAGCTTCTAGCACACCTACTAGTTGGTGTTCGCTGTGGGTAGCAGTGGTATAGCATGGCCGTACATCATGGCGTGGCCGTATATCATGGCATGACCCTCTCCCTTATGACTCTTTTTGTGGTTCAAAACACTAAAGACTTACTGCTACGATAAAGTTTTGGGTTAAATAAAGCTCGGCAAGACTGGTGGAATGAATAATGATTCTATACCTGTTCATAACTCAATATTCTTCATAATAATACTGTGCTGGAATGGTTTTCAAGGCAGTTTCACGCAATAATATTTTGTAGGACTATTACAAAACCATTGATAACTCTTAATATTGTGAATAGACATCAAATTCTTTGTCCCGAGTAATCATTTTAATACGTACAATTCTACATGACAAAAGAACCTTTGTGTCACATTCATGTAGCCTATATTCCTCACTGACGCTGTTGTGGGGCGTTTCCCATTCAGACATACCAACTGAACAGAGGTGTCACCTGAGTGGGGTTGAGTGGGGTTTCCGATACCTGGCGTTCACTAGTGTAGATATCACATTCTGACCGAGTGTACTTAGCTTTGGAGAGACATTTCGAACTAAGGGATCAGACATAGCCCTCCTTAACGCCTTCATTGTGTGAGGTCTTTCCTAAATATGTTAGCTGTAATCCATTCACCCAGAGGATTTTTTTTTTTTTATGTTATCCCCAAAGGTTAAAGGCTGGTAGGAAGCTCCCTAGCCCCTCTTCCTTTGCAATTTATTTTAGGATACAGCTGGTTACTATCAATTTGTATGTTATTTACGCTGGGTATGGTGCTAATGGAATTATTCAAATGACACAGAGGAGGGTAGTAAGACGTAATAAACAAAATCAGTCACTAAGGGAACGGCGTTAGGAGCTTCCTGAACCCACAAGAATACCGGCCTTTGACCTTTGGGGATAACAATTACAAAAAAAAAAAAAAAAATACTTCCTCTGCCTGAATGGAACAAAACAATAACCAGCTTAAGTACAGTCTACCAGTATAAATAATAGGGAGATTTAGGGACCTATTCTAAGTATCCCTGGAGATTTCGTAACACTTCTTCCTTAGCGATTTATTTTGACCATTGCACCTCTGTTTTATTTTTTAGTTTATTTTATTCTTATTTATTGATTTTATCTATTATGTATTATTAGTTATTTTATTTTCTTATTTTTATTCATTTTTATTTATTTATTATTTATTTTCACCAGCACCCCACTGTCTTCTTGTATATTAATGATACAAACCAGGACGATATTACAAAGAGGTACGTTACAAATTTTTTTTATCTGTAATATTAACATACTTGAGACTTAAAATGTAATATGCAAAATAAATCGCTAAAGAAGAGGTGCGACGAAACCTTCCATGCTACCTATAATATTTGAGAGAGAGAGAGAGAGAGAGAGAGAATGTGTGTGTGTGTGTGTGTGTGTGTGTGTGTGTGTGTGTGTAATATGACAATTTTCAGTACCAAAAATGCCTAACAAAAAATTTACCTTTTCACACCGAGTACGCGCTTTTCTATTATTCTCTAGTCTTCTCATGCTGTTAGGAAGCTCATTAACACCTCTTCCTTATCGATTTATTCCAGATTCTGCTCCGGTGCCTATATTCTTATGTTAGGCAATCTATATCCACATTAAAAAGAAATCAGAAAAAATGAGGATGTTAAAGGGTAATTTGAAAAATAAATCGCCATGGAAGACGTGTTAGGGAGTCTCTTTAGTTCGAAACGTCTAGCCTCAAAATAAAATCAGGAGAAAATAGCATTGGCAAAATTCAAAATACGTCATTGGATTGAAGAGGTTACAGGCCGCATTCTAGACATCATCGGAGGCTTCGTAATACCTCATTCTTAGCGATTTATTCTGTAGAGGCTTTAATATTCTGTTGTATGCTTTTTATTTCGTTTCATTATCAATATATTTTGCGATCGATAACATAACAGAGGATATCAAGGCATAATATGCAAAATAATTCGCTAAGAGGGTGATGCTACGAAATCGCCAAACCCATTTAGACTCGTATTTTGGTCGGTTAAGAAAGCTCCCGAACACTTTTTCCTAAGCGATTTATTTTACTTAATACTCCTTACTTTTCTCTTCTGTGCCATTTGAATAATTCGAATACCACCATACTCAGGATAAATAAAACACAAATTGACATTAACTAGTTGTATTAAAAAATAAATCGCTAAGGAAGAAATGCTAGGGAGATAGAGTCCTTGGCCGACGAGAATACGGACCTACGAACACGAACACGAAAACAATAAGGAACGTAAACGCGAATTTCTCTCACCACGGATTGTGCGTGGATTTGGAGATACCGTAACAACTCTTCCTATGCGATTTATTCTGCATAGTGGGCCTCAGCATGCTTGATGGGCGAACGTGGGTAAATGAAAGCTGGATTTTGGCATATGGCTTTGGAAATTCCGTCATACATTCTCTTTAGCGATTCTGCCTACTCTGTTCCCTCCACATCAATATCCTCTTGTGTGTTGATTTTGTAAACTATTTTCATACCAAAACGATCTATAAAACATGAAAAAAAATAGTAAGATTATGCAGAAAAAAAAAGTACAAAACTCGTGAATAGCGAAACAATAGCCGTAATATGGGCTTTGCAACACTATGGGAGTTTAGCACTTTTGAGAGAGAGAGAGAGAGAGAGAGAGAGAGGAAAGAATGAAAAGGAGAACATATAACCCAAAGGAAAATGGAAAAGAAATAGAAGAAAACGAAAAAGGAAAAAGAAAGAAAAATACCCGGAAAGAACAAGAAAAGGAAAAAAAAGGAAAAGAACAAGAAAAGGAAAAAGAAAAAAGGAAAAGAAAAAGAAAAGAGAAAAAAAGGAGAAACAGGGAATGAACAAGAAAAGGAAACAGAAAAGGAAAAGAAAGAGAAAAGAAAGGAAAAAGAAAAATGAAAGAAACCGAAAAAGATCACTCACAGATAGACCCAATTTTACAGACCCCTTCGTATATAAATAACAAATAATTAATAAGGTGTGTTATAAAAACCATCGTAACAGAATATTAATGTTTCTACGTTAAAATTGGGTTCTCGTGGGTTGAAGCTCCCTAGCACCTCTTCCTTAGCGATTTATTTCTGCATATGGCACGTTAACTTGCGATTTTTCAGTAATCTATGTTGTTATTATAATGAAAATTATTACTATACGAGACTAATAAGGTGGCATTTGTAGATTATTTCATGAAGGAAGTGCTGAAGCTCCCTAACACCTCTTCCTTGGCAATTTGCTTTTGGACAGTGGTGGTTAATATCCATTTACACGTTATTTATGCAAAGTATGGCGATATTGGAAAGATTTAACAAAGAAGGGGACTATAAGGTCTAATAAACAAACTAAATCGCTTAGGAAAAGGTATTAGGGAACTTCCTTAACCGACAAAAATACCAGCCTAGGAGATTTTTCAGGTCCACGTTCTCGTCGGTTACGGATGCTACCTAACACCTATTCCTAAGCAACTTATTTTACTTACTACACCTTACTGCTAGTCTGTTACATAAACCATTCTATTATCACCACACTCTGCACAGGTAACATGCAAAAGGATATTAACCAACCATAACCGAAAATAAATAACTAAGGAAAAGGTGTCAGGGAGCCTCCTTACCCGACGAGAATATGGGCCATAATATCTTTTTATTAGCGATTCATCTTCAGAATTATACCATAGAATTCTATGATGCTAATTATTTCTTTTTAAGCCACTTCTGTCCGATGACATTTCATAACGTATTTTTGAATGCTAGAATATGATACTCGTCACGATGCACACACACCACTAAGCCAGTCAGGAGACAGGACGTGTGTGCTGGGCATTCCCCAGGTCCTGTCCTCCCCACTTACTGTTTTTTAATCAGTCCATACACCACTGACCGGGCTAATGTATGGCCCGGCCTGCACTATATGTGCAGGGAAACTTTAAACGAAACGAACGAAACGTCACGATGAAGTGCCAAGGAAAAGATGCTGAGCCGTAGCATTGTCGTTTCTGCCAATGAGATACGTGAAGTAAGCTACAAAAGGACGAAAATTTAGGCCAAGTTAAAGAAAAAGTATAGAGTACAGAGTAATTATGAAGAGGCCACACTCAGTAGGCCTACCAAAAGGAATCTGAAGACATCGACAAAGATCTGGATATATTTAGGTCTACACAACATAATTGCCATATAAACAAAAGAAAATCAACGTATCGCATGTGGATAAACACTGATAAGGCGGAATATAACATAAAACACGACATACGACCTCAACGATCTGGATAAAATTATACAGATCCACACAAATATATACAGAAGATAATCAACGTATTACTTGTACACTCGCACCTGAAAGTATCGGTGCACTGTGGGTCCCACGCCATCCGGAATTATTCGACCATGCAGCATTGCCAGCCCGTTAACACCTACATATATGATAACATTTACGGCCATTTCCTGCACATTATGAAGGACATGGGTTATATCTGATATAGCAGTCATCTATCGTCTGGGATGCCTGCGTGTGGGAGGACAGAGCCGCAATAACCAGTTCCCTTTGTTTCGTGTGTTGTAATATTTTACGCATATTCTGCACGGGTACTTTTTGGTGCGAGTGTACATAAAACCTGATAAAGGCGGAAGCGCATAATAAAACAAAGAAGTTAACCCCTTTACTCCGACTACGTATATTATTTCCTTGTGAACTTAAATGGATTTCTAACACTTCTAACTATACTCTTTTTACACTAACTTGGCCTAAAATTGTCATCTCATCTTAAATGCTCGGATGTACCACAGGTTAACACCAGAATATGATGCCCGTCATGCAGAAGTGCCAAGAAAAGGATGCAGAGTAGTCTTTGGTCTCGTCCGCTAAGGAAGCTCCCTAACACTTCCTATTTATTTTGCTCATTGCTATTTACTCTCCTCTCCTGTGTCATTTAAATCACTCAAATGCCAACATACTCATTATAAAAACATACTCGTTGATATTAACTAGCCGTATCCAAAAATAAATCGCTGAGTAATAAGATGCAAAAGAACGAAAATCTGGACCAAGTTAGAGAAAAAATAGTGTTCATTTATCCTGTACATATAGCGCGTTATCCCCTTCAGTCTGGCGAACTGTTATTTTATTTATTTACCATATGCATTTATTTATTTATTTACATTCTCGGTACGTCCAGACGATTTTGTTAACCTGGAAAATATTAACTGTGATAGGACTGGAAAAAGTTGCAGTTAACCCTTTCACAAACTGATTGCTCCCCAAAACTCAGGAGAATTGTTTGAAGGAGAGAGAGAGAGAGAATGGAAAGAACATCACCAAACTAGAGGGTGCTTTGTGTGTGTGTGTGTGTGTGTGTGTGTGTACTTGTCGATATTTACAAGCAGCAACAGAACTAATAATAAGATGTAATAACTTCAGCAAAATAAGTCGCTAAGAAACAGGTGCTAACAAAGCTTCCCATGCACACGAGACTAAGCTATATGTTTTAGGTGGCAGAGGAGGTGTCGTTGCACTCTTCCTTAGCGATTTATTCTGTGTTACATGTTAGCAATCGTCTATATCGTTTGATAAGGGCATAGTTTGCACAACATACAAGAGGTTATTAAGTTGTAACGTGCAGAATAAATCGCTCAGGAACAGGTACTACGAAATCTTCAAAGCCACTTGGAATATGATCTTACAATGAGAAACAAATAATGTAAACGCGATCGGGCCATTCAAACAGCAGCGCATTTTTCAGTCACTAAGTCCTTATTCTTGGTGGCATAAGAAGTTCCATAGAACCTTTTCATTGGCGATTTATTGCGTATAATTATGCTTATTTGTATGCATTTATGCCGTTTTAACATCGACATAGTTTGCATTACTAGCACTGAAAAAAAAAAAAATAGTATGCAGAGTAAATGCCATTACATACGACTATCAAACCTACAACTTCACTGTCTGATGCGGCGTCACAGCTGATACCACGGCCAACAAATCACTGAGATTCCAAAGCTCTGCAATGTGGGATGCAGGCTAATCAGACTATTAAAAAAAAAAAAAAAAACACCACAGCATCACTCACACTGAAACTCGCGACTCACACTTTCCCGCGACACAGTCAAGAAGATGATACCGCGAGATGAAGCGCGAGATACCGGACGCCGCAGCTCGAAGCGAATGTGGGAGCGAGAAAGTGTGGGCGACCGACGTCTAATCCCCACCACGGTTCAGGTCACACTGGGGAGCCGCGAGGTGGGATGCCCGGGATGGGCCGATCTCGAGGCGTCATCCTCACCGAAGTCCTACACCTCGATAAATTTCTTACCTTTACTCTCGTATTATTTCGTGAGCTAAACACTCTTGAACACTCTTAACTACTTCAATATATGAATTTTATTTTATTTTTCATTCTTATTACCTCCAGACGGCATTAATGAGCATACGAAAGACTGTGGAGCCGCGGTACGGGATGGCCGGTGTCTACGTGTCATCCTTGCCAGTCCCACAGCCTCGTTACCATTATTTACCTTCACGGACTTCATATATTCAGCTCAATACATTTCTTATTATATTCCTCCTATCTCCAGACTACTTTATGCTGTTCAGGAAAAGCTGGTGGGCGGGGGAGTCGTGTGGTAGTCCAGTTACAAAGATATAACACCAAGTGAGGAAAATAACTCAGGGGTGGGATGGGTCTTCTTCCAGGCGTTATCCACACCAAAATAAGACCTTTAGAAAGTTTTAATTCCCTGAAGTCCTCCTTCATTCAAGCTTGCCATCCTGACAGACGTCTTAGGTGGAGGAGGGAACTTTTTAGTCTCTAGAAAGACATCAAGACCGAGGCCGATGCTCAAAGACTCACAAAACTATTTGCGTATCTGCTGATGAACCCTTATTTGGACTGTTCCTCTCACACCATGATCACAGATTCCGGAACAGTTCTCTCGTAATCAGGATGGCACATACAAACCCTAAGATTCATAGTTGCAGTGGTAGCTGTCGCTGACTTCTGTGTGGATGGATGAATGACGCAACACTCTGAAGCGATTACATCGTTCTACATCTGATGTGAAAATATTTCACGTCTTTTTTTCTCCATCTCTTCCTTCGTATCACCACTCTTGGTTGCTGTGCTCCGACTGTGGGCTAAGAACCCCAAGGTATTATTATTTTCCTGCTTTGGCTCCAAGACGATTCATGAAAGCTCCGCTGCCCGGTTATGCAAACATCTCTCAATTGTCTCCCTGTTCCCCGAAAGGATGGACTGCAGAACTTTAGGCTCGCCTGCAGTCCACCAGGTTCACATTCAGACGAGTCTGGAACAATATCTAACATCAGTAACACCTAACAACTAGAAAGCACTCACAGAACGTATACCTCCGCCAATGCCATTGCCATTAAAAAGGATCCGAATCCGTGGAGAGATTGTGTGGCATGCATAGGATCCGAATCCACCCCCAAATTTAATCAATTGTTCCTTGACCCAAGGCACACTCTTCCACAATATTTTATCGAAATTCATTGAGAACTTTTGGAGATATTGTGCGGGATACTCCGGATCCGGATATGGATCCGCCCCAAAATTTAATCGATTCTTTTCTGGCCCGTGGCCAACCCTTCCACAAAATTTCATTGAAATTCATTGAGAACTTTTGGAAATGTCGTGTGGACAAACAAACAAACATAGGTGAATACATACCCTCCTCCAACTTCGTTGGCGGAGGTAATAACAACTAACAACAAGAACAAGAACAAATTATAACAACAACATCATAATGATGCTCTAATTCAGTAGCCTGTTGCTTTCTCATTTATATTAAAACGAATGGTATCCTAATTCACATCTGTAAGTTATCAACCAAATACATTTGGGATTGTTATGACTGAGGTGGAGTCAAAATTATTCCGAGTTCACGAATACTGGGTAAGTGTGACACATTTTATTGAACGCGCTGTTGTTCACTCCTCGCCCAATCATTTATTTTGTTAATGCCTCGTGGCTACTTACCAAAGCAGCTTGCTCCCCCTCCAGCATTCCAGTCAAGAACCCCAGCCCTGAGGTCTCTTCCATGACATTAAAAAAAAAAAAAAAAAACTTATCTTGCCCACAGGGGTTCTTCCCTCCACATCCAGATCTTTGCAACACTGCTGAAGTTACTCTCATTTCTGCATCTTGGATCTGTCCATTAAGGCTTTTCCCTTCACATTCACATCGGTGCAGTGCTTCACCAAATTACTCATACATACTACAGCAGACCTTCGCTATAACAAACTCACTGGGGGGGATGCCTGATCAGATAAAGCCAATAATCCATTTTATCTGATAGTCTTCCATGAGGAGGGATTTCAATCATGTTTGAAAAAAATGAGTACAACAGCATACTCTAGCATTAAAAGTGAAAACTGTACTGTACCTATTTTACCCTAACTTGGTCCATAAATTCACAATTTTGCAGCTTATTTCACATCCATGTCATAGCACTTCTTCATGACTAGTATAGTATTACTTTCATTTCACTTCATCATCCAATCCTACGTCACCCCATGAGGAGCATAGGAGCCCGGGGCTAGGCATGTACTGTACAATTGTATGTTATTACAACTCAGCAATCACAATGGAAGGCAACAGTTTCTGGCCAGGATAGAGTAAAAAGGATAGGAAACATGTATTGTGACCCACTGCACCCCATTTAACAGACATTGTCCATTACTGTATAACCAACTGAAATCCAGTGGCCTTCATAGTGTCTGTTAAAACCAATATTCGATCTACCAAGGTTCGTTACACTGAGGTTCTACCGTATAGCGTTCATATGCCCATATTACCTCAGCAAGAGCTGAAAACAAAGACTGCATAGACAAGTATATATATGAGGTTGCCTGCAGTTGCATTATTGTACTCTGGTACTGGAAAGGCAACACTAAGTACAGATTTGCAAATGTATTTACAGGTATATCAAATTTATGAGAAAAAAGTCTAATGCCATTATGGGCTCTGGGCTAAAGTACACCCTTTTGCTATATTGCCTCCTGATCTTGGGGCTGGGGAGACTCCTTCACCCTGTGGCACCAATACAACCAGGTGGCTCCTTTGCCCTGTTCTACAAAAATCCCTCAGCTCCCTCCTATCCCTTGAAAGAAGGATAGTAAACTGCAGAGAAGGGCAATTTCAGCCTGCAAGCCAAAGGTTCATATGCAGATGAGCCTGGGTTCACAACAACAACCCTTCAGTCCTACCTAAGAGATATATATCTGTACCATATCTATCCCAACACTCAAATACACTCTGTGCTCCTATAAAAAAAACTTACAATCTATTTCCTAAGAAACACTGTGAAAGTCCAACACATAGCTACACACTTCATTTAGACTTTATGCTCCTTACATGCATTGTCTACAAACTCAAAGCTCTAGTTATCAACATATGAATAAACTTTATCATATAACTACACACCTGCCCACACTACAGTCCTCTCATATACTTTCTCAAGCAGTAGATACTTTTATCTGATGGATATGAACTCCACCCACAACCTAAATACTAAGTTGTGCTTGCATGAATTCCAAAGTTTACGTATAAGGTTGGACTGAATTTCTCGATATTAATCATAAGAATTGTCCAGTCCGACTACACTAAGCCATCTACTGAACCAAGAGGAGTCAGGGATTTTTGTCTGGTTAGAACATACTAACTACAGTACCACTCTATACTGTACACACAGACACGTTTATCCAACTGAACAACCTGAGTTGTTTTCTAACACTGCCCACAGACACAGGATTTAGCTGGGCAAAGGGGAGACAGCCTACAATACCCTGGAATGGCAGCCATGTGCAAAGATTCTCATGTTGCAAAAATTTGGTAGCAGTCTTCCTATTTTGTAGCACAGGTGGAGTACAATGATGGACGGAGGTGTGCCAAATACTGTACTGTACAGTTGAATTATTACTGGTGACTGTTGTTGTTGTTGTTGCTGTTGCCCCAGGGTCATCTGAAAGTGAACCCAGTTGACTGCAGCTTGAAACTACCCCTCTTCGTGCAGTCCACCATCTTCCTTTCAGGGGATAGGGAGGCAGTTAACTGACATCTGTATAACCAGGTACCAGACCCACCTAATGATATCAGTGCCCCCATGGACGAATGTCCCTTCCCAGCACCTGTTAGTGGTGGTAGAAAACACTAATGAGTTGCTTCCTGAGGGTACTTGTACAATTATGTTAATGCTATTTTTTTTTTTTTTTTCATACTCCTCATCAGCCCAACCCTTCCCCATTTCCAGCCAATACAAATCAAATCAGAAGGATCCAGAAACTGTAGTAGTATAGCAGTAAAGCAGGAAAATAAGTGTCCAATTAAATGGCCCACAAATTCCCTCTTTTATCATTCAACCCTTTTGCCTAGTATGCACAGGAAAAAAAAAAAAAAAAAAAAAAGTACCTACAATCATTTTCCACAGTATCTCCTACATAAGTTTACTTGGTAGGTGGTGATGACTATCATCGACTCACTTGATACTGTGCTGCCTACTTCTCCCAAAGGTCACTGAGTGACAAGCCTAACAGCTTTCTGTAACTCAGGAAAACATTGTAAGTGTTGGGTGGTAACCATATAACGAAATAATGGTGTGATGCACAGCCTACCATGGTGCCCCTGTTAAATGGAAGATGAAAATGTGGCATCCATCCAGGAACCAAACCTCCACACTCTTCCACATGCCTTTCTGTGGTGATGCACTGTCCACTGCAAATGAACATCAGAACAATGCATGGGGTGACCTTGTAGGGGTGGGTGATTGCCTGCACTTGATGGGTCTGCTTGGCCTGACAGACCAGGGTTACTCTGCAACTAGCACTATCACTACTGCTACTACCACTATCTATCTATTGCCAGACACCTCAGTCCCATAAGGGATGGCCACAAACAAATTGCCTCCATGTCACCCTGTCCAGTGCCATTTCACTGCCCTGCTCTCAGCTCACCCCCCCCCCTCTCATATACCTCACCACACCATCTCTCCTCTCATCCTCGGTCTCCACCTCACTTGCATACACTCTCCTCGTAAGTCTCTCTCTCTCCATCCCCTCCAAATGGCCAAACCACCTCAAAGTATTTCTCTTAATGCTTTCTATCACATCCACATTACAAATCTCCTTCATTACCTCATTTGTCAGTCTGTCTCCCCACATAACTCCACCTGCTCCTCTCAAACAACTCATTTCCATTCCTCTCACTCTTGACCTGCATCCTACCAACAAGGTCCAAGCTTCACTTCCATACGACTACTACTACTACACAGTACTACACTAATTTACTGCAAATACTGAATGACGATGCACACTATACAATACAAAATAAGTATTTGGGTAAAGAAAAATAAAATGTAAAAACTGAGCTGCTTTATGTAAACTTTTTATACATGCAGCCAACTTGATGTAACAATTCATTCTTTATATCCTGCCTTAATTAAATTATATTAAAAGTATCGTCTCTTACAATTACATTATGTGAATTCTATTTAATTCCTATCTCCTATCTGGACTGAATAATAACTGCAAATGTTAAAGGACAGTGATTACAAAAGAAGAAATTAAAGCATAAATAATACTGTGGCCCATATTCATAGAATGGCATTATCTGAATTTAATAATGCTAAAAAATTATTTGCTATCCTATTAAAGTTAGGATGATGTGACCAAAACAATGAATAATGCACATTAGAAGGTAGTTCTTGTCTGAAAAGAGATCATTTTTATTCTGAAGATTTTAAGTGTACAGTATACGATGAGAGAAGTACCATCAAACTAGACTGTACATTACTTAATCTCTTCACTGTGGGAAGTTTCTACAAATAATCTAGAACGATATATAAACATCATGGAAAAATACAGGATGACTCAGGAAAGGTGTGAGAAACTTCAGGCTATTTTTAGGCTAATTTTGAATAATAAATGCTTTATCACTATGGACCCAATTCTCAACTCTTGGGACACTAAAAATACTGGTGACCATATGACAAGAAAATATTTTCCCTCACAATTAACTCAAAAGGCCATCAGCAATTGTGGCTCTATGACAGCTGAGAAGAGGACCCAGGTTAATAAACCAATTTTTACTTAAAATTAACCCAAGAACAGCCACATTAAGTTGTCTCATAAATTTACAAAGACACCCTGCACAGACTGCAATAAAAGTAGCTCCTGCTTCTGCTTCTGCTGGACAAAAATAACTGACTCTGAAAGCTGAATAACAACAGTAAAGGGAGGATAACTTCTTCAGCCCAGAGATGTCTCTTGTATTTTGCTCTTGCTAATACCAGACCATTTTATTTACCTGGGGGAAATGTCTTGTTATGAAAGGTTTAATGGAGGCTAAATCTTACCCAACAGTTCAAAAATTATCTCCTAACATAAATAAAATTGTATACAATAACAAGAATAGAGTGAATTATCATCAGACTGAAGGTGTTAAAGGAGTGCTATCATCCATCCATTCATCCATCATCCAATTTTACGTTGCTCCATGAGGAGCGGAGGAGCCCGGGGCTTGGAAAGTCGGTACTGACATTTAAGATGAGAGTGACCAGCCTCACTCATCCGAGTGGCATTATGTGAGCAATAAACCCCAACCATCCCTTGGATATAAACCTTCACTGGTTCAATCCGATTGGAGCGCTGTAATTACCCACTAAACCACCAGGTACCATAATCTGGTTATATGGTTACCACCCAGCATAGTAAATGGTTTCCTGGTGTACAGGAAACAATTTGGCTTGTCACTCAGTGTAGAGTTACCCACAGGCAGAATGATGAGGAAAGAATGAGGGAAAGAAAGACAGAACGGGGAGTGTAAAGTCAACCGTAGGTAGAAGGACAAGGAAAGAATGAAGGAAAGACAGAAAAGAATGGAAAGCATGAAGGATGGAGGAAAGGAAAGGGCAGACACCTGAGAGCAGCACTACATCAAGTGAGTGGATGGTGAGCACCCCCACCTACCACAAATATCAGAAGAAAACAATGGGGACCCCTGAAAATACAGTATTGTCATTATTTGGAGCAATTATCAAAATATATACTGGTATATTACTTGTATTCTACATTAAACCTGAAACCCCTTTAATACAAGGATTTTTTTATTTATTTATTCTTACTTCTGCTAGACAATTATACGGTACTTAGCTTAAGCGATATACCTCACGGTAAAATGCTTACTAACAAACTCCATTAACTCCCACAGTGTGATGACTTTAAGTTATATTCCTACCACCATCCAATTATTTTATTCCTATTAACCTGTGGATTGTGAGCCACAGCTCAGGCTGGGTAACGTTGCATTGTGAGCCACAGCTCAAGCTGTGCTGGCCGTGCATCACCGTAGACAACTCAACCCCTATGCAAACTTACGCAAGGCGCTACGCAAAGACGGAAGAGATTTTTTTCTTTTCACCAGATGATGCCCTGGATGTTTATCTTCAAGTTTATAATAAACAAAAACTATAAAAAAAAAAAATTCCCCTTCGTTTTTTGCACACCTCTGGGTGGGATAAAAAAAAAAAAAAAAAAAGGTAACTGCGCAATCCATGGATTAAAAAACTTCTATGCATTGTGAAGAGGATAAGGAGGCAGTAGTTTCCAAGCAACCAAAACATTCCCTTAGACATAACCCAGGTCATTGTACTGAAGGTGTTAAATATAGTATTGGAATGAATATGTAGGGAATGAAAATTTCACTGTACAGTAGTTACAATAGTCACATTACCCATATAAGAACAGTACTGTACTAATATTTCCATTACAGTACCAGCAGTGTACTATTAATGATGACAAATCTGCATCTGTCATCAAACAGGAAATAACAATTTGCTTCAATTGTTATTTCTTTTGTTATACATTTAAGAAAGCAACATACTGTACATAACATGCATTCACTATGTTACCCTGACATTATTTTTAAAAAAAATTTCATCAACAAACATTCTACAAGCTTAAATTATGTCCAACAGTATATTACATAAGAAAACAAGAGACTAGATTTCACTAAAAATCTTGACTGATATATCATTATATCCACGAAAATTGCACTCTAGTTCACCATATGAGCAACAAACAAATGCTAGAACCACTACTCATAGTCATTCATGAGGAAGTGAAGTACAAAGGTCTGCTTTCTTCTTTCGATGACTTGGTGTTGGTGGCGGAGGTCAGAGGTGGCTGTTGAGGGTTCTCTGATCAGTATGCTGCCAAACACCAGTGCTGTAAATGCAAACTCTATTAATATCTAGGTTATATCAAAGCATATAAAAACAAAGGAATGCATTCTCTTACAGAGCAATTATGCTAGAACTCGTCATTGTTATGCCAAGGTTTTCTGTGGGCTGGAAGCTTAATCAAGTGGAATAACCAGTAAGCATAGTTCAAAGGTTGTTGGAAATTGCTGAGAAATGCAATCCTATGCATACTAGTACTTGTAACATTGCTAATGAGTTTCTATCTGGAATCTGACTCTACTTACCAGTGGCTGAGTTTCCTGTCTTTGAATGACAAATTGTGTGGCAAGTTACCAAGCCTGTAACTAAATGGTCAAAGCAGTAGCAAAGGAGGAATTCTGGGGAATGGGTGGGGGTGGGGGTTAAGAATCAACTCTGCCAACTAAAATATTTCATTATGCTTCAGTGGCAAACTGAATGTAGCTGCAGGGGAATACAAAAAAATCTCACTTTCCATAAATCCCTAGAAGTGGTTTTCCTGTTTTTGCAGCACAGTGGAATATAGACCAGTACCTGGAGATACACACCACTGAGCTTGCTCTGCAGCTGTCCTACCACTGATGGTAGTGGTGGTGTTGGTGGTCCCAGACTCATCTGTATGTACATTCACTGGACTGCAGGCTGATGCAGCCTTTTTCCAGCAGTCTGCCATCCTCTTTTCACAGGATAAGAAGGAAGTGGAGAGATGTCTATATAATCAAGCAATGGATTCACTGAGCTACAGTATATTGGTAGCACCATGTGAAGGCATTCCTTTGATGGTGGTTACAATTACCATACGTGGTAGGTGGGGGCGCTCACCATCCACTCACTCGATGTAGTGCTGTTCTTGGGTGTCTGCCCTTTCCTCTCCATCCTTCTTTCCTTTCATTCTCTTCTCTCTTTCTTTCCTTCATTCTTTCCTCTTCCTTCTGCCTATGGGTGACTTTACACTTTCTCTTCTGTCTTTCTTTCCTTCATTCTTTCCTCTTCCATCTGCCTACAGGTGACTCTACACTGAGTGACAAGCAAAATGGTTTCCTGTGCACCAGGAAACCATTTACTATGCTGGGTGGTAACCTTATAACCAAATTTTAGCACCTGGTGGTTTAGTGGGTAATTATTGCACTCCATTCGGATTGAGCCAGTGGTAATGTAATGCCACTCAGGGATGAGTGAGGCTGGTCGCTCTCATCTTAAATGTCGCGACCAACTGCCTAGCCCCAGGCTCCTATGCTCCTCATGGGGCAATGTAGGATTGGATGATGATGATGATGATCATGATACAATTACCATATGAACTCACTTTTTATGGCTGGCTCCACAGCATTCATATGGTCGAAAAAGAACTTATAGCAAAGCAATAACCTACTAAAAAAGGGCTATGCTAACTACTGTCAGACAATGTCATTCCTCTTGGGAATCCTAACATGGTAAGGGGATCCATTCAATATTAGAAATCTTTGCTAAGCTGTAAAAATTCATGTGGGGTGATGAAAATACAGCAGAAATATTGTCATCACAATAAAGTTGTTAGCTGACTCTAATTTTGACTTCTTGACTAAAAGAGGTCTATCATAGGCTGTTTAAAACTGCCTGGAGCCAGCAAAAAATAAGTAAATAAATATATGAATAAATATCATCCCTATAGTGAAGGAATCTTTTGGGCTGCATCAACTAAAGTTCTTGCTGCTGTGGCCTCATGCTCATCTGGATGTGAACTTTGTGTGAAGCAGCTCTTTTCCTGCAATCCAATCATTTCCTTTCAAGGAAAAGAGAGGGAACTGAACTAGGGAGTGGAGCCACCTGGTTATATTAGTGCTACCCCATGCAGGAGTCCCTCTCCAGTGCAACTAGGTAAAGTGAAAAATATATATTAATAAAAAAAGGAATTACTAACCAAGGGTTTTAGGATCAAGGTTGTTATCCTCTGCATGATTCAACAGCTCCTTAAGGAAGGCCATCAGGTATGTAAAAACATTACGATGATGATCCGGCAACTTAGCAATAACCTGAAATCAAAATGTGTTAATTTACACCACAAAAGTCATTACAGTACTTCCCCTCTACTCACAGTACTCCCAGTCAAAGTATGTATCTTAATATGACAAAATATTATAATGCACAGCAAATACAGCACTTTTCACAATACTGTACATTTATATTACAGGCAGTCTTCATGCACAGTTGTTTAGCTTAATTTTTTTTTTTTTTTCTTTTAGTTGATGAATTAATATTTTCTTCCCTACCTGGAGTTGCCCATGACTCACTGCAAAGTTAATCTATGTCAGAAATTAGTATTTTTCTTTTCTTTTTTTGTGTGGTTTTAACCACACAATCATGAGCCAGAAGCATGCCCGACTTCAAGCATGAGTTTGCCTCACACATCCTGAAGACTACCAGTAAAAAATGTGCCTGGAATAGTTTGCAAACATCACTACAGTTCCAATTCTTACATCTTTACAAAGTGAAAACTTTGGTGCAGCATCCAAGGCCTCCTGGTACAGGTTGTAAGGAATGACAGGTTCAGGCAGTGCTTCTAGAAAGAGCAGCAGTGCCTCAGCAACTGAATGTACACTTCCTGGGAGGACATCATTTGGTACACCTTCATCCAAGCAGGTTCTGCCAAAGCACAGTACCAAACATTAGTTTCTTTACACTGAACAACACCACTGGCACAGTATTATTCACCAGGTGACCCTATCTATTAACTCTCAAATGCTGTCTATAAGACTGCATGCTTGTTTGCAAGTGGTGTGTGTGTGTGTGTGTGTGTGTGTGTGTGTGTGTGTGTGTGTGTGTGTGTGTGTGTGTGTGTGTGTGTGTGTGTGTGTGTGTGTGTGTGTGTGTGTGTGTGTGTGTGTGTGTGTGTGTGTGTGTGTGTGTGTGTGTGTGTGTGTGTGTGTGTGTGTGTGTGTGTGTGTGTGTGTACTGTATAGAGAGAGGGAGAGCAGACCCTCACTATAATGAACTTCAATATAATGGACTTCAGATTTAACAAACACCCCAGGGCCCATCTGACTTTCATCAGCTATACTGAACAATGGTCAGTAAATGGGGAGCATCACGCAGCCCCTCCAAACTCCTCTGAGCCCGGTGATCTGTTTTTCAGCTATACCAAACAATGATCGTTAAATGAGGTGCATTACACAACCCTTCTACACTGAAACTGTCCTCTCCTCATAGTGTTTGCTGAGTTGTAATAAGAGATTACAGCAATGCTATACTGTACTATCATGAAGAGGTGCAATGATGTGAAATATGCTGCAAAAAGGCAAAATTACTGACCAAGTTAGTGTAAAATGGGCATAGTTTCCATTTGTAGTAGTAATCATTTTTTTTTTTTTTAATGCAAGGAAGAAGGAACCAAAGGCCAGGACCCGCAAACTCATTTATTTTCAAACGTGTTTAAATTCCCACCTGAAGGGGGTGATCCTTGGATTTAACAAACTTTCAGCTTTAACGAACCTGGTTTCCCCCCAACTAGTCCATTACAGCAAAGGTCTACAACTACCAAACACTTCACGATCAAATTAGAGTAATATTAAAGTGAAAAGCATGAAAAATACATTAATCTGACTGGTATGGAGAAAGTTTATTATAAAAATTGGCTTGGGCTGTTTATAAATACATACTGTGCAATCATAGAACCCCTCTGTACATTGCCATGCAGCACATTATTTGTGTCACCTTCTAAACAGGTTCTTCCAGAGCACACTATCCAGCATTACCCATTTTGCACTACACAACACCATTGGTACTATGCACCTCATGCCCAAAGGTTCAAGACCTGCAGCCCTTACTTTTACACACTGTACAACCACTGACTCAGTTTGGGTAGTGCAGTGAAAATCCCATTAGCATAAGTCCACTCAATGAAAAGTCTGGAAAACTCACTCATACCTCTCTGACCAGTGTGACTCTAATAAGCCTTCCATGTAGGATGCTGTGTTGTGATGTCATCCTCTCTGTGCCCACACTAGCATTTTTGTGCAAAACTGTAGTACTGTATGGCAAGACTATGGAAGGTCAAAGAGTACAAGCACTAGAAATGAGACTACTATAGAGTGTAGGTTGGACAGAATGGTTAAAATAAGAAGTACAGTGACTCATGAAAGATGAGGAGTAAACAAATCTCTTGATAAAAGGGCAAACAAAAGTGTATATAGATGGTATGGTCACAGGAAAGAATGTGAACAGTTGTTGTTGTTGTTGTTGTTTAGAAATCTCAGTTTGTCTGGCCGAGCAGACCCAACTGCCTTCAAAATTTTTTGTTAAAAAAACATGAAATGCTAATGCAATTGGGCAATAGTTAGAGGGATGGGAAATTAGGAATGACCACCCTTCCTGAATGAGAGCAAAACTTCCAGCAAAGAAGGAAAGGTGCAAGTTGAAAGACAAAGGCTAAAGAGTTTATCTAGGCAGGGTGTAAGCACAGAGGCACAGTCTTGAGGATAACAAGAGGAACTCCATTAGGCCCATATGCCTTATTAGTATAGAGGCCAATGATGGCAGAAAATACATCAACTGAGGAAATTTCAGTGTCAGCCATGAGGAAGTCACAGGGGGATGTGATGGAGGAACAGCACCGAAATCATCTAAGGTGGAATTGGAGGAGAAAGTCTAAGCATTCTGCTTTTAGTAGAAGAAATAGCTACACGGCCATCTAAGTGGAGAAGGAGAGGGAAGGATGATGAGGTGAAGTTGATAGAAAGGTTTTTGGAAAGGTGACAGAAGAAGTGGGAAGAAATTGAGTTGAAGAGTGCAGAGCATTTAGTACGAATGAAATTACTTTTAGCAGAGCGAAGAACAGACTTAGCATGATTCTGGGCAGAAACAGAAAAGGGGTGAGATTCAGAAGTGGGCTGGCTCTGGTACTTTTTGTAGGCCTTCTCCTTATTGTGGACAGCATTAAAAGAAGTGTTATATAACCAAGTTTTTTTTGCTTCAGTCAGAGGAAATGAGAATGGATTGTATGCTTCCATGCCCGAGAAAATAACCTCCATAATGCGAGGTCACTTTCAGATGGCTCTTGGCCATGGAAGCAATAATCATTCCAGAGAAAATCAAATAAGTACTGCCTGAGGGTCTCCCAATCAGCAGCTCCATAGTGCCACAACTGACACTTCTTGGGAGGGTCCACATGCCTTACAGGAGTGATAGAACAGGTTAAGGCGATAAGGTTGTGATCAGAGGAGCCCAACGGAGAGGAAAGATTGAGAGTGTAAAGGATCAGTTGTAAGTAAGAGGTCAAGTATGTTGGAACTCTCTCCAAGGCAGTCAGGGATATGGGTAGGGTGCTGTATGAGCTGCACTAGGTCATAAGAATAGAAAAGATGTAGGCTTGTTCATCAGGTGGATCAGTGAATGAAGAGGAGAGCCAAAGGAAGTGGTGAATACTGAATCATCATCCTCATCCTCATCATCATCATCCGGACCTCCTTTCCCACCCAAGGGCAGGGTGAGGAGTAGCAATGTCCAGACAGCCCAAAATTGCCCAATCCAATGGGCCACGCTTCCATTCACTCATCATGCAGGCCCCCGGAATCCTGACTCTAACAGATACGCCAAAAACATTCACCACATTCTGTAGCTTCACATAATCGTATCCGACAGAGTCAATCCAGACGCTGCCATGTTAAAAAGGGGTGCCAAAAATCCCTGATCATGCACTTCTCCTCATAAAATTCATCCAGCCAGCTCGATCTCCTGTCAGTTCCCTAGCCTCACCGACTTCCAAACCTCTCTTCCTCACACATTCATCCACCATATCTTTCCTCCTTCTCCTTGGCTTACCTCACCTCCTCTCTCCTTCGAATTCGCTCAGATATACCTTCTTCACCACTCTATTGTTATCCATTCTCTCCACATGACCATACCATCTCAGTACACTCTCTTCAATTCTGGTGTCCACCGACTTCCTCACTCCGCATCTTTCACGAATCACATTATTTCGTATCCTATCCACCCTCTGTACTCCATATACATTCCTTAGCAGTCCAATCTCCACTGCTCTTACTCTTGACTTTTCATTTTCATGCCACACCATAGTCTCACATCCATATGTTAAAGTTGGCACTAACACTCCCTCATGTAAGCCTCGTGCAGCTGCAACACTCAAGCCTCTGTTTCTTATCATGGCCTTCATTGCAACAGCTACTTTTCTTCCTTGTGTCACTCTACTTTCAACTTCTTTTACACATTTTCCTCTGTTTTC
Organism: Coenobita brevimanus; assembly: GCF_032717465.1. Taxonomy (NCBI): domain Eukaryota; kingdom Metazoa; phylum Arthropoda; class Malacostraca; order Decapoda; family Coenobitidae; genus Coenobita; species Coenobita brevimanus. The sequence continues at coordinate 3,296,651 of NC_137032.1, read as the reverse complement.
TATCACTGTACGGAGGTATTTGAACTCTCTCACCAATTCCAGTCTCTCTCCACTCACTGTTACATTGCACTGGGAGTCACCTTCTCTCTCAATAACCATCACTTTACTCTTTTCTACAAAATTACTCTCAAGGAATGACACTTACAGACATCAGCAAAACTCTGCACCAGCCTACCAAGTTCTTGTCTGGTACTTGCACGCAGTACTGCATCATCAGCATACAACAAATTTGAGATATTCCATCCATCACCATTCATTACCATTGCCATCCCTCTCTCCATTACTCGTGTTTTCACTTCTCTCATCACCCCATCCATATATACACTGAACAAACATGGGGACATCACACAACCTTGTTGCACGTCCACACTGATCATGAACCATTCACTTAGATGCCCAATAACCCTGACACATGCTTTACTACCACCATAAAAACTCTTGACGGCACCTAGCAGCTTACCCTCTACACCATACATGCGCAAAACTTTCCACAATCCTTCTCTGTCCCCTAGAATTGAGTTTTCAGAGGAAGGAGAAATGGATTGGATGTGTTCCGTCTTAGAAGTAAGATAGTCGGAGAATTTTTCATAGACAGCAAAATCAGGGAATAAGTAAAAAGCACAGATATATACAGTCAGAGAATGACAGCAAAGCCAAAGCCAGGGAGCTGAGAATTCAGAAGATTCAAGTTCAGGAACACAAGAGCAAGATATGTCAAGCATACATATACACAACAGCCACCTTTGGCTTTGAAATGAGTATGGAGAAAGTAGGAGGATACAGAGAAGGGTTTGCTATCAGTCACCTCAGACAGCTGAGTCTCAGTCAGGAAGAGGTGAAGTTTAGAGAAGTAGAGGTGGTGCTCAGTAGAATGTTAAAAGAAAGGCTGCAAATGTAGAAGAAATGAAGAAGTTAGTATGACGGTGGTTCCAGGCGTCTCGCTGGGTCGCCACTGGGAGAAGGGTGGATGGTGGGGCTTTGAAGATCCCCCCCACTCCCAAGGGACTTGGAGGATTGCTTTGTTGAAGCCACTTTTTCCTAAAATTTTGAACAGGAAGTGAAGTGTGTAATGTGTATGAGTTTGGTGTTGACGGCTAGAAGAACTTGTACTGGAGAGCATGCTGGCCTACTCTCTGTGTTGCTGAAATGCTGAAAAAGCTCAGCAAAGGGGGATGGTAATGAACTAGTCCCGAGGGCTGATGAAACTGGAACTCCAGCTCTCCCTAGCATCAGCTTTCCATCTAGCTTGGGAGTGCTGCCCTGTCTGACTGGCGTTACAGTGATAAGTAAGGATGGAAGTTTGGAGGATGAAGCACTTGAAAGGGTGCAACAGGGAAGAAAGGTTGCTGCTTCTTTGGAAGTAGAGATAAGAAATAGGCAAGTGAACATGGAAGTAAAAAATTCGTTGCATGAGAGTATTGTAATACCAACTCTAATGTATGGAAGTGAAGCTTGAACCTTGTTGGAAGGACACAAATCAAGAGTAAGTGCAGCAGAAATTAGTTATCTGAGAGGAGCATGTGGAGTTACATGGAAAGACAGGCTGACAAATGAGGAAGTGAAGGACCGTTGTGGTGTGGATGTGGATATGATAGAATGTGTTAGAAGCAATACACTGACGTGGTTTGGCCCTGTGAAGAGAATGGAGAGCGAGAGATTAATGAGGAAAGTGTATGTAAGTGAGGTGGAGATGAGAGGGAGGGGGAGGCTCAGGATGAGATGGACGGGTAGAGTGGAGAGGCATATGAAAGAGGGGAGTGTAAGCTGGGAGGAGGGCAGCAAAATGGCAGGGGACAGGGCAACATGGAGGCAATTTGTTTGTGGCCACCCCTTACAGGATTAAGGCATCTGGCAATAGAAAGATGGACTATATAGGTATTACTAACATGTCCATACATATTTTACTGGCAATGATTTGTATTATTAACTAGGACAGAAAAGCAAATTATAGTACTGCATATTCAGAGCAAAAAAAAATTTTTTTCCTCCTCCTCAGAAACATGCAGACAGAAAATCTGCACCAATCTGAAACATTATTCTGTGAATATTAAGGGTATAAAAGAGAGTACCTGATCTCAAAAAGCTCCTTCTGGAGACCTGGGTGTGTGAAGAGTCCCTTTGCTTGGAGTGCATGAGAATGAAGGTGATCTACCAGGTACCACAGCTCCTTAGGTACAGCATAAGGCATCTCAATCAAGGACTTGGGTTCTTTACTTTCCTGAAATAAAAATTAATAAGTAAGTTACAGCAACTCGAACAATATAACTATGCTTCCTGTTAAAACATAGGGAAGTGGGAAGCAGTGCTACCAGACTGCCATCCATATCATATGGAGTAGCTTCATGAGAGAGTAATAAAAATGATAAATAAAATATCAGCATCATCATTCAGACCTCCTTTCCCACCCTAAGGTGGGGTGAGGTAGGGTCCAGAGAGCCACAAAAAATTGACAGAAAGAGATACTAACTAAAGTTTGCCCAAGTGAATGAGCCACACTCCCACTCACTCACCATTCATGTTCTTACCAATAATTAGCAATTTTTCTGTTAAAATTTTAATACATAACTATGTTAATACTTACTGCAAACAGTATTTCACAATATCTGGAAATAAAACATTCCACTGAAATCTTCTCCCAGCTGAACAAACAATAAATCATATGACATATAACCTACCAGCACACACTGTTCAACTAAGACTTTTACAGTTACTGGGTAAAGTAGTACCAAGTAGTAGCATTAGTAGTAGTTGTAGCAGTAATAGCAGCAGTAGTAGTAGTTGTAGTAGTCGTACTAGTAGTAGTAGTTGTAGTAGTCGTACTAGTAGTAGTAGTTGTAGTAGTAGTAGTAGTAGTAGTAGTAGTAGTAGTAGTAGAGTAACCCTAGACTGTCTGTCCAAGCAGACCAATCAATTGCAAGCAGGCAATTACCACTGCAGGGCCATCCTGTGCAGTGAACTGATGTTTCCTTGAAGTGGACAGCGCCTCGCTATGGCAAAGTGTGGACAAAGTGTGGAGGTTTGGTTCCTGGACAAATGCCACATTTGTGTCTCTCCACCCAGTTGACAAGGGCACAGGGGCACCAAAGTAGGCTCCACACTGTCCCATTATTTGGTTATATGGTTAACACTCAGTGCTATAAATGGTTTCCTGGGTTACAGGAAACTATTAGGCTTGCTACTCAGTGTAGAGTCACCTAAGGAAGAAGTAGGGAGCACTACATCAAGTGAGTGGATTATGGTCACCATCACTTACCACCATATTAGGTAAAGGAAATTTCTGAAGTGGTGACTGAGTACGTTTAAAAGGCAGTCATTATGCAGTAAAAAAAGTCCTCATTATATGTCAGAGATGTGTTTCAATATATTACAATGTTTCCAGTACAACTAGTACTGTACCGTTAATTGGTGAAACTGACAAATTAGGATTTTTTGGTAGCAATGAAAATTTTATTAGCAACTTTTCTGTACACTAGTGTGATCTCAATGGCACAAAAGAAAGAGAGAGAGAGAAAAAAAAGTAATACAAAATGGGGGCTTGTTTATTTATAAAGACTGTTTAAAAAATATAAGGGCAATCAATTTTCTGTGAGCTTTGGCACCTAAAAATATGCAACTTCAACCCTGGTGAGGAAGTTCCCAAAACAGCTGTATGAAAGAATAACACTGAACTAAAAGAACCACCTATAGAGTGCCTTGTGAAACGTATTACATCTTTTCACTGAATCACTCACAGCAAGTAGGTTGTAGCACCAGCTGATCAAGGTGGTACTCCCAAGGGAAATGGAGATGGTGACAGGAAGAGCTGGAGCCCCAGTTTCACTAGCTACCAGAATATTTGACCATCCCCCTTTGCTGACCTTTTCAGTGTGACATTAACATGGAGAGTAGACCAGCATACTCACCCACACACTTTCCTCTATCTCGTGCACTACCCTACATGCACATTACAGATCAGACAACATAATTTTACTGGCAATGATGGAAAGGATGGATATATGAGTGTGTTGTCCTAGATGACTGGCTGAAGAGTGTTATTGTAAATGTGCACAAGGGGAAGGGTGATGCCCTGGAAAGATGAAATTACAGAGGCACAAAAGCTTTTGGACCAGATAATGAAGGATATGGAGAGAGTACTAGAAGGTATGATTAGAGAAAGAGTGAACACTAATGACAAGCAGTTTGGGTTTATGCCAGGCAAAGGGACCACTGATGTCATATTCATTGTTTGACAGCTTCCAAGAAAAATATATAGGAATGAAATGGGATCCATACTTTATTTTTGTTGAACAGAATCCCTAGTGAGGTGGTGAAGTGGGCAATGAGAAAGCTTGGGATCAAGGAGTGGCTGGTTAGGGTGGTTATGGCTATGTTTCCTCTCTTCCTTCCTTCCTTCTTCTTCTGTCTTTATTTCCTTCATTCTTTCCTCTTCCTTCAGCCCATGGGTGACTCTACACGGAGAGACATGCCAAATGGTTTCCTGTACACCAGGAAACCATTTACTATGCTGGGTGGTAACCATATAACCAAATTATGGCGGCTGGTGGTTTAAAGGGCAATTAAGGTGCTCCAATTGGATTGAGCATGTGGAGGCTTCTATCAAATGAGTGGTTGGTGTTTATTGCTCACGTAATACCACTCAGGAAGGATGGTCACTCTCATCTTAAATGTCAGGACCAACTTGCCTAGCCCTGGGCTCCTATGCGCCACATGAGACAACACAGGATTAGATGGTGGATGGATGGGTGGATGTGGGTGCTCACATCCAGGTAAGAGTGAATGGAGATTGGTTGATGAGTTTTCCGTGAATGTTGGTGTGCGTCAGTGGTCAGTCTTGGGGCCCTTATTGTTTATCATGGTACCTGAAGCCCTCTCATGTGACTTCAGAAATGGATTCCCGAGGGAGATGTTGTATGCTGATGATTTGGTGTTGATACCAAAGAATGAAAGAGAGATGGAGGAAAGACTTAGGAAGTGGAGAGATTGTATGGGGCAAATGGGCTTAACAGTAAATGCAGATGAAACAAAAGTGATGGTATCTAGGGCTAGTGACAGTACTGTTAAAGAAGGGGAAGAGTTACCACGTGCAACTTGCCACAAGGGTGTGGGAAGTAATTCCATCTTGTGCAGTGTTTGTGATATGTGGGTGCATAAAAGATGTAGTGGTATTAGAGGTAGACTGCGAGATAATGCTGATTTCATGTGTGTGGTGCATCAGGGAGAGAATGTGGAGACTGTCAGGTTTGAAAGGACTGATCTTGCTGGTGAGTCTTTTGAGTGCGTGGAAGAGTTTTTATTTTGGAGGGGAAGACATGTTATGTGCTGAAGGTGAGGCTGGAGCTACCTCTGTGGCTAGAGTGAAGAGTGGTTGGAAGAAGTTCAGGGAGCTGTTGCTTCTCCTGATACTGAGAGGGCTCTCCCTCCATGCTAAGGAATCTTTGTATGCGGTATGTGTTAGGAGTGTAATGCTGTATGGTAGTGAAACCTGGACTGTAAAGGAAGAGGATACTCACAGGCTCAAATGTACTGAAATGACAATGATTATGTGGATGTGCAGTGCGTCCCTGAGTGCAAGGCCTGGAGGTGCTAGGTTTATGATGGAAGAGTTGAGAGGTAGGGTGGGACTGGAGTGTATTGGTGTTATGATGAGAAGAGATAGATTGAGATGATTTGGGCATGTGGAGAGGATGGGGGATGATAACTGGGTGCAAAAAGTAAGAAGTGTCAACATTAGAGGTACAGTTGCCAGAGGTAGACCGTAAATGACTTGGGATGAGGTAACTGAACATGACCTCAGTGATAAGGGACTGAGTAGGGGAGCTGCCTGAGATCAAGCAGCATGGAGTGCTGTCATTAGGTGACCAAGGCCAACAAATGCAAGCATATTGGAGCCTTTACAAAAGAAACAAAGCAAAACACTTCCATTCTTCAAATTTCTCTGATCTATTTCATGGGCTAACCACAATTACCCATCCTCGAATAAAGCAACACTGTATATCAGAACCTGCACAGGTACATGATATTACTCTTCATTCATCCATCATCCAATCCTATATTGCCCCATGAGGAGTTTAGGAGCCCGGGGCTAGGCAGTTGGTCCAGAGATTTAAGATGAGAGTGACCAGCCTCACTCATCCCTGAGTGGCATTACATGAGCAATCAACCCCAACTATCCCTTGGACATAAACATTCACCGGCTCAATCCCATTGGAGTGCAATAATTACCCATTAAACCACCAAGTGCCAAAATTTGATTATATGGTTACCACCCAGCATAGTAAATGGTTTCCTGGTGTACAGTAAATCATTTGGTATGTCACTCAGCGTAGAGCCACCCACAGACAGAAGCAAGAGGAGAGAATGAAGGAAAGAAAGACAGAAGAGGGAATGTAAAGTTACCAGTACGCAGAAGGACAAGAAAAGAATGAAGGAAAGAAAGACAGAAGAGCATGGAAGGAAAGAAGAATGGTGGAGAGGTCTTTCCATCTAATAATAAAGATATGACAAAGGCATGAGTACATTTGGCACCCCTTTTTAACGTGGCAGCGTCTGGACTGACTCTGTCGGATACGATGATGTGAAGCTACAGAATGTGGTGAATGTTTTTGGCGTATCCAATAGAGCCAGGATTCCGGGGGCTTGAATTATGAGTGAATGGAAGCGTGGCCCATTGGATTGGGCAATTTTGGGCTGTCTGGACATTGCTACTCCTCACCCTGCCCTTGGGTGGGAAAAGAGGTCTGGATGATGATGATGATGAGTACTATGAGTCAGTTCAGTTTCATGTGTGCAGTTATACAAAACCAATGTTACTCATACTACAGTTAACCTGATCAACAGATCATATCCTTTTCATATTTTTTAATGATGTACAGTATCCGGAAATTCACAATTCCTCCTTTTCAGGCATGAGGGATGTATATTTTTGACTCTCGTCCTTTCTTCCTCTTCTGTTGTTCCTTCCTTCATTCTTTCCACTTCCTTCTGCCTTCCGGTGACTTTACACTCCCTCTTCTGTCTTTTTTTCCTTTATTCTTTCCCCTTCCTTATGCCTATGGGTGACTCTACACTACTGTAAGTGACAAGCCAAATGGTTTCCTGTACACCAGGAAACCATTTACTATGCTGGATGGTAACCATATAACCAAATTATGGTGCCTGGTGGTTTAGTGGGTAATTATGGCACTCCCATCGGACTGAGTCTGTGTGGGTTTATATCGAAGAGGTGATTGGGGTTTAATGCTCACGTAATGCCACTTAGGGATGAGTGAGGCTGGACACACATCTTAAATATCAGGACCAACTTGCATAACCCCAAGCTCCTCTGTCATGGGGCAACATAGGACTGGATGATGGATGGATGGATGGATGGATAATAATGTTTGCAAAACTTTCCAGTGGCCCCCCAGACTTCCCTGTGGAACCAATATACAGTACTTGGTGGTAGATGCAAGGTAGTTCATAACCCTGCTTCTTTTGGATGGCACTATTGATGCTGTTGTTGTGGCCTCAGTCTCATCTGGACATGAACCTAGTGGACTGCAGAATTAAGCTGCCTCTCTCCTCCAGTCCTATATCTTTCATTTGGTCAACAGGGAGAGAGTTGTGAGACATTATTTTCTGTATGACTATACTGACTAGACTGCCAAGCTTTATCAAAGCCACCATGTGATGGCAATCCCTTTCAGTTCTACTTCATCATTACTCAGCATAAAATACTATACCTATACAGGAAAAAAAAGAAAAAAAAAAAGTAAATGCAGCATACTGAACATTCAAGCAGGGTAGGTCACAGGTTTTCTATCAGACCTTGTTATTATTTCAAGGATTTTTTTTTTCCTGGGGACAAGGGGGTTATAAAAACTTTTTTGTACAAAGAAATTCTTATACATACCAGATCAATAAGCCTGTCAAGAGGTACTTCCCTGAAAGGTTTATTCATGTGAACCAACGCGTTGATAGACGAACCAAAGCAACTTCTCTCATAGTCACCTGTAACACAAAATAATTTCATAATATCCAATACAAGTACAATACCAAACCCACATAAGTAATTACAAAACATATCTCTGATCTTAGAGAACATATCTGATGTATTCATTTATGTGTGTGTGTGTGTGTGTGTGTGTGTGTGTGTGTGTGTGTGTGTCTCTCTCTCTCTCTGTCTCTCTCTCTCACTCTCTCTCACATACACACACACACACACACACACACACATACACACACACACACACACACACACACACACACACGCACAAAAAAAAAAAAAACTGGATTTGCCTTCGTTAGAGGAAAGGAGAAAGAGGGGAGACATGATTGCGGTGTTCAGGACCATGGTGGGAGTAGATAAAATTGACAAAGAAGATCTGTTTGTATGGGATAAGAGAGCAACAAGAGGACATGGAATGAAATTGAAAAAGTCAAGCTGTTTGAAGGATATCAAGAAATATAGCTTTCCTTACAGAAGTATAGACTTATGGAATAGCCTGGACAAAGAGATCGTCCAGTCTAAAAACATAAACGAGTTTAAAGTTAAATTCGACTTATTGAGAAACGGCGACGGAAACCCACGAGCATAGTACATTCCGTGTATATCACAATTAGGTATATTCTTAAATATTTGGAACGACTTAGACAAAGAGGTGGTGCATGAGAAAAACATTCATGTGTGTAAAGGTAGACTTGATAAATGTGGATATGGAGACAGGACAACACGAGCATTGCTCAATTCCTGTATACTACAAATAGGTAAATACACACACACACACACACACACATAAACACACGCACGCACACACCCATGCACACACACACACACACACACACACACACACACACACATAAATGCACGCACACACACACCCATGCACACACACACACACACACACACACACACACACACACACACACACACACACACACACACACACACACACACACACACACACACACACACCCATGCACACACACACACACACACACACACACACACACACACACACACACACCCATGCACACACACACACACACACACACACACACACACACATAAATGCACACACGCACACACCCATGCACACACACACACACACACACACACACACACACACACTCTCTCTCTCTCTCTCTCTCTCTCTCTGATACTAACCAATGACGGTTATGAAGAGGTCCTTGCCCCCATCTAGATGCAGCACTAAGATATCATACATCTGGTCTACCCCTGAGTTGAGCTGGGAGGCAGTACGCTTGTCCACCTTTACCTCCAGTGACACATCACACTTTTCCCCTGTTCAGATCAATCATGGCTTTAATAATATGGCGTGCCTCTTACAATTATTTTACATACTATGATGTGCCTCATGAAGACACTTATGTTTCACAGTATGGTGCCTCTTAAAAACAAAGTGTGCTTTATAATATGGTGTACCCATGAAACAATTGTTTTATAGTATGGTGTACTCCTTTGACATTATTATGTTCTGCTGTATAGTGTACTTTACAAACACCATTACATTTAATAGAACTGTGTACCTAGTAGGCACAATCATGCTTTATACTATGGTGTACCTCTGTAACACAACTGTTTTGTTATATGATGTACTACATAAATAAAATTATGTTTATTGTATGGTATACTTCTAACACACACCAGTTGTATGTCTTTTTTTATTAGTACTGCAGTGCTACTTCCATCAAAGGATCACCCAAGAAGTGAAGATTAGTGAGTGTGAGATGCATAACACTACCATATATTAATTGTATTTCTATCACAGTTCATCTAAAGTCAGTTTCCTTTAACCTGACAGAACTGGGTCACTTCCACAAAATAGTTACCGGTACTAAGCAGTAATTGCAAAAAATTCAATCAACCTTGATTACTAGGTAGAAATGATTCTCCTAAACTAATAAACCTTCCAATATGACAACATTTACCATCAACTGAGCTAAAAGGGGTTAGAGATCTGTTTCAGATTAAACATACTATAATGAAGCTAATCCACAGCATGACCTCTCCCCTTAAAAAAAAAAAAAAAAAAAAAAAAAAAAAAAAAAAATCCAAGTACAGTACTATTATCAGTAAGTTTGGCAAAGAAATGAAAATGCAGGCCACACAGAAATGGAAACATTTTTTACTTTGAATAGTTCGTCTGTGAAGAGTGGTTTCGACTCCTTGACATTAATAAATCTATTGATAAATTTGAGAGACTGATCACAAATTCTGAAGAACAGAAGAGTATGAAAGTAAAATCCAGAACAGGTAAATGCAACCCGTCAGCTTCACTTTACAGTGGCACTTGCATCAGATCCTAACAACGGGTATATTGAAAGTAATCTGCATTGTTCCTTATGCACATCTTGCTCCCACATTCCATAAAATTACTTAGAAAAAAAGGATAAACTAATGGATTCTCCAATCAAGGAAAAACTTGCATCTGCAGAGCATATGAAAATAAAATGTGATGCAGGGAGCTGCATTTACTATAGTTTTTTCCACCTTAACTTGACCCCAGTTTTTTTACTTTCATAACTTTCGTGTAGCTCAGTGGCAGAAAAAAACTGTGCTATAGCACTACATTCTTTCCACAGGTCCAGTATCATATTCTAGTGTTAATTTATGGTTAAAACTAAGCACTGAAGGTGACGACATGACAATATTAAGCTTTCCTGCAGTGCTGCACCAACAACACCCACAACTTAACAATGCTTGTCTCAAAATTAATTTTTCTTCTTCTGACAGTGGAACTATGACTAGTTATAGCATCACAGTTTCTCTGCACGTTTAATTATTTTTACTTTGATGTTTTTGTCTCTGAACACACTAAAGACCTCCAGGATTAAATGTGAATGACAAAATGAGGATTAAAAATGTACGAAACTTTTACACTGCTACAGGTTCACTGCTAAATTTTGTGGCAAAAATTTTACAAACCATTTACATATCTTTTCAACCACATGAGTATACAGTGGGCTTGCTGTTAATGAAGAAAAATTAGGGAGGAAGACAAGCAGCATGACCAACAATCATATAAACAATACCATAAAACCCATTATAATATGCAATATGACTAATGGAGAGGGAGATGATCTTGATTTTTTTTTTTTTTTTTTTTACCAAGTCCCTATCATGCCCTATGGAAAGCTGTACTACCACCAAACACATTTGTAAACACTCACTGATCACCATTAGACATACTGAATACTGACTGTACAGGAATAATGGTAATAACAGTGGAATTTAAACCCACCTAGAAACTATAGCAGAGATGACTAAGTTGTGTTGGGTGAGGGAGGGGATTTCAAGTTCTGACGACTCTTTGGTGATAATCAAGATTTATAACATTATAAAAGCTAGTAAAGTATTCAACTTACACTCACATGGTATTTGTACTGACATCCATATTTTGCCATTCAAATTAACTAAGTACAGAAAAGATAAAAACATTACATGAATTACATCATTAACAGCATGCATTGCACCAACTGGTCACATGGTCAAGGAAGCTCAGTCCCCCCTAGCCCCGCCAAAGCAACATGTGAAGACCAGCATCACATTTTGCAAATTACATATGGTACCATCAAAAATTAACAAAATAAAGAGATGTATAAAGAGTATGAGTGAATAACAGTGCATATAAGCTTTGTAGTAGGTGGGAATGCTCACCATCCACTCACTCAATGTACTGCTGCTCTCGGGTGACTGCTCTTTCCTCTCTTCCTTCCTTCTTTCCTTCCTTCCTCTTGTCTTTCTTTCCTTCTTTCTTTCCACTTCCTTCTGTCTATGAGTGGCTTTACATTGAGTGACAAGCCAAATGGAATCCTTTACACCAGGAAACCATTTACTATGCTGGGTGGTAACCATATAACCAAACTGGCGCCTGGTGGTTCAGTGGGTAATTATGGTGCTCCAGCTGGATTGAGCCTATGGAAGTTTATATCCAAGGGATGGTTGGGGTTTTTTGCTCATGTAATGCCACTCAGGGATGAGTGAGGCTGGTCACTCTCATCTTAAATGTCAGGACCAACTCGCCTAGCCATGGGCCTCTACGTTCCTCATGGGGCAACACAGGATTAGATGATGTATGTATGTATGTATGTACAGTAAACTCTCAATTATCCACTGTAATTCACTCAAGCCCTATGCTAAACAATGTGAAATGCCAGACTGCATATCCGGCTCAACATTCATCTTTGAGCCGGATGTTGTGATTCTGTCTATCTCGAACCTCTATCCTAAAAACTTTATCATGAGTAAAAGATGAAAACTAAGCATATAAAAACAATACAGTAATGATATAAAAACTAAACATATAAAAACAATACAGCAATGATACAGTACAGTAATACAGTACTGCTCATAATGTACTACTGTATGTACTCACCAAGTGCTACCACTGATGAGTAAAAACAGCACTGGGGGGTAGGGGTTGCACTCACAAACAGTATAGTACACAATACAGCACAGGGGTAGTTTAACAATCACAATTAAGCACCAGAACACGAGCAGTGACAGGCCATTAGCTTTGCAATACAACACAGTACAGATGCTTGAACACAGGATGCCACAGAATTAGTCACCACACCAGGGTTTTGTGACCACATGTTCAGAAGGGCAGGAGTGCAAGGCACGTCTTGACTCTACAACATACATGGGCAAGAATGAGAGCACGGGGGTATTCTCGGTGCGCCGGATAAGCCAAGCCCATGACAAATTCTATTTGGCTGGCATATAGTGGGGGTTTTCACTGGCTCCCAAGTTTTGGGACTTCCCTGGCAACGGCTGGCTACCAATTACAAGCCAGCTGAGACCCCTCAACGGTGGATATTGCACTGAACCGCCAGCTAAGTTCCGTTTCATTGCCAGATGTTGCACAAAATCACTGGATACTGCTTTAATGGGGCCCAGATTGCTGCCCCTGATATTGCATTGGGTCGGATATTGTACCAACGGATAATTGAGAGTCCACAGTACCTTTTATGTGCATACCGTTCATCCTTTCGTGTATGACTCAGTACTGATCTAGCCCCTGCCGAAACAATGTGTGAAGAGCAGTGTCACATATCGCATATTACTTATGGACATAAAAATAAAATGAGTGGAATAAAGATGTCAACTGAATGGTTGTGCAGGTACCAGCTGTGTGTATTCTGTGTATCCTTTCTGTTAGAAAGTATGCGTCAATCCTGATCTAGCCCCTACCTACAACAACGCACAAAAAAACAGCATCATATATCATGCTCTGCATTATTTATAGGCAACGTAGCACTGAAAATGGGTAATATACACATTCAGCAAACAGTTGCACCGGTACAAGCTTTCTGCATTCTATTTGTTCAGTCTCTTACAACAAAATGCACATATGCTATCAGACACAAACCACAATTAATGATCCTAAGCTACTGCTTTTAAAAGGGTATGAATGAAAAATTAACTGAATTACCTAGCCCAAATTTAACTGAAAATAAGTATGCTTGATGACAAGAGCCAAAATAAGAGAAGATAATGCATGATAGCAAAATGGGCAAGAGGCAGAGATACGACCACACATGTCAGCGAACAGACACTGACAAAAACAGAGGCAGAGAGGTATCTGTGTACTCCCGCACTGACTCATTCCAGATTTATTATCTTTTTATAATACTAACACAATATGACTACAGTAATCCCTGTACTATCCAGACGCCCACTTTCCGGACATTGTAGGCCTGGACCTTCGGAACCCAAAAATGGCCAAAAAAAAAGAAAAAAAAAAAAAAAAAAAATCCCCCCAAAATCCGAATTTTTCCCCACCCATAATTTGAAATTGGCGCGCAGCACCGTGCGGCCCCGAACAGCTGTTGTTTATGTACGGTCCCTTCACCCCTTCCTTCTTTCCTCCCTCCTCCCCAGTCAGGGTTGCCATTTGGTATTTTTCATTACCAAATGTGGGCCAATTTGGTACTGAAAAGTTCGTTTGGTAGTGAATCAGCATGATCCAATACCAAATAGATTTTTCATATGTATGAAGATACAGAGAATGGAGACGGTGGACAGTCTACTCTCTTTGATTAATCTGCTACGTACATAGCGCAAAAATAAACATGCTGCTGATTATAAGGAGAGTTATTATTTCCATTTGTACATATAATTAGTGGAGAATAAATGCTTCCTTTAAGAATTTGGTAATGAAAAGTTAAATTTGGTAATGAAAATTGAGGAGTTTGGTAATGTGGCCGAGCTCAGATCTGGCAACTCTGTCCCCAGTCACTGCCTAACCACCGTCGAGGTTGGATGTTCATCGCAATGGATGCCAAACGTGCTCGTTTTTGTGAATAAACAGTGAATAAACTGCAATACCTTGCCACTTAACCATATGGGAATTTACAGTGTTGTGCAGTGTTAACAAATTAGAATTTAGAGTGCAAAGGATTAAGTGTGGAGTGCAAAGTGGCGGCTGAAACTGGTGGTTGATACTGGCTTGGTGCAATGCAGTGTTAAATAATTATAACTCACACTGCAAAGAATTAAGTGTAGCACAACACTGGATTACTGTATGTGCTTCAAGAGCATTTTCACCACTATCAGAGCCTTAGAGGAGGCGGCCACAGATGTGCTGTAAGTACCCAGTACATTGCTAAGTATTTTCCATACTTCTAATTCCTCATTCTATGGTTCCTTTTCATTTATTTCATGTTTTATGTCCATTATTGGTGTGAATAGGGTCTTAAATAGGTTTAAATAGGTGCTATGCCTGTCCAGTAGGGAGCTGTTTAGATGGCTTTCAAAGTTAGGCTAGGTTAGGGTCCATAAGTACCAGTCCAGCAGGCAGGGGCCCACTTTCCAGACATGCCTTTAGCTCTATTACATTGGATAGTGGAGGGATTACTGTACTTATATGGTGTTATTAACATTTCAATGGAGAGTACTCATTCATTTGGAAGAGAAGGGTTGGGAAATGGGGAACGATGTCGAGAAGAGTGCGCATGCACCCAGGTCAAGACGTCAGTGTTCAGTGATTACTGGTACTAAGTCACCACAAGGGTATTCTGAATGCTGATCGTGGCCTGTGTAGCCATGTAAACTGCAAAAATTTTGGTGTATACATGACAAATGTGAACCCACTGTATTTTACGTCATTTTAGGTGCACTATGTGGATACATGGAATTGTGGTCCATCAATTCTAAATACAGTATTAGTGACACAAACCTTAACACATAATGAAGTACTATTTGCCACAAAATCTTCCTCACCTGGCATGATGAAGTTCATTGATGGACGAATTGTTAACCAGGGTTTGCAGTAACTGGTGTCATTCAGTTTCTTTATGAATTCAAACTGTACAGGTACCTGAATAGAGAAAAAGTAAATTATTATAAAATTATCAGAACAAAATGCAATGGTTGTTGTTGCTGGATAACCTCATGATTCACTCTGACTTAGTTGGTCCCATGATCTCACTGGTTAAGGAGGCTCCCAAGCACCTCTCTCCTCCTAGATTATTTCTGTAATTCGTGGATTAATATTTTGCATTATTATGCAATCTATGTTGATACTGAAATGCCCCATTGTTTTTTGGAATGCATTTATTGTTTATATTTCAAGTTAGTTCAGCAAATGATGCTGACATATTGTATGACACCAAAATGCAGTTCACCCCTTCAGTAAAAGGGCCCTCCCATGCTGCAATACCTACATCCTACGGCAGTAGCCAGAATTAGTTCAACTGTTTCATCATGGATACTGTACTCTGTATGCTTAACGAAGTCTGTCACAACTCCATAAAAAGTATTCAAAAAACTAACCAAAGTGTCCATCTATTTATGCAGCCATGAGTCTTTCCTGTATCATTAATGTTATGTGACTTTTTGTCCCTTTCCTAATGAATCATTCACTATTTTTTCTAAATTTAAAATGTGATCCACACACCTACTTTCAGACTGATCCTACTCTTTACTTAGTGACCTCTACATTAAATATCCACAAGCACTCTCTCACCATACACTCTAGAAGCCTTCCACACCTATACCCATACATAATGCAATGGATTGGGGTGGATCACTTCTCCAGTGAGAGAAATGTTCCTCAGCTGTACAAATAAGCTGCCCTTCAGGACTCATAAAAACAGTTTGAAAGTGTATAGTAAAGCTGCCAACCCATCTCGGGTTCTTGCAAGCCTTCCACTACGATACAGAACATACAGTATATATAATTTCTTTCATCCACTTGCCAACTACTATTCTACCATACTTTATATTTTCACAACCGCACAAAGCAGTTTCAAAAAATACTCATGCAACTCTTACTCGTTTCAGTTATCACCTTCTCCTCAGTACAGACACACACACACACACACACACACACACACACACACACACACACACACACACACACACATATACAGCACATGTGTGCACACACACAGAACATCAAAAGGAGAGGAGTTCCGTGCTGATCATGGGGAAATAACACTAAACCAGCGGTGAATAGGAGGCCTGCCTATTGTGATTATGTGAAATGAGTGTGTGACTGGTGGTCCCGTCTGCATTTAGTGGAGAAGGAAAAAAAAAAAAAAAAAAAAAAAAGACAGAGGAATTGGTCAAATAGGAGTACAACACACAGGCAATTTAAACTTTCATACATACCGTTATGCATCATGGCGGAAAGAAATTGTTCATTGTTTACACACAATGAAGACCAGAGCAATGGGAGCATTAAACTGACCCAAACAAGTGTTGCAGGTGTGGAGAAAGTGGCTGAGAGGAATGCCCAGGAATTACATGTCTGGGCAATAATTAGAGTTACAGGAACAGACCTCAGAACAGAAAAGGGAGATTATGGTGATGAAAAATAAGTTAGAGAGCATCTGCTCATGCAGTGCTGACCAAGAGAGAGAGGAAACTGAGTTAAATGTGAGGAATGAATCAGCCACAAATGAAATAAACAGCTAGAGGGAAAATAAAAGGCTGGAAGAGGAAACAGGCAGGATGAAAATTAAACCTGATAAGTATGAATCAAAAACAAGGATGCATGATGAACACATCAGGGAAATCAAGAAGGAGCACAAGGGGAGGAAGAAAATTCAGGAGGATGGAAAAATAAATCTAAAAGAGATCAGAGAACACCAGAGAAATGAAAACTAGGAAAAGGTGGAGAAGGAAGTGGTTAAGGTACTGAAAAGTAGAGAATCTCGAGTCAGGGATGTGGCAGATAAGAAAAAAGGTGTGATAAATTCTGGATTAAAGAAAAACATATGTCAGTAAGACCAGAAAGGGAGAGAGAAGAACTGGGAAAGGCTAAAGAGATAGTATCAATATTTATGGAGGGTGACAACAAAGCTCAAGAAGAGACTGAAGAGGTGTTTAGGGCGGAAAGATACAAGAATAGAGGGGCGCGGCCACTAAAAGGTAAGTTTCGGTCACAGGTCACATTAAATGAGATCATTAACAGGGCATGGAAACTAACCGACAAGGAGGGGTTTTAGAATGTTTGGATAAGGAGAGATGGAAATGAGGAAGAAAGAGCTAAAATAAAGGAGCTAGTCAACGAAGCTACGAAAAAAAATGACCAGAGAACGGAGGAAGAGAAGACAAAGTTTTACTGGAAAGTTATGGATCAGAAACTGAGGAAGTGGTTTTGACGAAGGGAGGAAAGGAGAAGGACAGAATTAATAAAACGACGTAAAAATACTGAATGTGGCATATGCTAACATAGATAGCTTAATCTTGGCAGGACTAGAAGTCAACAATTTCTTGAGGGTAAATGAGCCAGATATTATATGCTTTGCAGAGACCAAGTTAAGAGAGGATATTGATATCTGGGTGGCTGATGGCAAATACAAACTATGGAGAAGAGACAGAAAAGAAAAAATGGTAGGAGGAGTGATGACAGCAGTGAAGAACAGCACAATGTGGACAATGTGGAACTGGGAGAAGGTATGGCAGAGGTGATAAATATGAAATTAGAAATGAGAGGGAAAGGCAAGAGAGACATCACAGTAACATATGTCCTCCCTATGACAAGGGCATGGAAGGAGGCTGAATACCAGGAGATGTTGTCAGACATGGCTAGATACCTACAGAAAGTGACTGAGAAATGCAACAACATAATCATGGTGGGTGAGTTTAACCCCTTCTTTACCAACTCCTCCCCCCAGTGTAAACACTATGTTTACCCCCCATACCAACCTGAGAGCTGCCCCTCCCGTAGTGTAAGGGGTAATGCATGTTTTTTGCCACGTCCAAACTATTCACCCTTTGTAATTTGTTTGTTTACTGATGATCACATGAACCCAGCATATGTTGGTAATGAAAAAAAAAATGATTATAAATCATTATATTAGTTTACATATCTTATTCTAAAGTACTGTTACCCAGGTAACTACCGTACAAACTGGCTTGAAAAAAATGTCATGCACAGATGAACAGCTTATTTATTTCCCTTGTAAGCTGAGCATGAAGTGTGTGGACATACGTGATGGTGATGGCAACCTTGATCCACTTCTTGCCAAGAGTGTGGCATCACTAGGCTCGCTACTAATTTCCTCCTCCTCCTCAATGATATCAACCTCGCTACCATTTTCAGAATCATAGTCATCTACTGACACATCAACCACTGCTGCATCATCAACTGATCCATCCATCCATCCATCATCCAATCTTACACTGCCTCATGAGGAGCGCAGGAGCCCGGGGCTAGGCAGTTGGACCCAACATTTAACCTGAGAATGACCAGCCTCACTCATCCCTGAGTGGCATTGCATGAGCAATCAACCCCAACCACCCCTTGGATATAAACCTTCACTGGCTCAATCTGATCGGAGTGCAATAATTACCCACTAAACCACCAGGCGCCAAAATTTGGTTATATGGTTACCACCCGGCGTGGTAAATGGATTCCTAGTGTACAGGAAACTATTTGGCTTGTCACTCAGTGTAGTCACCCACGGGCAGAAGGAAGAGGAAAGAATGATGGAAAGAAAAACAAAAGAGGGAGTGTAATGTCACCTGTAGGCAGAAGGACAAGGAAAGAATGAAGGAAAGAAAGACAGAAGAGGATAGAAGGAAAGAAGGATGCAGGAGAGGAAAGGGCAGACACCCGACAGCAGCACTATATTGAATGAGTGGATGGTGAGCGACCCCACCTACCACAATCATCATCTGATACATCTAAATAAGCATCCTCATTGGGAATAAACTCATCACTATTGGAATCCGCCAGAGATGCCATGAGAGAAAAATATCCTGTACACCCTCTCTCGTGGTCAAGTGCGTGGTAACTGGCTCTCTCAGGCAGGCCAAGGGGTGTAAACTGTGCCGTATGTCAGTGGAAAATATAGTACAATATCTGTCGTAGAAATTATAAATAAAATAATGATTGGTCTAAAAGAGGTTACATCACAGATCAGTGAGCAAGTCATTGGTGCCATCGCAACTCAGTCATGATGTATCTTATGATGTCAGAATTCGTCAAAACTTCGTCACAGTCTTTGCTGTCAAAACACAGAGGTGTTGCTATCACGAGGTCTTCAGAAACAGCCTTACCGGGCTATCGTGAGGCCCATAAGCTGCCATTCAATAGAGGGTGTACCAGCGTACCACGGTTGCGGTTCTGGTGTCTCACAGGTGTTTACAAGTGATGTACAGGGGTACATCAAAACACATTTCCAGTAAAGAAGGGGTTAATTGTAAAGAGATGAACTGGGAGGAGAGTGTGTAAGAAACGGAGTCTAACCATAAATATCAAAGAGATAGAACTAGATATACCCTCACAAGTGTAGAATTAATTGCAGCAGAGATCAACACGACTCAAGGGCAAATAATGGTGGCAAATTTATACATGCCACCCAAAACAAACACTTGGGAAAGAGGTCAATATGAAAACCTGGCAGACACTACAATTCAGAGTTTACGAGCCCTACTACATGGAATGAAAGAGAAATCTGAAAGAATCATATTTACTGGAGATCTCAATATAAATATAAATTGGAATACTTTAGATCTAAGAAGCTATGAATGCTGTTGGGATCAAAAGCTCCTGGATCTTGTACACAAGTTTTTCCTAACACAACATGTAAAGGAAAACACCACAGAAAGAGGACTGGAAGATCCCTCATTATCAGATCTTATATTTACCAGGCAAGATTATGATATCCATAACATAAAGCGACCATGCAGCATTAAACTGCAATATGATACAGTTAGCAGCAATGAAAGTTACAAAAAGAGCCTAAACTAAAAAAAGGGCAACTATCATGACCTAAAGAAGTACAGTAGGCTCGCACAGTGCGCGAGAGATTGGGCAGTCCATGACCTCGTGCAGTGTGAATTCTTGCACTGAGAATACATAATCTGATGGGAAAAATTACATATGGGCGGTATCCCCTAATACCTGGACATTTTTTGGCCCTTAGAGACATAAAAAAGGTCAAAATTTTCAGACATTGTACTACAGATATAGCTGCAATAACAAAAATATGGGCAGTCACCTTAACAACAGTAGACAACAGACCTGATGGACTTAAACAACAAGGGTTCTGAGGCGCGGCAACGCACTTACAGTGCCCCCGCCACCACCCCGGCCGCTCCATGCTTGTTTAACGGTTGCCAATGTTGTATTATTCCAGGCTTTGACGAAGAAATTTACAGCCTGTTGAATGTTACATTTCCTCCAGAATGCAGCAACAGTCATTATGGTGGGGGTTGCAGGTATGCCAGGTGAAGCAGGTGAGTCAGGTGGGGCTGTGAAGGTGGAGAGGGAGGCGGCTGGTGAGTCAGGTGGGGCAGTGGAGGACGGCGGTGGGCGAGTCAGGTGCGGTGGTGAGGGGAGGATCCTCCCTCTCCTCCTCGCTACTGCTCACATTTTCGGCAATTTCCTTCATCTCTTCTTGCTTGTTTGTTTCATTCCTCATCTTGTTATGGACGTATTGGCAGTATAACAACTTGGTATTCACGAAATAAACATCATTATTATAGAAACTGGGTATCTATTCTAACTTACTGTTATTGCCGAAAACGTTATTATTGAAGCTGTTATTGGCGATATCTTATTGTAGACTCCTCTTGAGCACCTTCCCCATGAGCCTCTAGGTCACTATTGGCACGTTGTGTGGGGGGTGGATCACAAACTGATGGAAAATGGCATTTTTAAGCCACTTCTTGCCTCTACCTCATGTTTTGTGGGGTAAACTCGTGCATTCAAGGTGTTTCGTTATGATTTTTGGTCACTAGCGCACAATGCGATTCGCGCACTGTGATGTCGCGCACTGGGCAAGCCTACTGTACATTATAGAAACAGATTGGGAAAATGAGCTTTGAGGATATGACATGAATGTTATATATAGTAAACTTAATTTTATGAAACAGGAGTCCAAAATTATATCCCCCAGCACAGAGAAACAGAAATAAGGATAAAGTAATGGTTTAACAGAATGTAAAAAATCAAAAGGGGAAAGAGACTTGCTGTGGAATATATAAAGACGACACAATACAGGGCATTTAACAACTATAAACAGGCAAAAAATGATTATAAGGAAAGAAGCTTAAAGACAGTTTGAGGAAGATATTACAAATAAAAGTATGGTTGTGATCAACCAAAGCTGTTTTACAGCTACTGTACATTCAAAGCAAAACTAAAGTTAACGATAAAATACAGACCATCATGGATGAGGGGATAAACTAAATCCAAGACGAAGATACTTGTGAAGTAATTAACAGAAAATTCCATTCAGTTCTCACAGATGATGATAATTTTGAGAGATGATGAGGAACAGGCATGCCCATAATTATTACCAGATATACGAATATTGGAGTAAGGGGTACAGGAATACTTGAGTAAATCTGACAAAGGAAAAGCAAATGGTTCTGACAAAATTCAGGTTTGGTGCTACATGAATGTGCAGAAGAGTTAAGCAGACCAATCTATTCAATATTCAAGGAATCCTTGAGTCAAGGTAAACTACCTGATATTTGGAAGAAAGCAAACACTTTTTCCCTATTCAAGAAAGCAGACAGACAAAATCCACTCAACTACCGACCACTATCCCTGACCAGTGTTTAAGATACTAGAAAAGCTGATAAGAAAAATCTGGGTAAACCACCTAGAGGAACACAATAAATAACAGAAAGGCAGTTCAGTTTAAGAAAGTGAAAATCATGTGTTACTAATCCAATAAGCTACTATGACAGAGTTGCAGAAACACTACAGAAAAGAGAAGGTTGGGTAGACAGTATCTATTTAGATTTCAAGAAAGCATTTGACTGAGTACCACATGAAAGACTTTTATGGAAACTGTACCATCAAGGAGGAATCCAAGGTAATCTGTACTGTTGGATGCATGAGTTTCTCAGAGAAAGGGAAATGAGAACGGTACTAAGGGGATATTACTCATCATGGAGAGAAGTGACAAGCGGAGCTCCACAGGGCTCAGTGCTGGCACCAGTTATTTAGCACCACACATATGAATCAGTGACAGCAATACTGGAAATGGAGGCTATCTAAATATGTTTGCTGATGATGTAAAAGTACAAAGAAGAACTACAAACATAGACTCTTGCAGAGAGCTACAAGAAGAATTAAATAAGCTTTATGAACGGAGCACTAGATGGCAAATGGAATTTAAAGTGGACAAATGCCATGTAATTAAGTTTGGTAAATTAAAAAAAGACCAGACTGGGATTATAAGTTAGGAGGTTCAACCCTACACATATAAGAAAAGGAGATGGACCTAGGAGCAATTATCAATAACAGACTATCTCCGGCTGACCACATCAATGAAAAGGTATGGAACATGAATACATTGCTTGCAAATATGAGAATAGCATTCACATACATAAATGAAGACATGCTGAGAAAGATAATAACATCATTCATC
Source organism: Coenobita brevimanus (assembly GCF_032717465.1). Classification (NCBI taxonomy): domain Eukaryota; kingdom Metazoa; phylum Arthropoda; class Malacostraca; order Decapoda; family Coenobitidae; genus Coenobita; species Coenobita brevimanus. The sequence continues at coordinate 3,273,806 of NC_137032.1, read as the reverse complement.
AGACCAACACTGGAATATATATCAGTAGTCTGGAATCCAAATCTCAAAAAACACATGGATAAGATTGAAAAACTACAAAGGACCACTACAAGATGCGTACCAAGTATAAGGGATATAAGCTACGAAGAAAACTAGAAAAACTGAACCTACCACCATTACATGAGAGAAGAAAAAGAGGAGACATGATTATGCTATATAAATGCATCACACAGAAGGAGAAATAAAGACATAAAATGAGCATATAACCTATCGGGAAGCATCAGCAAGAGACCATTGCAATAAACTGCATAAAAAGAAAGGTGATAAAGACGTATGAAAATTCAGTTTCCCAATTAGGGCAACTGATCAGTGGAATGCACTACCGAATGAAACAGTGTATGCCAAAACTATTCATAAACTTAAGATGTATGATAAATGTGGTTTAGTACACAGGACAGTACAAGCTTGACTCATTCCTGTAAAGATACAATTAGGTATGAACAATTAGGAAGGTAAGAACACACACACAGCATAATTCTCTTCCAAGCATCTGGTACCCTTTCAAGCCTTAAAAAAAAAAAAGAAAAAAAAAAAAGAAAAAAAAAAAAATCCTATATTACTCCATCAAGGTGTAGGGGTCTGACGCTAGGCTTTCACTGTTTACACAGCATATCTTATGCAGCCTTAAATTTTCCAAATAATCAGTCCACTACTTGTACCAAACTGTATCTCCACAACATATCCCATCCGACACAGTAATATATGATCTGCTACCTACAGAGCCCATTTGATATATATACTGGTGCTGGAGAAAGGCACAGTGCAACTCATCCACATAATCACTGGGAATACAAATACCCCTCAACTCCCTCAGTATCCCCTAACAGGAGGATGGAGGACTGCAAAAGAAAGGCAACTTCAGCCTATCCCCTAACAGGAGAATGAAGGACTGCAGAAGAAAGGCAACTTCAGCCTACAGTCCACCAGGTTTACATCTAGATGTGTCTGGGACCACAAAAAAAAAATATACTATCTATCTACCAACCTACCTATTGCCAGATGCCTTAATCCCATACGGGGTGACCACAAACAAAATACTATTATATGACCTCTTGCCTGCATCTCCCCAATACATCCCATTCACTACAGGTGGTGTTGCATGAAACTTGTTGTTATTACAGCCTCAGGATCATCTGAAATGTCAACCCAGTGGACTGCAGCGTTAACATGCCCCTTCATCTGCAGCTTACCATTCTACTTTCAGGAGACAGGGAAGTTACTAAGGGACATTTGTATAACCAGACAGTGGAGATGCCTGGTTAATATCTGTGCGACCATGATGGTATCCCTCTTCAGCACTGGTTGCATGCATGAAGTGGTAAAACACCTAACCAGCAATATAAGTTCTGCAATGTTAAGATTACCATATCTCCTGAACTAATTAAGAAAGCCATGTTTCTCATAATCAAACAGCCATCAAACCTCCAAAAACATGATGTCCATGGAATCTCATGGGAGGGGGAATGATATACAAATGAGGTGACCAAGTTGGCATATTTCTGCTTCATCCCTCTCCAACATCTCCAGCATTTCATGCTGGTGAGGGATGCCTTCACATGGTGATGGCAATATTAACGGGACAATACTATATATATACAGTATCCCTCAACTTCCTATCCCTTGAAAGGAGGATTATGGACTGCAGGAAAACAGTAACTTCAGCTTGTATTCCACCCAGTATATATCTACTTGAGCCTGGGGCCATAAGCCAACAACAACTACAACAACATGAAAGCATCACCTTGTATAACCATGACAACCAATGACATACAATGAAATAAGACTATCAAAGAGTTCATGCAAGCATCAAAAATAATCGCTTACCTGCCCTGTGTTAGCAATGGTCAGGGATTTTATCTGGGTTTGGTAGAATTTCACTGGGTCCAAGATTATTTCTGTGGCATCTATGGTGACCTGAGGCAAAAATTCATTCTCCAACTTGTCAAGTTTCTTCATCACTTCCTCATAGATGCGTCGATATCTTCTTGTGTCTATCACCTTTATCTGAAAATATGTTCCATGTAATGGCTCCTTTAATATCCCTACAGTTCTGATAGTGTGAAACAGCTCTTACCATAATATCCACAATTCCCAACATGAAATTGATATTCCATTTGTTTCACTTCCTACTTCTGGTTTACCCTGAAGTAGTGTCCCAGTTGATTCCCCCCCTTACTTTGGGTTTACCCCAAAATGGGGTTCGGTCCTGTTTTGTTTTCCTCAGAATATGGTTTCCTTAACAGGTTTTCTGTTTAAATTTGGTAGGTGGTAGGTGGGGGCACTCACCATCCACTCACTTGATGTAGTGCTGCTTTGAGTGTTTGCCCTTTCCTCTCTTCCTTCCTTCCTCTTCTGTCTTTCTTTCTCTCATTTTTCCTCTTCCTTCTACCTACGGGAGACTTTATATTCCCTCTTCTGTCTTTCTTTCCTTCTTTCTCTCTCTTCCTTCTCCCTATGGGTAACTCTACACTGAGTGACATGCCAAATGGTTTCCTGTACACCAGGAAACTATTTACTATGCTGGGTGGTAACCATACAACCAAATGATGGCACCTGGTGGTTTAGTGGGTAAAGGCATTCCAATCGGACTAAGCCTGTGTAGGTTTATATCCATGGGGTGGTTGGGGTGTACTGCTCACATAATGCCACTCAGGGATGAGTGTGGCTGGTCATTTTCATCTTAAATTCTAGGACCAAATTGCCTTGCCCCGGACTCCTACGCTCCTCATGGAACAGCATAGGATTGGATGATGGCTGGATGGATGGAGAAAATATAGTAGGCAATAGGAAGGTATGTATGGATAGTTGAGATGGTCTCACAAGGATCATTTGGGAGACGAGAGGATTGGTTGAATATAGCTTGTCTGGTGAGAGGAAGGGTTGGTTGGGTGAAGCGAATCTGGTGAGAGGAAGGGTTGGTTGAAATGGAGTGAGTCTGGTGAGAGGAATGGTTGACTGAAAGAAGCGCGTCTTGTGAGAGGAACGTTTGACTGAATATAGCGGGTCTTGTAAGAGGAAGGGTTGGTTAAATAAAGTGAGTCAGGTAAGAGGAAGGATTAGCTGAATGAACTGAGTCTGGCGAGAGGAAGGGTTGACCTAATATAGCAAGTCTGCCTCCTCTCATCCTCTTTCTTTCATCTTTCCTGTCACTTTTTAGTACTTTTCTTTCCTTTTCAGGTGGCTTTACATTGAGTGACAAGCCTAATGGTTTCCTGTATGCCAGGAAACCATTTACATTGCTGGGTGGTAACCACATAACCAACCCATATGTGTTCCCTACACATTAACAAGTGGGTTAGTGGAGGGTTAGTACCCCTCCCCATAAAAAAACTACCTCAAAGTCAAATGGCTACCCCTTACAGGAATATGACACTTGGCTATAGATAGACAGATAGATAGACTGATAGACTAAAACTTCCAATGCAAAACCTGTTTATACAGTATATCTGTTTTCCTTAAACAAAGCAAGAAAATCAAATTCTGGGTTAATGCATAAATTAAACCATATTTTTCACTATCCAGAGGTGATGTTGGTGGAGAAGGTGGGGGGTAGTTCTAAGAAAATTCATCAGTGGACAATTTTGTCATACAGACATTTACTCACTGCCTGCAAACAGTGTGTTTGTAAATACTGTATGTTATATACAACATGTGCATGAGCTGGGAAGTAGTACCTGTATAAGAGGTCTGTCCAAAATAAACCAAACTTTTTAAATGACCCGACAACATGCTGGCATACTGTGCTAGTGATGGGAGAGCTGTGTTGTGGTGACTTTGAGCTTTAACACTAGCCGCACCATGCCTCGTCATTTAGTCATCTGGGTACGCGCTTAAGTAAACGTGTTTTTAATGCACTTGGCGGTTTTTTGCAAGCTAAACAAAGAAGGATCCTGAAGAGCAACATGTTTATGTGAAACTCTGCTTCATACCGGGAAAAACTATTATGGAGCCTTTTCAGATGTTGCAACGGGCTTACGTGGAGGATTGTCTGAGCCATACGCAGTGTCACACATGGCTCGAACAGTTCCAATCACAAAGAACACCCACCAAAGACAATCCCAAATCTGGTCGACCCTCCACACCAAGAGAAGATGATCCCGTTAAGTAAGTGCGTGCTGCGATTTGTGAAAATTATCATCTAACTGACTGTGAAGTTTCCAAAGAAGTAGGTACACTATCCATAAAAGTTTGTGCCACATGATTTTAAGCAAAGTGAAGCTGCAAAATGCTGCTGCAAAATTTGCGTTGCATCTGCTGACAGATGAGCAAAAAGAGAACCATGTCACAGTCAGTCAGGAGCTGTTTGATTGTCTGAATGCTGATGAAAACATTCTTAAAAATGTCATAACCAGTGATGAAACATGGGTGTACAACTATGATGTCAAAACAAGAAAGCAGTCATTGCAGTGGGTTGGAACATCATCACCATGACCCAAAAAGGCATGTCAAAGTTGCTCTAATGTGAAGATGATGTTGACTGCCTTATTTTATTGGAAGGCGTTGTTCATCTTGGGTTTGTTCAAAATGGTCAGATAATCAATAGTTTTATACAGACGTCCTGAAGTGTTTAAGGGAGGCCGTAAAAAGGAAGAGACCTGAAGCATGAACAAACAAAACATGGACCCTGCACCATGACAATGCACCTGCACAGGCATAGCTCCTTTTCTGTGACTTTTTGGCAAAGCACGTGATAACTATCATCCCCCTGTCACCCTACACTCTGGATTTGGGCCCTGCAGACTTTTTTTTGTTCCCAAAGTTAAAATCCATTCTCAAAGGTTGCTGGTTTCAGATGACAGACGAGACAGATGAAAATTTGCTAAGAGAACTGCACACCATCCCTGAAAACGCATTCCATGATGCATTTCAGAACGGGAAAAAACGCTGGGAACGCTGTATGAACAATGAAGGGAAGTATTTTCATGGAGACAAGTCTGACTGAGTTGTAAGTATAACAATAAAGTCATTCTTTGAAAAGTTTGCTTTCTTTTAGGACAAACCTCGTACACTCACTGTGAATTTAGCAAAAACATCATCTAGACCTTTTAAATCATCCAATAATTTCCTTGCTACCACAATGCACAATCCCTCCATGCTTGCTCACATTCATGTATGATGATTCCTCAATTATCCAAACGTTCATTATCCGAACGTGTTCAGTATCCGGATGCTGGGCCTTGGCTCTATTGATCCACTATCCGAATTTACTTGCTATTATCCAGACGTCAAAATGCCCAAGAACTTCGGATGGCAACAAATAGGTGCCACCCAAGTTGAAACCATCAGAAAGATCCAGCAAGTTTAGAGGAATAAAGCCATGGGGGTAATACAAATAAAAGAGCAGTACAATCGCTTAAAAAATGGCCGAATGTCAGTTATGGGTGAACCAAGTCCTGGGAGGCCATCAACAAGCAGGAGTGCTGAAAACGTGAAGTAAGTCTGTGATTTAGTCATGGGAAATCATCAGTTAACAGTAAGAGAAATTGCTAATGAAAGTGGAATCAGCAATGGATCAGCACACAAAATTTTAATGCATGATTTGGGCATGTGAAGAGTTGCTGCCAAGTTTGTCTCACAGCTCCTCTCATGTGACCAACAAGCTCTGTGGATTAACGTTGCTCAAGACATGTTGGAGTGGGCAAATCGCAATCCAAACTTCCTGAAGACTGTTATCACTGAAGATGAGACTTGAGTTTAAGAGTATGACTCAGAAACCAAAGCACAATCATCCCAGCAAAAGCATGCAGGGCTGCCTCAACCAAAAAAAGCACGACAGGTCCACAGCAAGGTGAAATGCATGTCGACTTTTATTTTATTTTATTATATATATATATTTTTTTTACCGTGGTGCTGTGCATCTTAAATACACACCAGAAGGCCAGACTGTCAACAAACATTACTATCTTGGCATTATCCGTTGTCTTCATGATGCAGTTCAGCAGAAGAGCCCAGACCTGTGGAAAGTGGCAAACTGGAAGCTGCACCATGACAATGTCCCTGCCCAATAAAAGAATTGTTGGCCAATCACAAAATTCTGCAGGTCCGGCAGGCTCCCTCCACACCAGACATGGTTCCATGCGACTTTTGGTTATTCCCCAAATTCAAAACTCCCCTGAAGGGTTCCCAATATCAGACATGAGACAAGATCCTGACAAATGCCAAAAAGCACTTGAAGGAGATACCAAAAACCAACTTTGAAAAATGTTTCAGGCAGTGGAAAGAATGCTGGGCTACGTGTGTCAAGTCGGAAGGGGCCTACTTTGAGGGGAATTAGTGTCCTAGCTCAATAGATTACCCATTTATTTTTTTAAAGCCTGAGGCCGGATACTCTCTGAACAGACCTCTTAAAAGAAAAAATCTAATATCACCATACTCTGCACAAATAATGACTATCAATCTATCTATGGCCAGACACTATAATCCCATAAGGGGTGGCTGTTTGTCTTTGAGTTGGTTGTTTTGCAGGGACTCTGCCAACCCACATGTTCACACATAGGGAACACGTGTGGGTTGGTTATGAGGTTACTATCCAGCACTGTAAATGGTTTCCTGGTTTACAGGAAACCATTAAGCTTGTCACTCAATGTAAAGCCACCTGAAAAGGAAAGAAGAGTAATAAAAAGTGACAGGAAAGATTGGAGAAACAGGAAAAGAGGAGAGTAGACACAGAAAAAGAATGATAAAGGTGAAAGAAGAAGTAGGCAGCACTACATCAGGTGAGTGGATGATGGGTGCTGTACAAAAGGATATTACCCAACCATGTGCAGAAATAAACTGGTAAGAAAAGGTGCTAGACAGCCTCTTAATGTAATGAAAATACAGGCCTAAGATACTTACCCCTGCCCTGAACAGAGCACTGACAGGTTTGTGGTCACTGATCTTCAGAACAGGGTGTGACCGATATGCCAGCTGGGTAATGCTGTCACCACACCATAGTACTCGGTCACACCAAGCGGGATCTCTAGCTTTCTCACTGAAAGGGAAAATATTTTACTGAATGTCAGTGTCATATCGTTTTGTTTCATTTTTGAAGGCTCCAACATGCTTGCATACATCAGCCTTGGCAACCTAATGGCAGCTCTCCATGCTGCTCGATCTAGGGCAGCTTCCCTATTTAGTCCCTTATCCTTGAAGTCACATTTAATGACCTTGTCCGTGATCACTTCTGTCTACATCTTGCTACCCTACCCCTAACAATAACACTTCTCACTTCTTGCACCCAAGTATCATCCCCCATCCTCTCCATATGCCCAAACCATCTCAATCTACTCTTCATCTCAACACCAATACACTCCAGTCCAGTCCTACCTCTCAACTCTTCCATCATAAACCTAGCTCCCTCAGGCCTCACACTCAGGGACGCACTGCACATCCACCTAATTACTGCCATTTCTGTACGTTTGAGCCCGCACATATCCTCTTCCTTTGCTGCCCAGGTCTCACTACCATACAGCATTACACTCCCAGCACATATACAAAGATCACTTAACATGGTGGGAAGCAGCAGCTCCCTTTTTCCAACCACTCCTCACTCCAACCACAGAGCTAGCTCCAGCCCCACCTCCAGAACATAGCATGTCTCCCAAATAAGAAAACTCTTCCACACACTCGAGATTCACCAGCAAGTTCAATCCTTTCGTGCCTGGCAATCTCCACCTGCTCTCCCTGACACACAGCACACATGAAATCAGCGTTATCTCATGGTCTACCTCTATTATCACTACATCTCTTATGCACCTACTTATCACAAACACAGTACAGGATGGAATTACTTTCCACGCCCTTGTGGCAAATCGCACATGGCCACTCTCCCTCTTCTTTGACAGTACTGTCACCAGCCCTGGATACTATCACTTTTGCTTAAACGGCATTTACTTTTAAGCCCTTGTGCCCAATACCATCTCTCCATTTCCAAAATCTTTCCTCTGTCTCACTTTCATTCTCTGCATTCAACACCAAATCATCAACATACAACATCTCCCCCGGGAGTCCATTTCTGAAGTTAACTGAGAGGGCTTCAAGTACCATAATAAACAACAAGGGTCTCAAGACTAACCTCTAATGCACACCAACATTCACAGAAAACTCCTCACTCAGAACTTCATTCACCCTCAACTGAGTGTGAGCACCCACATACATGGCCATAACCACCCTAACCAGCCACTCCTCAATCCCAAGTCTTCTCATTGCCAACTTCACCACCTCTCTAGGAACTCTGTCAAAGGCCTTCTCCAAATCAACAAAAACAAAGTACAGTTCCCTTTTCTTTCCTATATGTATTTCTTGAAGCAGTCAAACAGTGAATATGGCATCAGTGGTCCCTTCACCTGGTATAAACCCAACCAGCATCTCATCAATAATCATTCTTTCTCTAATCATACCTTCTAGAACTCTCTCTATTACCTTCATTATCTGGTCCAAAAGCTCTATGCCTCTATAATTTCCTCTTTCCAGGTCATCACCCTTCCCTTTATACACATTGTCATACTATTTATAAAAAAAGAAAAAAAAGCCCAATATTACCCATTTAGAGGTGTGAGTAAACTATGGCTAAGGTCCAGTGCAAGGCAACCCTAGTTCAGAACATTTAACCACTTTAATCCAATAAGAGTGTTCTGTTTCATTCTTGTTATCTCTAGATGACTGCACTTAACTAAGGAAAGATCACTTGTTAGGCAGTGATTAATAAGGGCAATATGTAACTCCTCTAGCAAGTCTTTCTGCACCTGAGTAAAAGCCTCTGAAAATTGATGAAATTAAATAAAAAACAACATTAAGGAATGAAAAGGGTTAAGAGTCAGTGACCTGCTTACACTCCTGCTATTACATGTACAGTATAACAATCATAAAACATCCAGTCGTTTCGGAGACTTTACAACCCATGTCCAAGGCATGGTCATCTGTGGACATTTGGATGGTTGCCTGTTATTTGGATGAGAAGGTGTAGACTGATTTGTTTGGGTATCTGGAGGGGACGGAGAATAATAAAGGATGCATGAGGTAAGAGGCTGAGTGCTGAGGCTACAGCTGTGAGAGGCAGATCAAAAACAGATCAGGAATAAAGTCACAGAGTGTGACCTCAGTGATAAGGGACTGAACAGACAGACTGCTAGATATCAAGTAGCATAGACAGCCCATTGGGTGACCAAGGCAAACACATGTAAGACTGTTGGAGTCTTCATAAATGAACAAGATTAAAAACTAAGATTTCTATTAAAAAAAAAAAAAAAAAAAAAAAAAAAAAAATTAAAAAAAGTGGACCCCACTACCATATCTGTCAGTCATATGTTCCAAAGTCCCACAACCATTAACTAACACATAACATGAGGGAACTACTGAATCAGTCTGAGTAGTGAAAAAACATTAACAGAAGTAGTAAACACTGATCAGTTTCATATTTTTGCTTTCTTAATTTTTAAAGTTGCAATTATTTCACACACACACGAGAGCAGTGGAAGACAACACACGTACTAGTGCTTCCCTCTGCTCTGGGCATACCTAAGAGTATCTATTTAAATGAGTCAAGCTCATTACTGGGCTAAATTAAGTAATGATCAATAGAGTAAAGCACATATAAATAAAAAAGTGTAGTCTAAAGAAAGTAAACATAAAAACTCAGTTATCCAAGGAATTCGTTGTAGTAGTTAAGAAACAGACATAACACCAAGGCGAGCGGCAGGGAGACGCCAGATTGCAAGTAAAAATTATCTTTCTGTATGATAAATTACTTTGGAAACGCATCTCTAAAACATAGAAAGAGAAGGGATAAAGGCAGAAAACGGAGTGATGACTTCAATCCAGAACTGGCTGAAATGGAAACATAACGAATGACAATTCATGACGTGTCAGGCGACTACAGTCCACAGCGAACATACAGTAAGATGTCTGACTGACATATACCTCATAATGGGTCTTGCTGCACAATGAAATATGAACTCTTGTGAAAGGTAAGTTGGTTCCCGGGCATGACCATGCTACTGAAATGTATTTTAGCAAAGTGTGAGCAACACAAGTTACTACAGATGCAAAATTAAACAATAACAAAAATTATTTTTGCATTTTTTCTCTAAATAAATGACATTTTCTTGTAGAAAGGTGAATTTTTTACTAGTACTGGGAGTCCCCGATATACAAAGCCCCAATATAAAAAAATTCGAAGGTACGAAAGTGAAAAATATGGGACAAATTCCCCGATACAAAAGGAATATGCTTCGATGGTACAAAAAGCACTACGAGAAAATGTTTCAAATTTCGCGCGCAACTAACCACAGCACCACTGTCGTGTATGATGAGGCAAGCAACTACCTCCGCTGCGTACCAGTCTGTTCCCGTTCCGTGGCTGTGTAGTGCGTGCCTTCTATACCCCAAAAATCTTTCACATCTTGCATCATGCCACCCAAGCGTCCTTCACCTTCATCACCATCTTCTGTGGAGCCTCTCAAGAGAAGCAACACTGGACCCTGACTCTGGAGCACAAGCTTAAAGTTCATTTACCTTTTATTAACATTTCTACTGTAGATTTAGGAGCTTACAACCAACCTAGTACAGTACAGAGTAGTTAACTGACAGTTTTGGGGGGCTCCTGGAATGCATCTCCTCATTTTCTTAAGTCTCTTATGGGGAAAAATGCTTCAGTATACAAAAAAATCAATAAACGAAAGATTTTAAAGGTACCTAACCCCTTCGTTTATCGGGGACTCCTTGTATCACAGTAAAAAATGGAAATTTCATGTCACTTCCTATTAGAAAGGAAGCAACAAAGTTATAATTAGCACTTTCATTTTTTAGGGACTTAGGCCGCATCCAGGGGAATGACCAAGAAATGCTAAGTCATGGCCAAAGGGTTAAGCAACTTTTAAAATGGTCCTTTACTACATGCCAAAGTTTCATACAGAGCTTGTAAAATTTATGTTACCATCACCTTATGAGGCACATGTTGTCTGTAAGACAATCCAACCAGACATGGTCCATAAGGTTTACCCATCTGGGGGGTTGTTGAGATTCAATGCTCACATAATAATGCAACTGATCACTTTTGTTTTAAAAATCTGGGCTGAGCAGTCTATCCCTATGCTCCTAATGAAGTGAAAAAGGATCAGACGATAGAGAGAACAGATGATGATCAAATAACGATATCTGTAATGATGTACAGATGAAGCAAAATAATATTCCTTGGGCTCTAAATCTGGCTTGGCTAATGCAGGCTTTCATGTAACTGTTGGTCTAATATAAATCATACAATGTCATGGATCAGAGATTATTCACTTGATGACTTAACATGCACAAGTTAAAAACAGTACAATGGTTTAAGGTTATAAACTAGCAGTAAGAAAAAAAAGTCAGTTTTCAAATAACAATATAAATAATAACAATAATCACTCACTCAATGCAGTGCTACTCTCAGGTGTCTCCCCTTTCCTCTCCTCCTTCTTTCTTTCCTTCCTTCCTCATCTGTCTTTCTTTACTTCATTCTTTCCTCATCCTTCTGCCTACGGGTGATGTTACACTCCCTCTTCTGTTTTTCTTTCCTTCATTCTCTCCTCTTCTTTTTGCCCATGGGTGACTCTACACTGAGTGACAAGCCAAATGGTTTCCTGTACACGAGGAAACCATTTACTATGCTGGGTGGTAACCATATAACCCAATTATGGCGCCTGGTGCTTTAGTGGGTAATTAAGGCATTCCAACCGGATTGAGCTAGTGCAGGTTTATATCCAAGGGGAGTTTGGAGTCTACTGCTCATGTAATGCCACTCAGGGATGAGTGAGGCTGGTCATTCTCATCTTATGTATCAGGACCAACTTGCCTAGCCCCAGGCTCCTACGCTCCTCATGGGGCAATGTAGGATTGGATGATGATGATGATGATGATGATGATGATGGTGATAATAATAATGATAATAATAATACTACCACACTGTACCAACCTTGTATCCCAAGTATCAGTATCAATATCATACTTGAACGTAGGTCTAAACGTAATTTCCCCTTCTTTGAACATGGAGAATACACGCTTGGAGTTTCTTTGCTGCAACAACTGGTCATGCTCCAAGAGAATCTGAAACTTCTCACTGCTGGCCACCTCACGAATGTTTACATCACATAGGTTTATTCGATAATTCAGGTCTCCCAAGAAGTATATATGCCTGGAAGGAAACACAAGTTAGTTTAAAATGTTCAAATTCTGAGGGGAGGTTAGCAGGGATTGTAAATAGCACTCGGTGCAGTACCTTCTCACTTAATATGTTCAGTGATTATGTTATTCACTTAAAAGCATTATATTAACATTGGTGGGCTTTAGAATAAAACATTTACTGGCTCAAAGGATTTAGTGTCTGAAAAGCAATATAACCATATATAACCACATTACCATTTTAAGCCATTGGTCAACCATAGTATTAAATGAGTCTAGCTATGGCTAACCACTACAAAAGTAAGTTTAACTTGCAGTTAAGTTTTGGGCAAAAGATTTTAAGCTCTACAAGAGTTTAAACCAATAACTAAGCAAGTTATCCACTGGTTAGTCTTTCAAGCAACTCAGTTCTGAAGCCTACACACTTGTGGACAGTTTTTGGAGGATGGTCATACACTCCTACCCCAAATCCTCATCTGAGGACAGAGGGCCATCAAATGGAAGAGTAAGGCAATTCCTCAGATTACGTAGTTTCACTGGGTGCCCTATTAGCTCCAGGTGAGGAGGGGGGGTGGGAGTTATAAGGACTACAAAAATTATTCTCCTCTCCTTAACTACGACATGAGTACCCTAAACGAAGCATGCAAAAGTGGGAGACATGGCACCCAGCACTGCTTAACCCTAGATTCAGCAATACTGTACCTGACTTTGATACTACATTTTCACAGTCATCCCTAACCTTTCAGACCCGAACCAAAAGTACCTTTGGATTTCACAGGCCCTCCAAATGGCTTTCAGGAGCTTATTAACATGGGGACCTCTACCTGTGCTGATGCAGTTAGGGCTGGTAGTTCTGGGTGGCCATACATGGATATAGTAAACTGTCTGAATGAAAAGACACCTCACCCAGCACCTTCCGTATGTTAAGAATATTTAGAAATTAGAATGTGATGAATAAGGTGAATGGTTTGGCTGGAAAACCCACTTCACACAACTCTTACTAATACATTCAGGAGTGAAGAAATATGTCTGACAGCAGTAAAAAATAAAGAATAAGAAACATCATCAGAAGGAAGGGGATAACTAACAGCAAATTCATCACACTCCTCCTTAAAACATTGGAATTATGTAGAAATACAATGAATATTGAGTGTTGTAAGAAAGGCACAAGTAAAAATAACTAAGGAGAAGTAACAAATATATAATAATGTCTAATGAGTGGTGGTTTAGTTCATTAACAGGTATAGTACTACTACATGAACATGAGGCATTTTATAAATGGGGTGTGTTGGTTATAACAGCAACATTACATCAGGCATCTAATACCATATTAAAATTTTGATGAAAATATGCATCAATAATCTTTTATGTCTTTTGGGTCTGACTGTTGTGAAGCCTTCACCAGGCTACAAAATAAACTGCAGTCAATTGCTTTGTACTCAGGTTATAGTCTCTTAAAAGTGTATAAATACTGTATGGAGTATTTTCTTTACAGGGTGTATAATTATCTCAGCAATATACATTGGGAATCTGATTTGAAAACATTGATAAAAATATGCATTAGACAACAATTATTTTATTTTAGCTGATTTGGGTACACCTGTTGGGGAACTTCAACCCTCCCCCAGGAATGTTCCAATATTTGTTGGGGACAGCCTGAACACAGCCACCAACTGAAAGCCTCAGAAGGCTGGTTGAGGGCAACTGTAAAACCCAAAAGATGTTCAAAACTGTGTAGGCTGTTGGGGATGGCATTGGGGATGACTGTGAAAATGGCCCTTGGTGCTTACATGCACACACACTTGCCTTCCATTGATTCCACTGAAGTGGTCAATGGCAGATCATTGGATTCTGAGGAAGAAGCCCAAACAAGGTACTAACATTTATCTATGATCCAGGTCACAGATCTTCATCAAGGACCTACAGCAATATGAAGATTAGTCATTTAAGGGTAAATGGTCAATCTACTTCCATTGAGGTGCTGGAGAGGGATGCCTTCATGTGGTGGCACCAACATGACTCGGTGGCTCTGCTGTCTGGTCATACAAACATCCATCAATTTCCTCCTTATTCACCAAAAGGAGAATGGTGAGTTGGAAGAGAAAGGTAACAAGCATGCAGTTCACTACTTTCACATTCAGATGAACCTGGGACTGCAACTAGACTACTACTACTATTACTCCCAATGGTGGCAGTATATGATATAAAAAACCTGCAATCACTTTTTCACACCAATATACAGTATGTGGAAAGACCATCATTCTTACTATGCCATTTTAACCACTGAACCACTAAGTGCCATACAGTATTTTACACAAAACTCTCAATGGTTTTACAATGATTGTGGCACAGCAGTGTATCCAAACAGCCTGACATTATATGTCACACCAGTGGCTGGCTAAGATACCCTATCTTACCAAGAGTGTCAGTGGCTGGTGGTGGATGTAGGTACAGTTGCACTTGCTTGGTCGCTTGTTTTGTGTTGTTTTTTTATTTTCATATCACAGTCTTATGAAAAAATGCATTACCCTCATTACTACAAGTAAAATTATGTTGATCAAGGTTAAACTACAAGAAAACTTGAGGAAAATCAAAAGGAGTCACAGAAATACTGCACTTCTTGCAGTGAATGTGCTAAAAAAAAAATTAAAAAAATAAAAAAATCTTTGATAACTGTATATATTTATCAGTGCATTTAACACCACAAAAGACAGAGTGCTTTAATTCTTAGTTTATAGCATAATAAAAATGTCTTACAGCAATAAATTCCCCCAAACAGATGTTAATACACATACACCATTCTGACCAGACAGGTGAGTGAAAATATACGTGATGATATGAACAGTCAATGCAGTAGGCAACTAAGTACTGTAGCTAAGTATTGGTTACTATGGCAACAGTGTCCTTCAGCCAATCAGCTTCCACATACAAACATCCCCAAAGTATAATAATACTTTATGCACTCAGCACTCAATAAAGTGCCTCAGCATACATCACTGATGAAAATAAGTTTTTCAGTAATTTGATTGAGGCAGTAATTCAAAATAAGCAGACAATATAATATTCAACAGTAAATTTAACTAAAAGAACAAAAAAATGTTATGAGACATATCATATTCACAAATACAGAAACTGATGGTTAGGAATGATTAATTATCAGAATTTCGTATTCACTGACAAAACACAGTGTTAGAATGCTGGTCCACATTGTTAGTTACGAGAAATACTGAAGAAATGGGTCATCTGGCTCAAGATCGTGAGTGGCAGAATCACAGTAAACATCGCTGATCCAGTCTTTCCAGTCTGTTAGGGGTTAATATTTGGGTACTGGGCAAGCAAGTGTAAACCTGTGGGCTCTTAACTAGTTACATTTACTCCCATTTATTGTTTTATGTGGTTACTGTAGGTTTTCATTATCATGGTAGTTTGGCAGACGTATTAACCATAATCAAGGAGGTCTGACTATATTGGCAGCATTATGGCACTTCCACATGGAAGCTGACATCACATCAAAATTATTAGCACCAACATCCTAACCTTAATTCCCACAAGTAACTGGGGACAGCAGGACCCAAAAACAGAAAAAGAAAAATACTGTAAGCATGAAACTAAAAAGTGGCCAATGGAATAGCAAAAAAAAGCTGCTTATCATCATGAAAAACATGCTATCAACATACTATTAACATAATTACAGTGCAAAACCATTAAGGGTTTACTGTGCTGTAAAAAAATATCCTCTGGAAGGCATCTTCTATTTGTAATATTAGCTAATTCTATGGCTTTTGATTTAAGTTTTCATGTGTGTCTAATTTCTGTAAACAGAACCCCAAATGTAAGCAGAAAATATACCTCCACAAGAATCTTATACAGTAGTTTAGTACAAACTGAACATACTCATGGTCTTTTATTGTCTTTGGTGGGCTGTTCATGTTTACATTCAAGTTAAAGCAGATTCGCTGAAAAATGCAGTCATGGTCTTCATTTCTTCGTTCCAACTCCTCCAGGTGGGTAGCCAAATGGGCATTCACAAAGCAAATGGAAGTGTTGTACAGGTCCATTCTTATGGCAACTGCACCTTTGTTACCCTGAAACATCAAAAGCTGATATTATGAACTTATCCTTAGCACCTGAACTGAGCACTTCTGCAATCACTTCCACAAACCACCACAACTGCAAAAGTGCGTTTGCGACAAATTTTAGGCAAATTTGCACTTTTGCTTTTGCAGAAGTACTTCTGCGAACGCAACCTGCCCACATACCAGCCTGACCTCCGAGAACTTTGAGTGGCTTGTTTTATGAAGGGCAACATGAACCTGCTCAAGATGGAATTGTCTCAATTGCTGGAGGAGTCTGACTGGAGTGAGGACTGAGGAGGTTAGAGCCAAGGAATAGGGTGGACTGGTGTATCAACTTGGCAAGCGCACAGTGTAATAATCTAATTCATGTATCTACAATAGTACATGATTTACCCTTGTTTTGTAGTAAAAAACAGTTTAATATTCTAATATACCGTAATTATATTTACTCACTCTCATCTTAAATGTCGGGACCATCTGCCTAGTCCTAGGCTCCTATGCTCCTGGTGGGGCAATGTAGGATTGGATGATGGATGGGCAGAGAAAATATTTATTTTATCTATCTATCTATCTATTGCCAGACGCCTCAGTCCTGTTTGGGGTGGCCACAAACAAATCGCCTCCAAGTCGCCCTGTCCCCCGCCATTTCACTCCCCTGCTCCCAACTCACACCCCCCTCTCTCATATACCTCTCCACCCCATCCCTCCATCTCATCCTCGGCCTCCCCCTCCCTCTTTCCCCCTCCACCTCACTCACATACACTCTCTTCGTCAGTCTTTCACCCTCCATCCTCTCCACATGGCCAAACCACCTCAGTATGTTCCTCATAACGCTTCCTATCACATCCACATCAACACCACAATGCTCCTTTATATCCTCATTCGTCAGCCTGTCTCTCCATGTGACTCCACAGGCTCCTCTTAAATAACTCATTTCCACTGCTCTCACTCTTGACTTGTGTCCTTCCAACAACGTCCAAGCTTCACTTCCGTACGTTAGAGTTGGTATCACAATACTGTCATGTAGTAACTTTTTCACTTCCATGCTCACTTCCCTGTTTCTTATCACTGCTTTCAAAGAACCAGCAACCTTTCTTCCCTGCTGTACCCTTTCAAGCACTTCACCCTCCAAACCTCCATCCTTACTCATCACACTACCCAAGTACTTAAACGTACTCACATTTTCCAATTCCTCACCATCCAACCTCGCTGTACATTCACTGACTTCACCTCTCTCAAAGACCATCACTTTACTCTTCCCTACATTCACCTTTAGATTCCGTTTCTTACACACTCTCCCAAACTCATCCACCAAGCCTTGCAGCTCCCCTTCGTCTTCACTCAACAACACAGTATCATCTGCAAACAACAGCACAGGGAGTTTCCAAACACTATCCTCTCTCACCAGGGCCACTCCAACATCCACTACCCTACCTTGTACCTCTTTTCTTACCCCATCCATGTACAGATTGAACAACCATGGAGACATGACACATCCCTGTTTCAACCCAACTTTCAAAGAGAAAAATTCACTTAGTTCACCATCCACACGCACTGCAGCCTTCGCACCATCGTACATACTCTTCACAGCATTCAACAACTTCCCCATCTACTCCATATATTCTTAACACTTTCCACAATCCTAGTCTATCCACCCTGTCATATGCTTTCTCCAAATCCATGAAAGCCGCATACAACTTCTTTCCCTTCTCTAGAAACTTTTCCACTAAAGATCTGAGAATGAATATCTGATCTACACAACCTTTTCCCTTCCTAAAGCCTCCCTGTTCTTCTCCAACTAATTCCTCTGTTCTTTCTCTAACTCTGTCAATAAGTATCCTACCATACACTTTTCCTATTATACTAAGAAGACAAATGCCCCTATGATTACCACACACTTCTTTTTCCCCTTTTCCTTTGTACAAGGGAATAATTATACCTGACTTCCAATCCTCCGGGACTCTACCTTCCTCCCAGGCCAATCTGCACATCTTCCACATCCATTCTACTACTATCTCTCCCCATGCTTCAGCATTTCACCACACACTCCATCAATTCCTGGGGCTTTCCCTGATTTAACTTTTCTTCATTGCTTCCACAACTTCTATCCTACTGATTTCTTCCTGTCTTCTCACCTCCCTCCTTCTCCCAGCCATTCCCCAGCCACTTATACTCGCATTACTTCCATCCTCCACGTTCAACAATTCCTTAAAGTGTTCTCTCCATCTGCTCACTTTTTCTCCCTTCTCCACTAGTAATCTACCATTTTTATCTTTCACTCCCCTGCTAACTTCACTTCCACCCTGTCTTACTCTTTTCACCTCTCTCCAGAACATTTTCTTACAGTCCCTCCACTTTACACTCAAATTCCTTCCAAATTCCTCATCCACTCTCTTCTTACTCTCTCTTACTAATCTTTTCACCTCTCTCTTTCTTTCTACATATAACTCTCTCTTCAGCCTCTCAACCTCTTCCACGCCCCTATTCCTCATCCATTCATTGTATGCTTTCTTCTTTTGTGCCACAGCCTGTTTCACCTCTTCAGTCCACCACGCTGTTCCTTGGACTCCCCTCCGTCTTCTCTTCCTTCCACACACCACATCACATGCTGCACATATTTCTTCTGTAAATATTCTACACACACCTTCCACGTCCCCCATCTGCTCCAATTCATATTTGCCCAATCGTTCCTCCACTTCTCTCTTATACTCTGCCTTTTTCTCATCCTCTTGTAACCTTTCCACTCTCCTTGCAACTACTCCTTCCTCTCGTCTTTCCCTTCTTCTGTTCCTCCATCTTACTTGGACTTTAATTCTGGCCACCACCAAGTAGTGGTCAGAAAGTCCACTCCCCCAGCCTCTATAAACTCTTGCATCCAATATACATCTTCGCATCCTTTCATCCACACACACATAATCAATCATTGCCTTCCTTTCATTCAGTTCGCCACCCACCCTTCTCATCACTCGCCATGTATACCTGTGGATCATTTTATGCCTGAAGAGGGTATTGGCTATCACCAACCCCCTCCCAGCACAAATGTCCACTAACGCACTGCCATTCTCATCTATCTCAGCAGGCACACCCCACTCACCAACTATTCCATCCACCTTCACATTCCCAACTTTACCATTCATATCACCTATCAAAAACACTCTCTCATTCCTTCCAAACTTTTCCATGCACACTTCTACATTTGTCCAGAACTCTTCTCTCACTCTTCTAGCACGATCTTGCGTTGGTGCATACACACACACAATCGCCCACATTTGTATTCCAACTTTCAACTTTACCCACACAATCCTTGATCCAACTGATCCATACTGTCTTATGCTCCTCTTCCATCTTTTACTCACAACTATACAAACTCCTTCCTTTGCTATTTTATATTTACTATAAATATAATTTTATATATCCAATTCAGAACTACAGACAATTTCCAAACTAAATAAAGTCACTTACTGTAAGTCAGAATAAAGTATCCATCCATCCATCATCCAATCCTACGTTGCCCCATGACAAGTGTAGGAGCCCGGGGCAAGGCAAGTTGGTCCTGGCATTTAAGATGAGAGTGACCAGCCTCACTTATCCCTGAGTGGCAAGACATGAGCAATAACCCCAACCATCCCTTGGATATAAACCTTCACCTGCTCAATCCAACTGGAGTGCCACAATTACCCACTAAACCACCAAGAGCTATAATTTGGTTATATAGTTACCACCCAGCATAGTATATGGTTTCCTAGTGTACAGGAAACCATTTGGCACGTCACTCAGTGTAGAGTCATCCACAGGCAGAAGGAACAGGAAAGAATGAAGGAAAGAAAGACAAAATAGAGAGTGTAAAGTCACCCATAGGCAGAAGGATGAGGAATGAATGAAGTAAAGAAAGAGGAAGGAAGGAAAGGAAACGGAAGATACCCGAGAGCAGCACTACATCAAGTGAGTGGATGGTGAATGCCCCCACCTACCACATTAAATAAAGATAAACTATAGTGGATAAGTAACTAGAGATGATTTTTAACCCCTAAATTATGAAAAATATCATCCTAAACTAAATACAATCTTCTACTGGTATCCAGAATAAAATGAAACTGATGCCATGATACTGAAAGAGATACAAATGATTTGCATTTGCATTTGAGGAACTGCAAATCTCAAGAAGTTTGTGGATTTGCGATTCTGGAGGATAATGGTCTGAGTTTGCAGATTTGCGTTTGAGGAAGTGAATTTTCATTTGTGGTGCCCAGCTCTGCTTAGCACAATCATCATCTTCGCCCACTGAGACCAAGGACTTCGTTTTCAGTTTATCTTGCTTGGGTCAGAGTTTTTGAATTGTAGGGGTTAACATCTATTAACAGTAACTATTTACTGCAAGATGCATTAAACTCTCAAGGGATGGCAACAACCAAATCACCTCCATGCTGCCCTGTTCTCTGCCCTCCCCCCGCCACTCATATCTTAACATTTCATCCTTAAAATCATCCTTGGTCTCCCCCTCCACTGCACTCACTTAGTCAGTCTCTCATTATCTATCCTCTCCTTATGACCAACCCAACTCAAAGCACTTCTCTTGACACTTTCAATCACATCCATATCAACATCACAATGCTCCCTTATCCTGTCCATCAAGAAGAGTATGTTTTCACCCGTTTGTTGCTTGCCAGAATCTTTTGATTCGGCAGGCATTTTGGTCAGTTCCGTATGTTTGTTGCTTGCCAGAGTCAAAAGATTCGGAAAGTGTGTTGGTCAGTTCCGCATGTTTGTTTGTCTGTCTGTCTGTCTGTTTGTTTGTCTGCTCTCTACAGGCCATAATTCTGCATCAATCATTCTGAAAAAAATTCTGAAGGTAGATATTACTGATATCCCTGAGAGCCTATTGCTTTTCATCAAAACTGGTCAAAGGCTCTGGGCTGGGTGGGAAGTTAAAATCCCTCAATGGCTGTAAGGTCTAGAAATCGTCGGAACCCTGTGGCTGGCCCAGGCACCATTTTTTCAAATATCAAAAATCATTTGTTTTTTTCTTACCAAACTGAAGAGAAGCATCTAGTGCACCTGGCAATGCAATTTTTAGCTTCCTAAACTTATCCTAAGCGTTGCAATGAAGTGCAAAAATTTTCACCAAATGACTCCCTACACGCTGGTGAAAACTAAGCAGACACAATCAGATCCATCCAGCAAGTGCTCTGTCTATGGCAGTTTTATCTGTCTGTCTGCCTATCTGTTTGTTTGTCTGCTCTCTACAGGTCACAATTCTGCATCAACTGTTCTGAAAAAATTTTAAAAGGTAGATATCCATAAACCCCAGAAGCCTA
This sequence comes from Coenobita brevimanus, assembly GCF_032717465.1. Lineage (NCBI taxonomy): Eukaryota > Metazoa > Arthropoda > Malacostraca > Decapoda > Coenobitidae > Coenobita > Coenobita brevimanus. The sequence goes on along the minus strand of NC_137032.1, from coordinate 3,252,244 downwards.
TTGTTTCTCATTAAAATCAGTCAAATGCCCTGGACCGGGTGGGGGGTTGAATCCCAGTCTTTAACATGGGGCAAATTTTCAAAAATTCATACATCTGTTAATTCTCATCAATTCTTTATGAAACTTTACAGACACATACAGGGTGGCAATGTCTTAACATCAAACACAAAAGGATCCATCCAGCAAGCACTCTGCCTATGGTAGTTTCACTGCTTGCCGGGATCAAAAGATTCGGCAAACATGTTGGTCAGTTCTGTATGTTTGCTGCTTGCCGGAATCTATCAATTCGGCAAGCACATTGGTCAGTTCCGTATGTATGTCTGTCTGGCTGTTTGTTTGTTGGTTATTTGTCTGCACTCTGCAAGTCACAATTTTGTGTCAATTGTTCTCAAAGAAATTTCAGAAAGTACAGTAGATATCCATAAACCCTGGCAGCCTGGCCCTGGGCTGGGAGGGGGGTTGAAACCCCTTAATGGCCATGGTTCCGCAAATCACTGGGACTCAGTGGCCAGCCCAGGCACCATTTTTTCATTTTTCAAAAATCAATTTTTTTTCCTTACCAAATTAAAAAAAAACGTCTGGCGCACCTGACAATGCCATTTTTAGCTTCTTACACCCATACTGTGCTTCACAATGAAGCACTAAAAATTTCGCCAAATGACTGCATACATGCCAATGAAAACTCAGCAGAGGAGTGAAAAAACATTGCACTACAAAATACAGTACAGGTATATTGAAAAACCAAGGGGACATCACACAACCTTGTCGCATGCCCACAATGACTGTGAACCAATAACTTAGATGCCCATTTACCCTTACACATGCCTCACTAACATCCTAAAAACTCTTGATGGCACCTAGCAGCTTATCATCTACACAATACATGCACAAAACCTTCCACAATCCTTCTCTGTCTATTTTGTGGTGTGTTTTTTCCAGATCCGTAAATGACATAAACGCCTTTGTAGTCCTTCTCACACACCTTCTCCACTATCTGTCAGCAAATATATGATCTACACATCCTCTGCCACTCCTAAAGCCACCCTGTTCATCACTCACTAGGGCCTCTGATCTCTCTCTTACTTTCTTTATAATAATTCTTCCATATACCTTCCCTACCATACTCAAAAGACTTATGCCACAATAATTCTTGCATTCACTTCGCTCACATTTATTTTTGTACAGGGGTACAATCACTGTTTTTTTTCCACTCTACTGGCACAGTTTCACTCATCCATACCTTCTTACGTATCTCCACCAAGCACATCATTCCACTCCACTACATTTAATCATCTCTGCATACACCTCATCAATCCCAGCTGCTTTCCCACTTTTCAGCCGCTTCACAGCGTTCTTCACTTCTGCGAGTGTCACGTTTCCTGGCACTGCATTTCTTCTCGGTACATCCCCCAAACCGATCATGTTAACAGTGGCTTTGCTCTCTCCAATCCCATTCATCAGGTTTTCAAAATACAGTAATCCCTTGACCCGGATGCCCAAATCCCAGACACCTCAAGCCCCGCACATTTTGGGCTTGGGTTCATTAGCCCAAGTCTCGGAATATTCCCTAACATACCCGGACATCTAGGACACCAAAAAAAAAAAAAAACAATGTGTGTTATCCCTACTCTAAATTTGCTGTGCAGTGACAAACAGCTGTGTTTTGGCATGTAGTTCCAGTGATGTCTGCTTGAGTGCCCCCGCATCCTCCCCACTTCCCGCCTACCTACCACTGTGAGTGCACGCTCATCGCCATGGCTGCCCACGTGCTCACTTTTGTGGTGGACAATAAATAAACTGCAATACCTTGCCACTAGACTACATGAGAATTTACAGTGTTGTAAAGTGTTAAGAAATCAGAATTCAGAGTGCAATGGATGAAGTGCAGAGTGCAACACTGGCATGTTGCAACTGGCATGGCGCAAGTAAGAACAGAATGTGCAGTGTTAAACATTTATAATTTAAAGTGCAAAGGATTAAGTGCAGCACAACACTGGATAACTGTACATGCTTCAAGTGCATCTTCACCACTGTCAGAGCGATAGAGGAAGCAGGTTAATCTTCGCGATGGCCACAGACGTGTTGCAAGTACCCTTTACATTGCTAAATATTTTCCATATCCATTTCTAATTTCTCATTCTCTGGTTTCTTTTCATTTATTGCATGGTTTCTGTCCCTTATATGTGTGCATACTGCATAGGGTCTTAAATAGGTGCTGTGCATGTCCTGTAGGGAGTTATATAGGTGGCTTTCAAAGTTAGGTTGGGTAGGGGTCTGTAAGTACCTGTCCAGGGGCATTTTTCCCAAGTCCAGGACAAAACCAAGTCCCGGACATACCCTTGGCTCTATTACGTCAGATCTTGGAGGGATTAATGTATTGTTTCCATCTGACCCATACTTCATCCCCATGGGCTAATAATCTACCACTTACATCCTTTATTTTTTCACACATCTTTCCACTGTCAGTCAATTCCACACCTCTCTCCAGAATAACTCTATTTTCTGAGCAATTTGCATTCATTTTTCTTCCTAGATCATCATTTACTTCCTCCTTTTTCCTCTTCACTAGTCTCCTACGTGCTTCTTGATTTCAGTAGATTCATTTCTTATTTCAACTGAACCCCTGTCCTGTATCCACTCGTCAATTCTTCCTCTTTTCCTCCACTGTTCTCTTAAAACCTCTTCATGCCACCATGTCATATCTTTCTTCTTTGTTGTTACTCTTGCCACACCACACATTGCTTTAGCATTCCTAAATATGCAATCCCTATATACATTTCACAAACTGTCCAGATCCATTTCATTCCAATTCACTGATTCTAACTCCTTCCCTACTTTGTTCCTGTATTAATCTGCCATTTCTTTGATCCTCAGCTTCTCGACTTTCAGTCTCTCTCCCTGACAGCTCCTCTCTCTCTTTTGGTCCACCTTACTCCTCTCAGCTTGATCTTGCAATCATATGAACTGACAAACCTCCACATCTTCCTCTCATTGCCCTCATATCAGCAACACTATCCAGCATTGATTTCTCTACGAGCAAGTAATCAGACTCCTTTCAACGTAATCTCCATTCCCTCTATACAACGTATATTTGTGTGCATCTTTATGTTCAAAATAACAATTACAAATGCACAACCTCCCTTCCTGAAACACGTCCTTCAGTCGCTTCCCATTATCATTCTCTCCTGGTACTACATTTTTACTATTACATAGAAAAGAGTAATGTGATCGTAATCGAGGGAAAAGATGACTCTCAGTGTGATATTAACAGTGAATTGAGAGAGACTGGTATTTGTGAGAGAGTTCAAATACCTGGGTACAGTGACAGAAGAGAGAGGAAAATGTGAAAAAGAAGGGGAAAGTTGAGTGACACAAGGAAGGAAAGTAGCTGGTGCTATGAAGGCCTTGATAAACAGAAGCTTGAGTGTTGCAGCTGCATGAGGCTTACATGAAGTAATGTTAGTGCCAACTTTAACACTTGGGTGTGAGACTATGGTGTGGCATGAAAATGAAAAGGCAAGAGTGATGGCAATGGAGATGGGACTGCAGGGGAATGTGTGTGGAGTATAGAGAGTGGCTAGGATACGAAATAATGTGATTCGTGAAAGATGCTGAGTGAGGAAGTCTGTGGACACCAGAATTGAAATGAGTGTACTGAGATGGTATGGTCATGTGGAGAGAATGGAAAACAATACAGTAGAGTGGTGAAAAAGGTATATCTGAGCGAATCAAGAGGGAAGAGGCGAGGCAGGCCAAGGAGATGGTGGAAGGATATGGTGGATGAGTGTGTGAGGAAGAGAGGTATGGAAGTCCTTGAGGCTAGGGGACTGACAAGAGATCGAGCTGGCTGGATGAATGTTGTGAGAAGTACATAATCAGGGATTCTGCATCCCTTTTAACGTAACGGCGATCGGACTGACTCTACTGGATACATTTATGTGAAGCTACAGAATGTGGTGAATATTTTGGAGTATCAGATAGAGCCAGGATTCCGGGGGCTTGAATGATAAGTGAATGAAAACATGGCCCATTGGACTGGGTAAAAATTTAGGCTGTCTGGACGCTGCTACTCCTCACCCTGCCCTAGGATGGGAAAGGAGGTCCGGATGATGATGATGATGATGATATCATTCACAGGACCAGTGCCTACACTACCGTTCATATCACCCATTACAATCATTTGATAATTCCTGGGCAATTGCTCTACTACTTCATCCAGCTCATCCCAAAACCTGTCTTTCTCTGTCTCACTCCTGTCCTCACATGGTGCATATCTAAGTCTACTAATACCAAGTAGGTTCACTTTCCCTCAGGGCGCAGGGAGGCGTGGCTTGTGTGTGACATCAGTCAGCTTAAGTAACAGAAAATGTATAAAAGGGCAGACTCAAATTAAACATTTATAATACGTGAAAACGAAGAAGGGGAAGAAGTGTGGAATCGTTTAACCGTATAACACAGCACTAGGTTCCCTCACACCTCTATGCCTCCCCTCACACCTCTATGCCTTCCCTCACGCCCCTATACCTTCCCTAACACAATTCAGTCCCTTCCCTCACTTTGGACTGAAAATGTGTCATGATCTGGAGAGTGCAGCATACATCCACTCACCACCACGGTCAGGCGTCAACTGAACTTGAGTTTCGTGCCAGCAGACGTCACACCGATGCTCTGCCCCCTGCGCAAACTTGGACTCGTTTTAGATGGAAGTGATCCGACTTGGTATTAGTAGACTTAGGTGCACATGCTATAATCACTGCCACTTTCACTTTCTCAAACTTGAACATGACATATACACATCTTGAGCTAACACATTTGTAATCTCCCATTCCACTCTGCCACACCTCATTCATCAACAAAGCAACTCCTTCCTTGCATCTTTCTCGGTCATTCATGCTCGACCTTACACAATTTACTCTCCCATTCCTCCACTTTACAACCTTTCATCCTGGTTTCACACAATGACATCATGGCATATCTTGCACTCTTGAACACATTCACTACTTCCACCCTATTACTCGCCTCATCTACACCTCTCACATTCCATATGGCCATGCAAATCTGCCCATTTGGTTGGGGCCCTGGGCAGGTGTTGGGCCCTCTGCAGCTCTCCAAAACGTTTGCCGTAATTTAGTGATTTTAGATAAGTGTATCTGGGGGACACTTAACCCTGCCAGAAACCCCAATTATGTGGTTACCACCCAGTGTAGTAAATGGTTTCCTGGGTTCAGGAAACCATTTGGCATGTCCATCCATCCATCCATCACCCAATCCTACACTGCCCCAAGAGGAGCGTAGGAGCCCAGGGCTAGGCAGTTGGTCTCGACATTTAAGATGAGAGTGACCAGCCTCATTCATCCCTGAGTGGCATTACATGAGCAATCAACTCCAACCATCCCTTGGATATAAACCTTCACCGGCTCAATCCGACTGGAGCGCAATAATTACCCACTAAACCACCAGGTGCCAAAATTTGGTTATATGGTTACCACCCAGCGTAGTAAATGGTTTCCCGGTGTACAGGAAACCATTTGGCGTGTCACTCAGTGTAAAGACCATAAGGCAGCACTACACTGAGTGAGCGGATGATGGGTGCCCCCACCTATCTAAAACTAATTAAATAGGTACAATGGTTTACTGCGGTCACTACAGCCACGAGAATCTGAAAAGCCTTTTTTTTCCCTGTGTGGCATTACACGACTAAAAAACACCCAATGCCTCTTGGGGCCTGAACTGATGCATAATGGCATGGCTGTCAAGGCAACTAAACCATTCTAAAAAGTAGACCACCTGGCACTACAAAAATATACAGCAAAATTATATTTAAAAGATGTCATTTCAATGAGGGGGTAAGGCATTATCTCAGTGTAAGTACAGCTGTTACTGTTGTTCAGTCCCGGTCAGCTTGGCTCATTAGACAGATACCAGATGATTGCTGATGTAGATGAGTAACCCTGGTCAGTCTGGCCAAGCAGACCCATCAATCACAGGCAAATAACTGCCCCTGCAGGGTTATCCTGAGCAGTAAACTGATGTTCCCTTATGACACACAGTTGTCTCAAAACAGTGAGGCACAGGGAACAGTGTGAAGGTTTGGTTCCTGGATGGATGCCACATCTGCATCTCTCCACCCAGTGAACAGGAATACCACAGTGGGTTCCACATCACCCAGTTATTTGGTTATATAGCTACCATCCTACATTGTAAATGGTTTCCTGGGTTATGGAAAACCATTAAGCTTGTTACCCAGTGTAGAGCAAAAGTGGAAAGAAAAGTAATAAAAAGTGATAGGATGGATGGTAGAAATAGGAGGAGAGGTGAGCGGAGACAGAAAAGAATGAAGACAAAGGAAGAATTCAGAAGCACTATATTATGTGAGTGGATGATGGTTGCCACCAAAACAGGGGAGTCATCCCCGCGCATCTGTTAGAATACAGTAAACCAATTCACTGACATAGTCATCATCATCATCATCATCATCATTATATATCTTATTGCTAAATGATGTGGGTAAGATCTGGGTATAATATATGGCAATCTGGAAAAGGACTACCACATGACAGTAAAAATAAAGTGTGGCAACATGAACGGTAACTAACCGCAACCATTCACAAGTAAGCACATAACCCAGCCATAAACAAATTACAAAGGGTGCTCAAAGGCCACAACAACACTGCACCTGAACTCTGACCCTCACCCATGACCCAAAGTTTCAACTGATCTGCATATAAAAATGAATCACTTTATTCCAGCCCAACATATAATGCATGTGAAAAGTTTGATCCACATCAGATCCAGCATTCATGAAATATTTTCTGCAATCTGAATTCTGATCTTTATCTGTGACCCTGACTTTCATTAATCCATACCAGAATCAAAGCTCTTCTTCCCACACCCACAGACAATGTATTTGCCAATCTTGACCAAATCAGATCAGGTACTGATATGGTACTTTGCTAACAGAGTTACATAAACAGTTACTCATTCTGTCACAATAGCTACGCCTTCAATGTCACTCATAAATCAAAATTAAAGCCAGGATTTACACAATGATGTGTCTTCACACAGATGTGTGACATCTGTTGTTACATACAGAGGGTAACTCTGAAACAAAAAGAACACCACTCAAGTATTCCCTGCATGTTCAATATGAAGGAGGTATTGTGGTTAGGGAATCTCCTTGCCCCCTAAACAACCAGCAAAAAATATACAGAAGCCAAGTAGAAGTTATTTAAAGTATAGTTTAAATATTACCATCTTGTTCATGATGCCAGTCCCCACGGTGTCAATAGTTACGTTGCGGACATAAGCGACATGTTTCTCTTGCACCAAAACAATCAGCATCATGCCCACCAGACGTACCAGGCGAACTTTTTTGTATTTTGTCTTAGGATGGATTCCATTGAGAACAGAATTCCTGGAAGATAAACTGAAAGTCAGTTAAGCGATAGTACTTTATCAGAGTACCATTTACTTCTATATCAAAACATAAACATGAATTGCAACAACTGGTTATTTTACTGGTCTCTCTGGGTGTAGTGACTCAAAACTACACATTCTGTGGCATCATCAACATCATAATCATCACACCTGGGATCACAGCACATTTATATCTGAACAATTACAAGAACTGTGACAATATTCATATACAATATTTTTTTTTTTTTAAGAAATGGCAGCAATTAAACCCTATAATCAACCATCACAACACCTCTCTCAAGATCATGGCTTTTAGAAAAGAGAGAGGCTTTGAGCTGCCCTTTAAGACTCAACAGAAGTCTATTGCCACATGGATAATGGCAGTCTATTTTATAACTTAGGGGCTACATAGGGAAATGACAGATCAGAGAAATATGACTGATAAAACCCTCTGGGCTTCTGGCTTTGAGCTACCCCATAAAAGACTCAACAGAAGTCTACTGCCACATGGATAATGGCAATCTATTGTATAACTTAGAGGCTACACAGGGAAATGACAGATCAGAGAAAGATGACTGACAGAACCATCTGGGCTCCACATGGCACAAATTATTATCTTCATACTGTATTTTGGTTCAGCAAACACAAGAATCCTGAAAGTTATGAGACATTTAAAATTTAAATTTAGCCTCACCTCGTACAATACAATTAAAGATGAGGTAGTAGGGGTACTTGGAGGTAGTCCAAAAAAAAGCATTCACTCCCTCCTTCATGCTAAGGGTCAAGTGCATGCAAGCTAGTTTTAACATGACCTATGGGGCTGCAAGCACAGTATCTGCTCACTGTACTCTCTGTCTTCTGATTGAGGCTGTCTTAACAATGAGAGATGCACAGCTTGCTGGCATATCTTCTCAACTTCAATGGAGAGCCTAGCACCATTTAGAACATCAGGCTCTTCATCCATCCATTCATCATCCAATCCTACGTTGCCCCATGAGAAGCACAGGAGCCCAGGGTTAAGCAAGTTGGTCCTGACATTAAAGATGAGAGTGACCAGCCTCACTCATCCCTGAGTGGCATTACGTGAGCAATAAACCCCAACCAACCCTTGGATATAAACCTTCACCGGCTCAATCTGACTGGAGTGCCGTAATTACCCACTAAACCACCAGGCGCCAAAATTTGTTTACATGGTTACCACTCAGCATAGTAAATGGTTTCCTGGTGTACAGGAAACCATTTGGCTTGTCACTCAGTGTAGAGTAACCAACAGGCAGAAGGAAGATGAAAGAATGAAGGAAAGATAGACAGAAGAGGGAGTGTAAAGTCACCTGTAGGAGAAGGATGTGGAAAAAATGAAGTAAAGAAAGGCAGAAGAGGAAGGAAAGAAAGAAGGAAGGAGGAAAGGAAAGGACAGACACTCGAGAGCAGCACTACATTGAAAGAGTGGATGGTGAGTGTCAGGCTCTTAAATCTGCTTAAAACATGAGTGGCATTTGGGCAGAATTCATTGTTCTTTAAATATATTCTGCCACTGCCAACACACTGGAATATTATTGCCAAAATGATCTCACATAGGAACTTTATCCCGGTTTTCCAATTTCCTCTCTCAGGTGACATCCCTCACTCCCTTAGGTACCACACTCTAATGAATACCTGGAAGTATGCACAGAAAAGACGCCAGATCCTGGGATGGCCTATCCTTTTCTGGAAATATACTTTGGTCTACATCATCCAAGATGCCACAGTCAACCCCCATCTCCCCTAGAAGACATAATGCCATGGATGGGAACTTCCCATGGAAACAAACCCTTCACGAAGAGAAGGACCTTCCTCTTTTGTTTATGATGAACTCAACAACTGTGATGCTGCAAGAAAAATTGGAGGCTCAGAGGAAGCCGTTACACTCTGGCTTCGGCTTTCCTGTCATTCTCTGACTAAATATATCTGTGCTGTTTACTTATCCCCTAATTCTACTGACTATCAAAAATTCTTCGACTATCTTACTTCTACGATGGAACACATTCTATCCATTTCTCCTTTCTCTGAAATCTCCATTCTTGGAGATTTCAATGTTCACCACCACCTTTGGCTCTCCTCTCCTTTCACGGATCCACCTGGTGAACAAGCCTACATCTTTTCTATCCTTAATGACCTAGAGCAGCTTGTACAGCACCCTACCCGTATCCCTGACCGCCTTGGAGAGAGCTCCAACATACTTGACCTCTTCCTCACAACTAATCCTTCTGCTTACTCTGTTAATCTTTTCTCTCCGTTGGGCTCCTCCGATCACAACCTTATTACCTTAACCTGTCCTATCACTCCGGTACGGCCTGTGGACCCTCCAGGGAAACGTCGTCTGTGGCATTTTGGAGCCGCAGACTGGGAGGCCCTCAGGCAGTACTTCTTTGATTTTCCCTGGAATGATTATTGCTTCCATGGCCGTGAGCCATCTGAGTGTGCCTTGCGCATTACGGAGGTTATTCTCTCGGGCATGGAAGCATACATTCCTTTCTCATATCCTTTGACTAACGCAAGAAAGCCTTGGTTTAATCACGCTTGTTCTAATGCTGTCCGCAACAAGGAGAGGGCCTACAAAAGGTACCGGAGCCAACCCACCCCTGAATCACATCATCTTTACGTTTCTGCCCGGAATCGTGCTAAGTCTGTTCTTCGCTCTACTAAAAATAATTTCATCCATACTAAATGCTCTCAACTCTCCAACTCGAATTCTTCCCGCTCCTTCTGGCATCTTGCCAAAAATCTTTCTAACAACTTTATCTCATCATCCTTCCCTCCTCTTTTCTACTCTGATGGTTCTGTAGCTATTTCTTCTACTGATAAAGCAGATCTCTTCGCACAGACTTTCTCCTCCAATTCTACCTTAGACGATTCCGGTGCTGTTCCTCCATCACTTCCCCCCTCTGACTTCCTCATGGCTGACATTAAAATTTCTTCAGTTGATGTATTTTCTGCCATCACTGGCCTCAGTACTAACAAGGCATATGGGCCTGATGGGGTCCCTCCTGTTGTTCTCAAGAACTGTGCTTCTGTGCTTACACCCTGCCTAGGCAAACTCTTTCGTCTTTGTCTGTCAACTTGTACCTTTCCTTCTTGCTGGAAGTTTGCTCTCATTCAGCCAGTCCCAAAGAAGGGTGACCACTCCCAACCCTTCAACTATCGTCCAATTGCTTTAACGTCCTGTATTTCAAAAGTTTTCAAGTCAATTCTTAATAGAAAAATTTTAAGGCATCTTTCCTATCACAACCTTCTTTCCGATCGTCAGTATGGGTTCCGTCAGGGACGCTCCACTGGCGATCTTCTCACCTACCTTTCAGACTCCTGGTCATCCTCCTTTCGGGACTTTGGCGAAAGCTTTGCCATTGCACTTGACATCTCAAAGGCTTTCGATCGAGTCTGGCATAAATCTTTAATTTCCAAACTGCCCTCCTACGGTTTCTATCCTTCTATCTGTGCCTTCATCGCTAGCTTCCTTTCTGGTCGTTCTATAGCCGCTGTTGTAGACGGCCATCGTTCTTCTCCTAGATCTATCAACAGTGGTGTTCCTCAGGGCTCTGTCCTATCACCAACTCTCTTCCTTTTATTCATCAATGATCTTCTAAGCTGTACTGTACATCTAACCATATCCACTCATACGCTGATGACTCCACCCTTCACCTTTCCATTCGGTTCCCGCAACGCCCATCTCAACAGTTTCTTCAACAAACAAGGGATGAGGCTATGGCACACCTAATGTCTGACTTGGCTCGTATCTCTGACTGGGGTAAAAAGAATATGGTTGTCTTTAATGCATCTAAGACTCAGTTCTTACACCTATCAACCCGACAAAATCTTCCACAGGTATACCCACTAATGTTTAATAATATTCAGCTTAATCCTGCATCATCCTTGAACATGCTTGGGGTTTCATTTACTCGGGACTTATCTTGGAAAGATCATATTACATCTCTTGTAAAATCTGCTTCCAAGAGATTGGGTGTGCTAAGCCGACTCCGCTCTTTCTTTACCCCTGCGCAATTGTTGACTCTATACAGGGGTTTTATCCGCCCCTGTGTGGAGTACAACTCTCATGTGTGGGGAGGTTCCCCACATACAGCTCTTCTCAATAGGGTGGAGTCAAAGGCTTTTCGTCTCATTAACTCTCCTCCTCTTACTGACTTCCTTCAACCTCTGTCTCTTCGCCGCACTGTTGCATCTTTATCTCTTTTCTATCACTACTTTAATGGTCACTGCTCCTCTGAACTGTTTGCTTGCATTCCTCCACCTCTATGACGAGTGCGTAGCACCCGTCTGGCAGCAAACTCTCATCCTTTTTCTGTCCAACTCTCTAATGCAAGAGTTAACCGTTACTCCCAGTCTTTCATTTATGCAACAGGTCAGCTCTGGAACTGTCTCCCTCTGTCTGTATTTCCTGCTGCCTATGATCTCCAGTCTTTCAAACACAGTGTGTCCAGGCATCTCAAAATGATCGGATCTTGAATTTGGCTCTATATTGTATTTTGTTTTTCTCTTGGAGGGAACTGTTACTGCGGGCTCATGGCCTTTGGTTCCTTCTTCCTCGCATTAAAAAAAAAAAAAAAAAAAAAAAAAGTGAAGATGCCTGTTAAAGCATATTTAGCATACTGTTCAAAACTGTCTGGTGCCTTGTTACATCCAGTAATAGCAATACTGAGAACCAAGGCTGCAATGACCAGATACTACTGGTCAAATATAATAATACATGTTCTAATAATTCTCTTTCATTCACAATCAATAAATAACAAATTGTACAGTGTGAATTGGCTGGTGAAATGAGCAAGCTGACATTGCTTACTAAAATTTTTTTTTTTTTTTTTCAGGTAGCTGTATTGCTTTTCATGTCTAAGTTTGATTACCTTCCCTCAGAAAAAAAAAAAAAAAAAATGGATGGAGAATTGGAATGACTGGCCCATGGAAGAAGGAAATAACCTTAATTTCTCTCATCCAAGTTTGGTTATGTGAACCTCCTCCAACAGCTGGTGCTCCTGGCTCTGAGGAACTAGCACTTGAAGAAGCCAGCAAATTGGTGGATTTTTTAATGAACCCTCTACTGGCTGACTTAATGGTACAGTGCCCTTAATACAGTACTGCCCTCCCTGACCTTCCATCTCCCTTCCCACTTTTTGCCTCCATGCATATAATCACATCTTTTACTTGGGCAGACTTGTGCTGAAGAGGGACACTTTCATATGATGGCGATAATATAGCTGGGTGGCTCCACTGCCTGGTTATAAAAACATAGCTTAAATCCCTCCCTATTCCCAAAAAGGGGGATAAGACACTGCAGGATGAGGGCCACTTCAGCTTGCGGTCCACTGGGCTCATGTTTCAGATGAGCCTGGGCAACAACTACTTCTACATGGGAATACTGAATGACATTTCAGTTGAACCTTGGGCTACTACTATTACATGGGTATACTGAATGACAAAGTAAATATGCGAACAGTCCATGGTGCTGGTGATAAAAAGCACATGCTGAAACCTGCAGGAGATCCAAAGGCAAGTGGTGCCTCGAGAATAATTTTGCATCAAATAACTTTTCTCAGCCCGTTCTGGGCTCAGCATAAGATACATTGCTTTGGGGCACTACACTATTCAAGCCAGCAAATGGAGGAATATTATACAGCTAGCCAATATCAAACCAACTGCTTAATAACATGAAATGGCACTACATCCTTGAAAGGTTACCCTAATTACTCACCAGCTTCTTAAAATGAAGAAAATACGGAAAGATCAAAGAAAAGCACATACTGGTAATGCATAAGGGTATGTTTGTTTAACTTAATAATAGTATGCGGAAATTCCAGTGTCATTTATTTACTTACTATAAAAGCATATGCTCCTTCTTTTGGTATATTACTTACAGCCATTCCTGTTCTCGAGGAGTATTGTTGAAGAGAAAGTTTTCTGCATTCAGATCTAACTCCTGAAAGCCAATGCCATAAACATCTGGTGGATCCTTGTCAACAGACAACCACTCTGCCAGGCCCACACAAGGAGAGCGCCCATTAACATTCCAGGTTCCTACAAACACTCTGAGGAGGAGAATAATTTTACGTAGCTACATAATGAAGACATTACCATTAACTGAAAGTTCACTATACCTGTACATTCATTTATTCATCATTCATCATCCAATCCTACATTGCCCTATGAGAGGAGCCTGGGGCTAGGCAAGTTGGTCCTGACATTTAAGATGAGAGTGACCAGCCTCACTCATCCCTGAGTGGCATTACATGAGCAACAAACCCCAACCATCCCTTGGATATAAACCTACACCGGCTCAATCCAATTGGAGCACTGTAATAACCCACTAAACCACCAGGCGCCAAAATTTGGTTATGTGTTCACCACCTAGCGTAGTAAATGGTTTCCTGGTGTACATGAAACCATTTGGCTTGTCACTCAGTGTACAGTCACCCATAGGCGGCAGGAGGAGGAAAGAATGAAGGAGAGAAAGACAGAAGAAGGAGTGTAAAGTCACCCATAGGCAGAAGCACGAGGAAAGAACGAAGGACAGAAAGACAGAAGAGAATGGAAGGAAAGAATGGAGGAGAGGAAAGGGCAGACAACCGAGAGCAACACTACATCGAGTGAGTGGATGGTGAGCAACCCCACCTACCACATACAATACCTGTACAATACTTATTAAATGTATCAGACTGTCAAATCTTTCATGCAATTTACTTATAATACAAATACCTGTTATACATTTAAGAGTATATGAAAAGCCTTGTCCCCTTGACAGAAGTACGTGATTTTCAAAAACTAACGATAATACTAAAAACAAATACAATTCACTTACAAGCAGTCAGACCCACACACATACCGGTAGCCAAACCAGCAGTCTGATGTTTCTAACCACTAAACCACTAGCAAGCAATATACAGTAATAAAAAATTAACACAACTCACGTAAAATCATGAATATCTGTGTAAGCATCTTCACGCAGAGCCATCTGGTGTTTGATGTGACTCTCCCTTGCAGCAATTGGTGTAGGGGAGAGTCCAACTGCTATGCTGTGACGATTGACACCAAGATCAGGGCTACGTTCATTTTCATTCTGTGGAATATACCATGACCATTAACCCTTCAATCTGATGTCGTATATTTTATTTCTACTGCTTCCATACAATTTTCATAAGATTATGCAAGATTTCAAAATGAAGGGGTTAAATACAGCCTTCATGAACAGCTTCACAACTGGAGGTCTCACCTTGGCCAATTCAAATTATCTGAGGATTTAATAAATACAACAGAAAGATCATCATCAGACTGAAAGGACTATAGCCTATTTGATCTACTCTGAGAAGAGATGAGCCTTAAGCTTTTGAAAGCTTGCAGCTGATCAGTTGTCTGAGTGAATTCATTATTAATGATGCATATTAAATTATTTTTGATGAATGAATGGATTAATTATATAGGTTACAGTAACCATTTGATGATAAGATTCCCCAAATAAAATATTATATGTAGCTATTTGTATAGATTAATTAAAAAACAGGGCCACATAAACTTTATCGGATGGTCTAGACACGTTTGAAATTTTGAATTCTCAGGACAATCAAAACATGTCCAAATAAAGTTTCATATGCATCTTGATTTTTTCCCCACCATGTTCAAGCAAATTAGGGTAAATTGTCATTTTTGGTGTACCCAATAGAGCCAGGATACCGGAGGCTTGAATGATGAGTGAATTGAAGTGTGGCCCATTGGACTGGGCAAATTTGGACTGTCTGGACACTGCTACTCCTCACCCTGCCCTAGGGTGGGAAAGGAGGTCTGGATAATGATGATGATGATGATGATGTCATTACTGCAATATTTTGTAAAATCTAACTTAGTAAAACATCAGAATTCCAACAAAAACGGCTAGCAGACACAGGTGAAGAAGCTATATGTCACCATCACTTTTAAATATCCCACAGCCCAACCCTTGTCACAGAACTGTAAGTTGTGAATAAATATTCAAAACTAAGAAGACAGAAAGCTTACTGATGACGTAAAAGTGAAAAGCATAATGTATACCAATACGAGGGCACAACACTCTCAAATAAATCTGAATATTCATCTGCTCAGTCAAGGGGATCAACCAATATGCAGCCTACTCCCCCCACCCCGTTATCATATTTGCTAGGTTAGATTTTACACTCTATAACAGTAATTACCTAATTTACCCAAATTTGCCTGAACATGAGAAAAAAAGGATATTACTCGCAAAACTTTACTTGGACATGATTTGATTTGTCCCGAGAATCCAACATTTCAAACATGTCTAGACCATCTGTTAAATTTTGTAAGGCCCATTTTAAGTTAATCTGTACAAACAGCTTTATATATTTTATTTGGCCAAATTCATCATTAAACGGTTCTTGTAATCCTTATAATAAAAATAATTTAAAATGCATCGTTAATAATGAATGCACTCAGACAACCAATCAGCTGCCTGCTTTCAAAGGCTTGAGGCTTGTCTCTTCTCAGAGCAGATCAAATAAGCTATAGACGAAGCATCAGAATTACTAATCCTATACAGTACTTCTTTTTTTTTTCTTTTTTTTTTTAATATCAGGTCTAATATACAGTGTTAATATGGTAATGCGTTATCACAACAGGCATCTTATATTATGTACAATGGCTATATATTTGTACTGTACTAAGTCTAGTCTTTCCCCACAGCAGCCATACTACAGGCAGTGAATGCTGTAAGTTTGTACAACCCTACCACCTACTTCTCCATAAAAAATAATAATAACAGTAATAATAATAATAATAAAAATGATAATAAAACTATCATGGCTGACTGGAAGCTCCACATACAACTTTACTCTGACAAAGTTGCCTTGTGCAAACTTATTTTTTACACACACACAAAAAATCAATTGACATTATGACTACACATCTAATTTACAGTACAAATAGCATATGAATGCGGAGAATTGGCATGGTATATATATGGATGAGATAAGTAGTGTCTGTTCATTTAATAAAGCTGCTGTATGAATGAAATAAATAGTTTGTTCATTCATTCATTTGCCTAGTTGTTCTGAAAGGTCATGTACAGCTTGCCAGTGCATTACAAGCAGCAGCAGGCTTATTCACCTGATGGCAGCTCTCTACACTGCACAATGTTTTTTCAGTGCCCTAAGCCATAAATCCACAGGTCAATTTCTCTGCTCTTATCCCAAGTCTTCTCAGGCATACCTCTTGGTGTTCTTCCCTCCCTTAAGACACTTCAATCTCTTCACCCAACAGTCGTCCTCTATTCTCCAGTTATCCAAACTGCCTCAGTAATATGCTTTGCAAGATTAATTACTATACTTATTACTACAGCTTCAACACTTCACTGTCATTTCTATGAATGCATTACATCATTTTACCTGCGTATTTGCTGGTCAATTTTGTTCAGCTGAAAGATGATACTCTAGTCTTCAGAGGGTTAAAAACTACAGTACTTCTATTAACCTCTGCACAGCTAGAAATTCCTTTAGCTGAACAACTGGTCTGGATGCAGCCTTAACAAAAGAAACAAGTGGCTCTAAGGCAGTTAAAAGGTTAAACTATATGTCAGAGGAAATTATGTCATATTTTCGACGAGAGAGTAATTGGACGGTACGGGAATGTGGAGAGAATGGGTATGAACAGTGTGGAGAAAATGGTATACTGTATCTGAGTGAATTTGAATGAGGAAAGAGGCATAGAGGGCCTAAAAGGAGGTGGATATATTGTATATGGTACATGAGTGAGTGTGAGAAACAGAGGCATCGGAACTAACAAGGCCAGGGAACTGACAAGCGATCAAGCTGGCTAGATAAATTTTGTGAAGAGGCATGTATGACCAGGGTTTGGCATTCCTTTCTAGCTTTACAGCCATTGAACTGAGTGTGAAGCTGTGTGTGGAATGCGTGGAATGGTTTTTTTTTTTTTTTTTTTTTTTTTTTTTTTAAATCTGGTGAAGCAAGGATTTATGAGGCTTGAATGGTAAGTGAAGGGGATTTTTTTTTTTTTCCTGGCACTCTGGACCCTACCTCACCCCACCCTGGGGTGGGAAAGGAGATCTGAATGATGATAATGATGATGGGAGTTACTATGACATATGCAGTTGTTGTTGACAAACCCAGTCTGTCTGGCTGAGCAGATCCATCAACTGCAAGCAAGCAACCTCCCATGTAGAGCCATCCATCCATCCATCATCCAATCCTACATTGCCCCATGAGGAGCGTAGGAGCCCGGGGCTAGGCAGTTGGTCTCGACATTTAAAATGAGAGTGACCAGCCTCACTCATCCCTGAGTGGCATTACATGAGCAATCAACCCCAACCACCCCTTGGATATAAACCTTCACCGGCTCAATCTGACTGGAGTGCAATAAATACCCACTAAACCACCAGGTGCCATGCCATATAATTACAAGATGCAACCAAGTAGCTACATAAACAGCCTAAGATCAGCATAATTACCAGCAAACAAGCATAATTACCAATGAATAACTCTAATTCACTGTGTGACAAACAGGAGATTTCTTCCTATGACTTAGTGAATTTTTTCAGCGTGTAACACAAACAGTCCATTGGTTTAAGTTCAGTATCTATACAATTTACGACACAACGCTAGCATACAGGTGGAGATCACAGTGTGCTAAGAGAGAGAGATGTTGCCAGGTCAGGAAGGAGGTTAAGACAGAACACAGACACACCCCATATGCATACCACATGTTTGCTCAAAAAACTACGATTACACCTTGCTAGATTCATCTTCCTAATGGTACCGAGACTCAGTTAGCCAAATACACTGGATTTGGCTGCTCCTGTGGGTACACTAAAAACACAATACATACTACCTCTCATCTCTTGGCAATACAAAAGAGCCCACATTATATGATGCTTCTTTTACATCCTGTTCAACTGTTGATTCCACTGGAAATACGGATGAGTCTTTGTTACATGTTTCCCATATTTTATACCCTGTTCAGCTGTTAATTCTAATGGCAATACAGGTAACCCTCATTTTCTGACTGACCATTATGCAATCATTTTCTTATACAATCTTAAGATTTTAGCACTACAGTATTTTTCTAAGAACAATCGTCAATTTTACTTACAAAATACAATCCCCTACGAAGTACCATATTTCAATGAGTGACCACCAATTCTCTATACGATCCTCTACAAAATGGCCTCAGGATACCAGCTGTTCTCCAGCTTCAAGGGGAACACATAATAACAACCCCAACCATAAAAAAAAAAATAATAATAAAAAAATAAAGCTTGGGAGCTTCTGAAACTTATTTTCATACTTATGTTGTGTGGCTGACCACCAACCAATTTCCAGAAAAATTTCCAACTGAAGTTTCACTGCTACTTCCAAACATGATTTACAAGATTGTCCAGTTTATAGTGGCACTGCCTACTTCTTCCTTCACCTTATCAATTTTTTTATGTCTGTCCTCCTCTCTTCCCATTTCTCCCTTCTTTCCTATAACTTTCTGATACTCTTCTTTCCACTTCAGGTGTCTCTACACTGTGTAACAAGCCCAATGATTTCCTGTAACTCAAGAAACCATTTACCGGTACAATGAAGCGTGGTAGCCATGTAACTAAATAATGGGGTGCTGTGGAGCCTACTATGGTACCCATGTTAACTGGATGGAGCGAGGTAAATGTGGCATCCATTCACAAACCAAATCTAGATACTCTTCCCATTGCCTTGCTGTGGTAAGGCACTGTCTGCAACAAGGAAATACTGGCTCACTGCACTGGACAGCCTTGCAAAGATGGGAGAGCTGTCTGTCTCTGCTCTGTGTTTCCATCTCTACCAAGTGAATTTTGGGGGTAAGAAGTAACTGGCAACTCCTCCGGTGTTGGCGGGAGGTGGTGAAATATTCAGCACGTCAGTCCTTGCCCAAAAGCAAGAGTGGAAGTATATGTTCCCGTTGCCCCGAGGTTGCACCTCCCTCCTTTTTCGTATGCATTACTGCTTGCCCCGTTATTTTCCTAGAGTCGAGTTGTCATGCTTGGAAAGTACTGCTCAAGGGATGAGAGTGCCCTTATCATTGCATAAGGCAGGATAATGTCCCCATCAACATGATTTGTGAACGTACTGGACGCGCAAAGTCGACCGTCATGAAGATTCTTGTGCAGCGTGCGGCCTGCCACCTGATGTCGTACCAGAGAACAAGCATGGCAGTGGAAAGAAGAGGATGACTTCCAGAGATACAGATAAGCTTCTGAAGAGGGAAGTAATCAAGAATCCTCAACTGACAGCAGCAGAATTGAAGAGAATGCATCTCCAGCTGTTACAAGACATCTCAGTTCGAACTATCCAACACTGCTTGCAGAAGGAGCTGGGTTTGCCAAGCCGCACCGCAGCCAAGAAATCGCTTCTTATTGACCGCATGAAGAAGCAGCACATTCAGTTTGCCAAGAAGTATGCACACTGGACATCAGATGAGTGGAGAAAAGTTATGTTTTCCGATGAATGCACATTTCAAGTGTTCCATGTGCGTTCTGCCAAGGTTCGTCGCCCTGCCTCCCGTAGTCGATATGACCCTGCTTACACGGTACCAACTGTTAAGCACCCACAATCAGTAATGGTATGGGGGTGTTTCTCACGTGAAATGGGAAGAGGAGGCCTCTACTTTCTTCCTAAGAAACTGATGATGAATAGTGGCCAGAATATTCAAGTTCTGAAAGATCATTTGTTAAACTTTTTTGCTATTCATGTGTGCAACTTTTTCATGCACGATTCAGCTCCATGTCACAAGTCAAGAAAGGTGACAAAATGGCTTCAGGATAATCGGACTGAGGTCCTCAACTGGCCTGGCAACAGTCCAGATCTAAATCCGATAGAAAACTGCCAGCTAAAGATGAAGAAAATCATGGCAGAGAAGAAGACATGCAATCTGGACAACCTCAAGACTGAACTCACAAATGTTTGGTGCAAAGAAATGTCCTTAGATTAGAAAGCTAAGTGATTCCATACCAAAACGCATCAAGCTGGTTCTGAAAAACAAGGGAAACATGATTTCATATTAATGAATGGTATTTCATGAACAAACATTGTGATATACTATGATTGTGTTTTTTAATACCTTGTAGGGGAGGTTCCTAAGTCAATTTGCAGTAGCTGTACTATATGTAACTGAACAAGGGAGTAGACAGCTCCATGCAACACACCGTCATGGTCTGGGGAACAACTGTGTGACACTATATCAAAATCTGTCCATGCATGTGAAAGTTACAAAGTGAGCACGAATGTAGGTATGGCTGTTAAGTGTGACTGCACCCGACCTTGTTTGAGCCCCAAGTGTGACCTTGACCTTGGGAATAGATGGATGGTTGTTGCACGCAACACATCAACATGGTATGAGTAACAACTGTGAAGTTATATCAAAATCTTTCTTTGTGTTTGGAAACTACATAGCGGACACGATGTCGCAGATGATCTTGTTTGAGCCACAAGTGTGACCTTGACCTTGAGAATAGATGGCTGGTTGTTGTACATGATGCACCGTTATGGTATGGGGAATAATTGTGTGAAGTTATATCAAAATGTGTCCATGCAAAAGGAAGTTACAGAGCGGACACAAATGTAGGTATGGCAGTTAAGTATGACAGCACCCAACCTTGTTTGAGTTCCCAGGCCAGGAGAACATTGTGTACAGACTAAACCAGCCAGGAACTTAATGCTGAGTATGAAAAAGTTAATGGTGAATGGTTCTAATCACTTCAAAATGAGAGGCCTCCCTTAACATAAATAAAACTGCCTTGTGGCAGCAATAACGATATATATAAAAAAGTCACTGTACTGAAGAATTTAATCCATTCTCATTTGTCATTCCCACTATAGTACTTGATCTATTATCTACATAAAAAAAAATGATAATAACTACAGGTTTTTAAATAGTGTAACTTGTATACTAAAACATTCTTATAATTTTAATCTGGCAATTTTTTTTTTTTTTATCAATCAGCTGTTTCTATGCAACGTAAATGACACAATCACAACAAGCTTCCGTGGTGTGTATTAGTGCTCTGATTAAGAATTTATACAATAACAATCCTGCATCAGAAAACATAAAGTTCCTGTTGGTAATTTCATCGTCTCTAAATCATAAGAGGCATCACAATACACTAAACTCTCGTTCTATGAGACTATGCTTTCATCAGACACCTTAAACCTACAAAGGCTTTCTGCCCTTACATTAGATTCAGTCCAGGATACAGTACCTGAAAATAATCCAGGATAAATAATGCCTGTACATATTACGGTAATTATGAATTTAAACATTTATTAAGCATGGGACAGGGCTACATGGAGACGATTTATTTGTGGCCACCCTTACAGGATTATGGCATCTGGTTGTAGATGGAGATCGATAGATTCTGCATTATCACAAGGCACACACATTTCTTTCTACATAATTTACTACTTCATGGTGCTGTGCTTGTCATCACATTTCTGGTGTCAAGAATCTCAAAAGCCTTGACATTTGCCATGGTGTTTGATAGTTTTCCCTCTTTAATACTTTGTCTACTGTTCTAGATCCCATTTCACTCCACCTTTAAAGTAGAGGTTAGAGCTGGGCTAATTATTATTACTATTAGTCTGATAAGGTGAAGTTTTAGTGTGAACCAACAATACCACAAACACAGTCCATGCAAGACCACGTACATGCAGGCTACTGTTCACTGTATTACTGGTAGCAGGATCAAGGTAGGGTGAAGATGAGCTCTCTCTTATATCCACACTAACATCACCCAAGCTGGCAGTATCTCCTGTCAATCTGTCCAAGGAGTCAGAAGAAGGAAGGGCAGTGCCTGGACTTCCCGGGTCAGTAGTGTGGTTAGTGTCATCCGAAGGGGAGTTCTGCTGGTATGGACGTAGCCAGGCAAACTCTGGTGGAGGCCCTCGACGTTTGCTGATATCTGAAATAAGCACATGCTTGCTACTGTAATGGATCACTAACCTCTCTAGTGTCACAGCAACTTTTTTACTTTGTTACTGCTATAGGCAGTATATGAAATACACAAGTTAAAAGATCAGGAGTATGGTTTCAAAGAGGTTTTAAATTACAGTGGTCTGAGCATCCAAAGGGGGTGAAAAGAGTGTATGGAACACTGCATACTGGAATGAAATGACTTACGAGGGATAACTCATTGTCAAGCAAGAACTAACGTGACTAGGATATACCACACTGCAAACAGTAGGCCTAGTTGTGATGTTTTATATTTCTATCTATCTATCTATTGCCAGACGCCTCAATCCCGTTTGGGGTGGCCACAAACAAATCGCCTCCAAGTCGCCCTGTCCCCTGCCATTTCACTCCCCTGCTCCCAACTCACACCCCCCTCTCTCATATACCTCTCCACCCCATCTCTCCATCTCATCCTCGGCCTCCCCCTCCCTCTTTCCCCCTCTACCTCACTCACATACACTCTCTTCGTCAGTCTCTGACCCTCCATCCTCTCCACATGGCCAAACCACCTCAGTGTGTTCCTCATAACGCTTCCTATCACATCCACATCAACACCACAATGCTCCTTTATATCCTCATTCGTCAGCCTGTCTCTCCATGTGACTCCACAGGCTCCTCTTAAATAACTCATTTCCACTGCTCTCACTCTTGACTTGTGTCCTTCCAACAACGTCCAAGCTTCACTTCCGTACGTTAGAGTTGGTATCACAATACTGTTATGTAGTAACTTTTTCACTTCCATGCTCACTTCCCTGTTTCTTATCACTGCTTTCAAAGAACCAGCAACCTTTCTTCCCTGCTGTACCCTTTCAAGCACTTCACCCTCCAAACCTCCATCCTTACTCATCACACTACCCAAGTACTTAAACGTACTCACATTTTCCAATTCCTCACCATCCAACCTCGCTGTACATTCACTGACTTCACCTCTCTCAAAGACCATCACTTTACTCTTCCCTACATTCACCTTTAGATTCCGTTTCTTACACACTCTCTCAAACTCATCCACCAAGCCTTGCAGCTCCCCTTCGTCTTCACTCAACAACACGGTATCATCTGCAAACAACAGTACAGGGAGTTTCCAAACACTATCCTCTCTCACCAGGGCCACTCCAACATCCACTACCCTACCTTGTACCTCTTTTATTACCCCATCCATGTACAGATTGAACAACCATGGAGACATGACACATCCCTGTTTCAACCCAACTTTCAAAGAGAAAAATTCACTTAGTTCACCATCCACACGCACTGCAGCCTTCGCACCATCGTACATACTCTTCACAGCATTCAACAACTTCCCATCTATTCCATATATTCTTAACACTTTCCACAATCCTAGTCTATCCACCCTGTCATATGCTTTCTCCAAATCCATGAAAGCCGCATACAACTTCTTTCCCTTCTCTAGAAACTTTTCCACTAAAGATCTGAGAATGAATATCTGATCTACACAACCTCTTCCCTTCCTAAAGCCTCCCTGTTCTTCTCCAACTAATTTCTCTGTTCTTTCTCTAACTCTGTCAATAAGTATCCTACCATATACTTTTCCTATTATACTAAGAAGACAAATGCCCCTATGATTACCACACACTTCTTTTTCCCCTTTTCCTTTGTACAAGGGAATAATTATACCTGACTTCCAATCCTCCGGGACTCTACCTTCCTCCCAGGCCAATCTGCACATCTTCCACATCCATTCTACTACTATCTCTCCCCCATGCTTCAGCATTTCACCACACACTCTATCAATTCCTGGGGCTTTCCCTGATTTAACTTTCTTCATTGCTTCCACAACTTCTATCCTACTGATTTCTTCCTGTCTTCTCACCTCCCTCCTTCTTCCAGCCATTCCCCAGCCACTTATACTCGCATTACTTCCATCCTCCACGTTCAACAATTCCTTAAAGTGTTCTCTCCATCTGCTCACTTTTTCTCCCTTCTCCACTAGTAATCTACCATTTTTATCTTTCACTCCCCTGCTAACTTCACTTCCACCCTGTCTTACTCTTTTCACCTCTTTCCAGAACATTTTCTTACAGTCCCTCCACTTTACACTCAAATTCCTTCCAAATTATATTTGCTTAGGTGTATATCAATGTGCAGTATATGACGGTTATGAGACTGAACGTGAATGAATGAAGCTGTTTTCTCCTGCTTTTGGCCATCACCCCACTGGAGTAGAAAAACATAAGCATGTACAGTAACTGAAAAAAAAAAAAAAAAAAAAAGTCATAAACTCCCTACAAATGAAGGCATGTTTATAAAATAACAATCAACAAAGTACCAAAAAGCTTTAGCAATACTTTCTGCTACCCACCACCTTTCAACTAGCTCCTGGCCTACAAAGGACAAATTGTTAATAGCCAATGTTCATCATGCTATTATTGCCCTCAAGAGATCTCCTTAACCTCTTCACTACACTCATGTACTTTTTACTTTATTCTGGTTAAAACAGATGATCCTAATTATCCCAGGAATGTCTTTTCATACTGGGTAGATTACAGTATAGCCTTCATTAATCCCCTCTCTAAAACAGATCTCCTTTAAGCTGGACAGAAACATCTGGTGGTGGCCTGATTAAAACAAAAATTACATCATTGAACTGAAAAGACTCACTTTACTCTTGGCAGGGAAAGCTTGTGTCACTGGGTTTTAAATCAGTCTCAAGTAATATAAGGTACTTCATTCATCTCAGTTTTCTGGAATATTTTCCACATGCATATTCAGTCTCCATTATATTTTCCAAATTCTGCTAATACAGTACCTTATCAATATAGCATGCACTTGTTTTACAATGATGATGAGTTTTTAAAAATCCATCATACAACAATTTATCACCACAGTATCGAGTTAATAATGACATGGATTCAAAGGGGATACATTTCTGACCAAGGGCAACCCACCCAACATAGTCTAAAAATAAGTTTGCAACTCACTTAAACTGGTAGTTACTTCACTTCAGTGCACTTCACTTGCTGGTTACCGGCAAAAATAAGTCTAAAAACAAGTTTTCAACTCGCCTTAGCTGGTAGTTATTTCACTTCACTGAACTTCACTTGCTGCCTGAACTCCAACATCACACTTCTGTTTCACCACCAACACAAACACACCCAATAGTGAAGAGTGCTAAGGCCATCTTGGAACAAACAAATGACTGTGGACTTGGGTGAGGGCAATCATATATGAAAAAACAGCGATTGTATATTAACCACTTTGGATTTAAATGGGATCATAATGACCGTATGAGGCAAAATTCTACAGTATAACCAAAAAAAAAAGGACCCTAACTGTTTGTCATTATAAGCAAATCTTTGCATACTGGTTCATCGTATAATAACGGTCTGCCATACATTCTGCCTTCCAAGCCTTCAATCTTTCCACAGCTCCCTTCACTTTTGTCACTGACACATTTTCTCTGTGCACCACCAAATCCAGTAATGTTTACCAATGCCCTACTTTCATTATTCCTATTCCTCAGGTTCTTAAAATATCTGTACTACAATACTTATGCCTTCCTCTAAAAAATTCACATATAATAGCACTTTCCTTCCTTCTCTTGATATTCAAAAAATAAATAACGTACCCTTACCTAAAATAAACATACACAGTACCAACTGATTTTGCTCTGAGCTACACGTGCCTGCATACTGTCACTAGTAATGTCGAAAAACAAAATTAAGAAACTATACTTACTTTCAGCTGCCCTTAATATTTCTGATACAAAAGTATTTGTTCGCTGACTAAATGGCATCTCGAACAATAGTTTCACTTTGCCCCATGTAATGTTCACAAGGACATCTGTGTTTACATCTGTAGTGGAGGTATCTGGAAGATAGAACACTTTGGTACTATAATTTTACAGGAGAAGGGAGAATATTTTTTAGGTAGCAGATGGCTTGCTATCATCAATCTTGGAAGGTACTACCATGAGGGTAAAATGTGGCTATAAGCTTGTTCACTTGCCACATAATCTAAAGCAAGAAACTCACCCACATATAAAGTCCAAGTTCAGATTCTCCCATTGTCACAAGTCTTATTAGACATCTGAGATTTCTCAACACTTTCTCTCCAAGTTAGCTGGTTTTAGCATTTGGTTTAGCTTCCAGACTTTAGAACAAATAAGTTGTAACCTGAACTGGTGTGGTTATGTGGAGGAAATGGAAAGGGATAGACTGACTAGGAGTGTATATGTAAGTGAGATGGAGGGAGTAAAGGAGAGGGGAATGGGGAGACTTGAGAATGAGGTGGTGGTATATGAATGAGGGATGTGTGAGCTGGAAGGAGGACGGCTCAACGGAGGAGAAAAGGGTGACATGGAAGGATTTTGTTTGTTGAACTACTTCCATGAATAATCAATGTGGCTGTAGGCAGATTACACCCAACAAACAAAAAGTACAAATCAACCTCCCATAGTCAACATGAGAAGCTCTGGAAAGACTTTCGTCCACCCAATATCCTTCCTTAGTCCCTACACTGCAACATGCCCAAAAAATGGGACGTCTGTTTTGTGGGAGATCTGGGAAAGTTTGGTCTTTCTCAGGTCAATAATTTTTATAAAACTTCAATCTAAATATTGCCAGACGCCAAGATCCCGTAAGAGGTGGCTGTTTGTCTTTGAGTTAGCTGTTTTATGGGAAGAAGCTCTAATCCTCTGCAAACCCACTTGACATGTTGAGGCCATTTATTGGCTGGTTATATGGTTACCACCCAGCACTGTAAATAGTTTCCTGACTTACAGGAAACCATTAGGCATCTCACTCAATGTAAAGCCACCTGAAAAGGAAAGAAGAGTAATAAAAAGTGACATGAAAAATGGTAATACAAAAGCAACAGAAAAGACGGGAGAAATAGGCAGAGAGGAGAGCAGACACAGAACAATGATAAGGGTGACAGAAGAAGTAGGCAGAACTATATCAGGTGAGTGGATGATGGTCGCCACCTACTTACCATAAAGAAAATAAAACTGATACACACACAAATCAATCTTTGTGTTTGGAAATGAAACAAGCCAGAAGAATCTAGGTGCCCCTACTGAAAAGTAATGATAAGTTGAAGATATCTTGCTTTTAACCATTGGAGCATGTTTCAGCTGACTTGTATCCATGTGGGCAGGAAGTAGCTACCACTAACCACCACATGAGACTAATGTTCCATTAACACAGGTAGCAGCACTCATCAAGCATAAATATGCACTTTAAACCAAAAAGAAATTCAGTAAACTCGAAAAATTAGGCAAGATCCTGGAAGGCACGCTGCAGGACAATGAAAATGCTTTCAGATAGGCAAATAGCAGCTGAGAAGCAAAACAAATATACACAGAATACAGTAAACTAAACACCCCATCCAGCATGCCAATACCACACATAAAACACTGAACATATATTACTCCAGTATCCAGACTTCATTAAGCAAAAGATACATCAATAACATAAGCTCACTGGGTGATCTGTGGAAACGTCTCCGGATTGCAGCCAGTCTCTTCGAAGCTGCAGGGTTCCCAAGAAGGGAACCTTGGGGCAACGAAGTCCAGGTAAGTATGAACAGATACACAGAACAACCATTGGGGCATCACACACACATTTGCCTCACTCTAACACTGATACTGATCCAAGCACTTAGACATTCATCAGCTCTTACACATGCTACACTACCATCATAAAAACTCTTTGCAGCATTCAACAGCTTTTCATCCTCATCATTCACATTAAACACTTTATACAGTGGTCCCTCATTTATCCTGACGTGCACTATCTGGACCTGTTCATTATTCAGATGCTGAACCTTGGCTCTATTATACCATTATCCGTATTTACTTGCTATTATCCGGACATAAATGTCCCCGAGAACTTCGGCCAGCCAGCCAGCACGTTCAAACATTCGGTATTATGACTGCTGGGCTCGAACCGTGAGCAGGAAATAAGCTGTAATCCACAACCAGAGCTAAAATATCAGTTTGCCCCTGTACTGAATTGTCAAAGTCGTGCGCTTGTCTGATCACTCCCAACAAACCTCCAGCACCCGAGTAATACGAGTATACCCCACAACCAGTGTCAAAAAGTCCGTACACATCTCCACTGAATGTCCAAGGTCGCACGGCCACCAGGCTAATTCTTTCCAAACTGCCACTGAAAGAGTAACACAGACCGCAACCCACCAGTACATGTTCAGTGACAACGGCCGTAAGCCTCTCTACCAAACACCCAATGGTCACTGGGAGTTGTGTTTCCACATGGACACTGGGCATCTAACAGATCGCAAGCCATAAGTAAACGTACAGTAAAAGTGCCCATCCGCCTCGTGACAGAAGGGTGAAAATCCTGTCCATAGCCTCGTTTCTCCCCCCCTCGCATCCCTCCTCCATACCCTCCCATCTCCTCCCTCAGTCCCTACCCTCTTCCATAGTGATAACACTGACTTGTGAGTTTTTAATGTTTTCTGCAATTTATTTGACTACTATTGGCCATACTGAAATTTTGCATAATCCACAAGAAGACTCACGAAAATCTGCATCTAGACATATGCTCAACTCCTGGAAGGTGCTGGCAAAATTTTGCACTAGGATGGTGGGAAATTATTTGAAGTTTAGTTTTACTCATGAACACTTTATTCTTACTGCATTCCTGTACTTTTACTTATCAGTTTTATGTGTTTTTATTGGTTTATCTTATAGTATAAACACCAGCGAAGATGATGGTATACATTTTATACCAATATAGGGTATAACCAATTTCCGGTGGCATATTTAGGTGTGAATTATTTTTTTTTTTAGCCCTGGGAGCAGTCACTCGTCACAAATAACTGATTTTCAAATCATCCTCAAGTTTTTTGTGGATTTTTGTTATGTATTGTTTTCTTGATGTTTAACATTAATATCGATAATCCTATGTGCGTTTTAATCTCTCAAGCTGAATGATCGGAAAACAGTGCCAAAATTAGGAGGGGTACTGTACATACAGTAGTGTATAGGTAGGGTGTTTCTTTTTTTTTTTTTTTTTTTTTTGCATGGTTTTCTTGGTGTCTGGCATTACTTTGGATATTTCTATCTGTGTTTTGATGTCTAAATATGGCAGATTGACCTGAAAACAGTGCCAAAATTAGGAGGGGTACTGTACATATAGTAGTGTATAGCTTTTGTGTGTGTGTGTGTGTTTTTTTTTTAGTTTTCAGCTTTTTTTTTCCATGGTTTTCTTGGCGGGGCACTCACCATCCACTCACTCAATGTAATGCTGCTCTGAGTGTCTGCCCTCTCCTCTCCTCCCTTCCTTCCTCTTCTGTCTTTCTTTCCTTCATTCCTTCCTCTCCCTTCTGCCTGTGGGTGACTTTCCACTCCCTCTTGTGTCTTTCTTTCCTTCATTCTTCCTCTTTCTTCTGCCTATGGGTGGCTCTACACTGAGTGACAAGCCAAATGGTTTCGTGTACACCTGGAAACCATCTACAATGCTGGGTGGTAACCATATAAGCAAATTTTGGCACCTGGTGGTTTAGTGAGTAATTAAGGCACTCCAATTGGATTGAGCCGGTGTAGGTTTATAATCCAAGGGGTAGTTGGCAGGGCTCTTGTTTGGAGAGCCACAGCTCGCAAATGCGGGTGTTTTTTCCCTTCGGCAAACAAAGTTTACATGCAAGTCGCCTTTTGGCGAGGAGAAAATACATCCACTTCAAAACCCAGTAAACTACAAAATAAGTAAATCTCACTTAAATGAACAAGAATGCACGTTGTGATCGACTGTTCTTTTCTTGTCACCACTGTGAATGTTTAAAACCTCATTATATGATTCTGATCATCACAATGTGAAAATAAATAAACATATTTAATGCTCATAAAATATTTCGGCTCGTAGTCCATTTGGCTACTAAAAATTTATTTGGCTCGTAAATCTGAAACCTGAGGAACCAAATGGCTCGCAACCATCAGTAGTTAGCAAGTGCCCTGGTTGGGGTTTACTGCTCAAAGTAATGCCACTCAGGGATGATTGAGGCTGGTCACTCTCATCTTAAATGTCACGACCAACTTGCCTAGCCCCAGGCTCCTACACTCCTCATGAGGCAACATAGGACTGGATGATGGATGGATGGATGGAAGGTTTTCTTGGTGTTGGGCATTATTTTGGATATTCCTAGGTGTGTTTTGATGTTTAAATATGGCAGACCGACCAGAAAACAGTGCCAATATTAGGATGGGTACTGTACACACAGTAGTGTATAAGTATGGGGCTTTTTGGTAGTCAGTGTTTCTTTTTTTCCATGGTTTTCTTGGTGTTAAGCATTACTTTGGATACTCCTATGTGTGTTTTGATGTCTAAATATGGCAGATTGACCTGAAAACTGTGCCAAATTAGGAGGGGTACTGTACATACAGCAGTGTATAGGTAGGGTGTTTTTAGGTTTTCAATGGCTTTTATGCATGTGTTAAGAAGCGAGATTTGCCAGTTAGGTAGCTGAGATCTTTCTCAATGTTTCTGATACCGTAGGTTCTGGTACGAGTCACAGTTGCCAATTTGACTGCTGTTTGTGAGCATAGTTATTTCGTAAGTAATGTATTAATTTTTGTGCTCTTTTTCTCTATAATGTTTTATTTATGTGCTTGCTTGTTAAATTATGTAATTCAAATATGTAGGCAAAATAATTTACAGTGTTATGTAATGTATGAAAACTCTGGTATGTTTTGATGTTTCCTAGTTGGTAACTGTTGTTGCTAAGGGCTGATATGCAAGACCAGCATGTACTACAATGTTGGAGAAGTAGATCATTCTAGTACAATGCAAAGTTTATATAAGGATTGATAAGAGACTAGAACAAGTTCAGTTGGTTTTGGTTCAGTTTGAGTGTAGTGCAGTGTCAGTGCAGACTGTATATTTTTGGTACTTGTAAAAAAAGTGGCAAACAGTGACCTGTTATTGAAGTTTGTATACTTTCGGTACCTGTATGATAACAGTGAAGTGTTGTCAGACATTAAGTGTAATAGCTATGAGGTGTTGTCAAGCATTAAGTGTAATTGCAACTGATAAAGTGTGTATAGTTCCAGTGCTTGTGAGAATAGTGAAGTGAAGTTGGAAAGCATTAAGTGTAACCATCTGGAAAATAAAGACAGTGAACTTTAAGAAGCCAGCATTTATTTTCGCCTCAGCTAATCTTGTGTGCTGTACACCTGAAGGCTGACCATAGGAAGAACAACTCACTGGGCAACGTCCTTCCTGTACTGAACTACTGCCATTGAAGCCTGTGGCAGTGTGGGACAGGGATGTAACACATGGTTTTCTAGGTGTTTAGCATTACTTTGGATATTCCTATGTGTGCTTTGATGTCTAAATATCCTTGAATAACTGGAAAACACTGCCAAAGTACACAGAGATACTGTACAAATAGGTTATGGTATAGGTTGGAGGTTGGGTATAGCAGGGAGAATAGTGTTCATTATCCAGATATTGCCACTACCTGGAGATGCCTTTGGCTCTATTATGTCCAGATAAAGAAGTAATTACTCTATAATCTCTACCTATTTACCTTGTCATATGCATTTTCTATGGACATAATTGCCACCAGTACCTTACCATCCATCTCACACCCTTTTTCCACCATCCACCAAGCAGCAAATACCTGATCCTCACATTCCCTAAAACTCCAGAAATTACCCTTCTCATTGCTCACCAAACATGATTACTGGTATTCCATACTATCTTCCTTAAAACATTCATTAAATTTATCTCTCGATAATTTCTGCACTATCTTCAGTGATATTTCCTTTAGTGTTAAAGTACAATCAAAGACTTCTTCCATTCCACTGTTAAGAGCTGGTTAATCAAGCCTGGCAGATTTAAACAAGTTTTTATTCTATTATCTCTCCACTTCATTTTATCATTACTAAATATACCTCATCAGTACATACTGCTTTTCCATTCTTCAACCTTTGTACAGCATTCATCATTTCTGCCAGTGTTCTTTTCATACTACACCCAGTGTCCTTTTCAAGCTACACCCAGTGTCCTTTTCAAGCTACACCCAGTGTCCTTTTCAAGCTACACCAAAACTATCATGTTTACCACCTCTCTGCAGTTTACCACCCCTCCCATTTGTTTTTTTTTTTGTTTTTTTTCCCATCTGTTAACATTCTCCCACTTTCATTCCTTATGTACTGTACGGTCGCTTTCTCACACTCACTCCTGAACTTCTGACCTCTTTGTATTGTATTGTATTATTTATAAAGGTTCCCACATGCTTGCATGTGTCATTCATCGTATCTAATAACAGCTCTCCAAGCTGCTCTATCTCTGGCAGCCTCTCCATTCAGTCCCCTATTCCTGAGGTCACACTCTGTGACCTCATCCCTAGTCTATTTTTTTGGTCTGCCTCTCACAACCCTACCCCTGACATTCACACCCCAACTTCCACACCTATTTGTCATCTTCCATCCTCTTAATGTGCCTAAACCATCTTAATTTACTCCTCATCACAACATTAATACATTCAAGTCCCAGTCTTGCTCTCAACTCTTCAGTTGCAATCCTAGTTCCCCCTCCCCCGTCTTAGATTTCCTCCCCCCTCCCCCTCCGTCTTAGATTTTCCTATCTGCCTACTGATTTAAAAATTTTCTTCCAAACTCACCATTTACCTTCTTCTTTCTCTTTAATTACTTCACACATTCCTTATTCATTCATTCATATTCTCAGCA
The DNA here is from genome assembly GCF_032717465.1 of Coenobita brevimanus. Taxonomy (NCBI): domain Eukaryota; kingdom Metazoa; phylum Arthropoda; class Malacostraca; order Decapoda; family Coenobitidae; genus Coenobita; species Coenobita brevimanus. Next base: position 3,219,144 of record NC_137032.1, on the reverse strand, counting down.
TAATCCCCCATTGTCAACCCTTTCTTGCACCCATCCCAACAACTTTTTTTAATCCACTGCTGCTTCACCATGCTGTTACATTCTTAACGACAGACACTCTTTGAACAACACACATCCAGATCATCACTGCCAAAATAGAAAAAAAAATGTACTAAATTTTTTAAAATATGAAAATACAGTCTCATATTTCCCTCATGTGCAATACAAAGGCCCTTGACTAGGCTACCTTAGTCCAGAACATTTATGGGTAGGTGACCAGACTGAATCTCCCATGGCAATACAAAATCAACAGACCTCTAGCTGCTTATCAGGCTTGCCAATTTCATATCTGGGGTTAATGCTACTTGAGATACTGTACTTAACTTTATATCATGATCAGTGCCATTGTATGATATGCTTTGACAAATTTCATACTGAGATAACGCTCATATCTCAGTCAAACACAGTAGGCTGATCACCTGGCTTTAAAAATATTTGACTACGGCATTCCAGCCTTGGGCCCTTACTCCTCAGGAGGTCTAATATGTCGTTGGATGTTACTGTTTTTTTATCTACTTACCAATTTCACATTTGAGGTTGATGTCAATGGGAATAACCTGCTCTATACTGAGATCAATAGCACTATGGACTGGCACTCTGGCAGTCTGGAATATAAGCAGTGCCTGGTCTCCTCCCTGTTTCATTCGTGAAGAGGAAACTTCAATCAGTGCCACCACTCGCGTGTTCTTGATAAAGTCCTGCACAAGTCCAGCTTCCACTACCTGAATATTCAGTTAAGGAAGCTGTAAGAATGCAATGAATAGCAATATACAACAGGTAATCTTTGTTTAACCCAGAAATTGCTGCTTAGATAAAAATCTGCAGTGTCCCTGGTGAGGGGAAAGACATTAAATATCCAACAAGTGTTCCGGTAATAGTGGCTCCTACAAAATATGATGCCAAACTGTATCTGTGTATTAATTATCAGACTGATATATGCCATTACTATGTTCTACAGTCACAAATTTTTGAAGATAAAACAAAATTCAATTTCATCAAAGACCAATTTTAAGGGGATGATATAGAAGAGAGCACACTGAAGCACATGTATGCAAGTTTTGAGGTCAGTAGCTGCTATAATTTAGCCATATGGAGAGAGAAAAAACACACACACACACACACACACACACACACACACACACACACACACAAGCTGGTTTCTACTAATACAAAAGTAAGTTTGTTGCAGTCAGGATCACGTCCTCTATTCAGGTAAATCACAGTTTATGGGTTACAGCTGTTTCACTTATAGCCATGTTTCATTATTATGTTGATGATTTAGCACTTGTTTTTCATTCAAAGTTGCTCTTCATTCACTACTGTATAATAATTATTTTGAACTCAGAAGAGGATGCATTTTGTGATTTCAAAACCTACAATCATACATTAAAAACACACTACTAAAAATTGTCCAACATAAAGTAGCATTCACCCGTATATACTGTACATCTTGGACTTTAAGCGAGGGGTGACTGTATAATGTAACACTTCTGTTTTATCATCATCATCATCATCATCATAACTCTAGTTTCCACTAAGCAATGAGATGAGCAGCATGCTGATAATGGGCTGGGTCAGCATACTCAGTCAACTGGGTAACACAATCACTCATTCATCAAACTGTATGAACATAATAAATTAGATGATTCACTGACCCCTACACTGTTCTAGATCTTCTAATAACAACACTCACAAATGACCATCTCTCTCAGGGTTGCATCATCCTACCAGGGTGCACACTCAATCAAAAACAGTTTTTCATCCAAGGTATCAATGGCTTCACAATAAGTGTTGCTGTTGTTCCAAATCTTTCCTTGTGCGTATCTCTGTGGTGGATGATGAACTTTACTTGTTGCATTAAGTTCTTTCTTCATGGTATATTAATAAAAACAGTGGCCTCCACATTCAGGAAAAGATATTGGTCATAACTTTCAAACGCTCTGATGTTTCATAAAGTAAAGACAAAAAAAATTCATATACTTTCTTAATACACTATACCTTCACTTTCCAACAGCTCTACCTCTTGCCTGCCAATCCAAACACACTTTACTACTGTACAGCTAAATTGTTCTAACTCGATATGGATCCCTAGCCACTTTCAATTCAGTTGATGGCAAGTGTAGTTAAAAAGTGTGGTTTCACTAAAGGGCTCATTAACAGAGCAACCAAGGAGACACCCTACCTCATAACAAAGGCTTATCAAATTTCATACAACCATGACAGTATTCAAGCTGTGGAAATAGTCAAGTCCCATCAGGTAAAAGTGAACCAATAATACATTATGGCTTCACGATTCTTCTGGTGTTGGGTCAATCAGACCACAGCACAACGGGGTAACTCAAGTGTAATCAAGAAAGATGGAAAAATACATATTAATATTAGCTTTCTTAAGTACATACCACACTTTTCATACATGTAAATAAGCAACTTTCATTATCACATAAGTTAAGTACTGAAGAGGGATGTTTCTATACAGTGGCACTGACATAACCTGGTGGCAGAGTTGCTTGGTTAAACAAATGTCTCCCAACTCCTTCTCTAATCCCCAAAAGTAGGATGGTCGACTGCAGGAAAAAAGGCAGCTTCAGTTTGCAATCCACCAGGTTCTTGTCTAAATGAACCTGGCCACAACAACAATGAATAGCTGTACAACATAAAATGAACAGTATACCTAGTGTTTGGTTGGCTGACTGGCTCTATTTTTAATCAATGCAAAAACCAACACATATTCCAACCTACAGATATAATACAGTATGGCATACTCCAGAAACCAATTTATCTCTATGGTACCATGGCTCTGAATAACACTCTGGTGCTAGCTCCGAAGAAAAATCATCCATAGGTCATCTTCATCTGTCAAAAGGCATTACTTATATTTAGCTGAACTTTAACCACTTCATTACAAGTCATCTCTGCTACCTGAATAAAATACAGTAATTTGACAATACTGTACAATGGTAAAAAAAAAAAAAAAGATGATAAAAAGTAATTATTGTAGTGAATTGGGCAATGCAATTCCATAGTAGCTACCAGTATTGTAGCTTAGATTTAGATATAAAAGCAAATACAATGCAGCAAAGAGCCAAGTGAATGTTAACTTATGTATACAGTCTAGTACATTACAGTTCAGTTCATGTTTAATGACTATCATATTAGGTAATGTGTACTGAAACCAAAGGTGTGAAAATGTTTGTCCCTAGGCTTCTCATGGTAGCTGAACCAGCTTCTGTGAGAATTATAACAGTTCATGTCTCCATGAATCTGGCAACAATCTACAAGCCTGAACATGCAACTACCTCCCACCTGTGTGCCCATAGCATGCATAACGTGTGAAATTGGTGACTTTGGGATGAGCTGGATGAAGTACTGGAAGAAATGTCCAGGAGCTACAAGGTGATCATAATGAGGGATATGAATGGAAGAGTAGGCACTGGTCCTGAGGATGACATAATAGGTTGTTATGGAATACAAGGAGAAAATGATAATGGGAAGCGACAAAAGGATATGTGTCAAGAGAGGAGGTTGTGCACTGGTAACTAATATTTCAAACACAAAGATGCACATAAATATACATGGTGTAGAGGAAAAGGGGATCGTGTTGAAAGAGGCCTGACTGATTACGTGCTCGTAGAGAGGTCAATGATGGGAATCGTTGCTGATATGAGGGCAATGAGAGGATGATGTGGAGGTCTGTCAGATCATATGATTGTGGTATGCAAGATCAAGCTGAGAGGAGTGAGGCGGATCAGGAGAGAGAAGAGCAGTCAGGGATAAAGACTGAAAGTTGAGACACTGAGAATCAAAGACATGGCGGATGATTACAGGACCAAGGTAGAGGAAGAGTTAGAATCAGTGAACTGGAATGAAATGGATTTGGACACCCTGTGGAATGCATACAGGGATTGCTTAGTTAGAAATGCTAAAGTGGTATGTGGTGTGGCAAGAGTAACAACAATGAAGAATGGTACGGTACAACATGGTGGGATGGGGAGGTTAACAGAGTGGTGGATGAAAAGAGGAAGAATTGGCTAAAGTGGTTACAGGATAGGGATTCAGTTGAAATAAAAACTGAGTATACTGAGAGCAAGAAGCACGTAAAGAGACTAGTGAAGAGGAAAAAGGAGGAGGTAAATGATCTGGGAAGAAAAATTAATGAGAACTACTCTGAAAATAGGAAGTTATTCTGGAAAGAAGAGCTGAAATGTAGAAGTGAAAGCGGAAAGAAATGTGATGGTGTGAAGGATGAAGGTGGTAGATTATTAACCCATGGAGATGAAGTAAGGACCAGATGGAAAGAATATTTTGAAAGCCTGATGAATGGGTATAGATAGAGCAGAGCAGCTGTAAACATGATTGCTCTGGGGGGGTGTGCAGAGAAGGAATGCAGCGCTGGGAGACATGACACTCGCACAGGTGACGAGTGCTGTGAAGCAGCTGAAAAACGGGAAAGCAGCTGGGGTTGATGAGGTGTATGCAGAGATGCTTAAGTGTAGCAGAGAGAGTGGAGTAAAGAGCTTGTTGGAGATATGTAAGAAGGCATGGATAAGTGAAACTGCACCTGCAGAGTGGTAAAAGGCTGTGATTGTACCCCAGTACAAAAATAAAGGTGAGTGAAGTGAGTGCAAGAATTATTGTGGCACAAATTTACTGAGTGTGGTTGGGAAGGTATATGCAAGAATTATTATAGAGAAAGAAAGAGAGATATCTGAAGTCCTAGTGAGTGATGAACAGGTTGGCTTTAGGAGTGGCAGAGGATGTGTGGATCAAGTGTTTGCAGTAAGACAGATAGCAGAGAAGGCTCGTGAGAAGGACCATAAGGTGTTTATGGCATTCATATGGAAAAAGCATACGACAAAGTAGACAGAGAGGGATTGCGGAAAGTTTTGCACATGTACAGCGTAGATGGTAAGCTGCTAGATACTGTCAAAAGTTTTTATGATGGTAGCAAAGCACGTGTAAGGGTTAATGGCCATCTATGTGAATAGTTCATGATCGATGTGGGCATGCGACAAGGTTGTGTGATGTCCCCATGGTTGTTCAGTATATACAGTATATGGATGGGGTGATGAGAGAAGTAAAAACACAAGTAATGGAGAGAGGGATGGAGTTGGCAATGAATGGTGATGGATTGAAGAAACTCAAATCTGTTGTATGCTGATGATGCAGTACTGCTTGCAACTACTGGACAAGAACTTGGTAGGCTAGTGCAGAGTTTTGCTGATGTCTGTGAGCATCGTGCCTTGAGAATAAATGTAGAAAAGAGTAAAGTGATGGTTATTGAGAGAGAAGGAGACCCCCAGTGTGATGTTACAGTGAATGGAGAGAGACTGGTATTTGTAAGAGAGTTCAAATACCTGGGTACAGTGATATAAAAGAGAGGAAAATGTGCAAAAGAAGTTGAAAGTAGAGTGACACAAGGAAGAAAAGTAGCTGTTGCAATGAAGGCCTATGATAAGAAACAGAGGCTTGAGTGCTGCAGCTGCACGAGGCTTACATGAGGGAGTGTTAGTGACAACTTTAACACATGGATGTTAGACTATGGTGTGGCATGAAAATGAAAAGTCAGGAGTAAAAGCAGTGGAGATTGGACTGCTGAGGAATGTATGTGGAGTACAGAGGGTGGATAGGATATGAAATCATGTGATTCGTGAAAGGTGTGGAGTGAGCAAGTCGGTGGACACCAGAATTGAAGTAGCTGTTGCAATGAAGGCCTATGATAAGAAACAGAGGCTTGAGTGCTGCAGTTGCATGAGGTTTACATGAGGAAGTGTTAGTGCCAACTTTAACACATGGATGTTAGACTATGGTGTGGCATGAAAATGAAAAGTCAGGAGTAAAGGCAGTGGAGATTGGACTGCTGAGGAATGTATGTGGAGTACAGAGGGTGGATAGGATATGAAATCATGTGCTTTGTGAAAGGTGTGGAGTGAGGAAGTCGGTGGACACCAGAATTGAAGAGAGTGTACTGAGATGGTATGGTCATGTGGAGAGAATGGATAACAACAGAGTGGTGAAAAAGGTATATCTGACCGAATCTGAAGAAGGGAGGAGGAGAGGTAAGCCAAGGAGAAGGTGGAGAGATATGGTGGATGAGTGTGTGAGGAAGAGAGGGTTGGATGTCAGTGAGGCTGGGGAACTGACAAGAGATCATGCTGGCTGGATGAATGTTGTGAGGAAAGTGCATGATTAGGGATTTTGGCACCCCTTTTTAATGTGGAAGCATCCAGATAAACTCAATCGGATACATTTATGTGAAGCTACTGGACGTGGTGAATGTTTTTGGCGTATCCGATAGAGCCGGAATTCTGGGGGCTTGAATTATGAATGAATGGAAGTGTGGCCCATTGCACGGGGCAAATTTGGCCTGTCTGGACATTGCTACTCCTCACCCTGCCCTTGGGTGGGAAAGACGGTCCGGATGATGATGATGATGTTTTTTTTTTTTTAACTCTTTAACCGCGGGCTTGATTTGCTTTTTCTTGCGGCACCTGTGGGCATATTCGCGCTCCGACAGACTCTCTAAAAATATTTGCCAAAAATCAGTTATTAGTCCTAGAATATTAAAATCACATATGCTTATGGCACATACCTTCAGCTTTCTCCTGGGGTGTTTGTTGAGCCTTCGTCGAGTACCGTAGGACTTGTGGAGACCTCTGAAGTTGGGTAACGAAGTCTCCACTTTACACTTCCCGACAACCCGTAATATGATTACCACAGCCTGATATTATCACTAGAAACACTATTCTATGATTCTCAAATAGTTTGGAATCCATATTCAAAAAAAAGAAAAAACTGTGAAAGCAATGAAAATTACGAGGGCGTATGACCTCCCCACTTGCGCTAGTTCGCCGCTGGTGTTGTCATTTATTAATCATAAAAACACTCACAGTTTATATTTCTATTACTATATAACACTTATATATATCTACAGTCTTTATCCATAAGTTTCCTTCAGTAATAGTAGTTTATTGTCACTGTAGGCATTCAATTTCTTTCAGTAAAATACGTAGCATTCACTTTCTCGTCCTGTATACTAGCACTGAGAGTGAATGTCACTTTCACCTTCACTCTCATAACTCATAGTATTCATACATGCTAGAGTGAAACTTTCACTTTCATTACTCCTAGTATATATACTCGTATTCTTATAATACTACTCATTTACATTTCTATTTATGTTCTCTATTTTATTTACACTATTTACATTTCTATTTTATTTACACTGTGTTATGCACTGTCACTTGAAGTAACTTATAAAACTATTTTCCACTGTTCACTTATATTTACATTCGTTGCATTCACTTGCTGTTTACACATTATTTACACACTATTTACATTTCCACTTGCACTGTTTTACTCAACAGAAAGATCGTAGTAACTCTCTTTCAATTGTCAGCCCTTTACCTCTTTCCACACGAGGTTTAGTAGGGGGTAAAGGTCACAGAGCCCTTTGCATGGGGGTAAAAAGTGTCGGAAGTTAGCAGGAGCAAACAGACGTACCTTCACCTTGGAAGATGACAGTGAACTGATAGGGGTGGGCTGGGGTGGCCTACCTAGGGAAATGCATTACTGCCAATGTCAGCCTCTTGACAGCTGCTAATATATAGCAGTGAAATGATTGGCAGGAAATCTGGACAATACATTATAAATTAGGTAGTTCCAGGTGAATGTAAATATCACTTAGGCTTCTCCCTTCCCTCCTTATATATATTTTTAGTATGAGAATAGATTATACGGCATATTTCAAGGGTTAATAAACAGCGAAAATTAGCGAACGAGTGCACGTGAGGTGCTGTCGGGTGATAATTAGCCAATTCCAGGCGTATGGCAATCTCACTTACCTTATTTCTTTTTGGTATATATTATTTGGTATAAGAATAGGGCATAGGGCTTATTTCAATGGATGAAATCAGTGAAAAATTCCAGGGAAGATTTACTTAGTGTAGCACGGCCAGGCAGGCAATAGGAGAGGGTAATGGAGGGAAGGTAGGGAGGGGAGTCAAGAATGGGAAGAAATGGCTAAATTGTCAACAATGGATGGGAGTACAGATGAAATTAGGAGTGCTGACTAGTGTTGGACACTGGCAGTACTGATAGATAATACAAGCTACCACTTGAAAGCCCGGGCGAATTCAAAAAAACACAGAATCGCAAAAGTGACGCCCCGCGGTATGATCCCTTGCTCCCAAGCATCACAAAAGTGACGCCCCGCGGTTAAGGGGTTAAGGCATTCCACCAAGCTGACAACTGACCTTAAACATGCCCAGGAGAGTTAAAAGTAGAACACTGCCTCAGTCATTAACCTGAACAGAGAAGGCCAGAAGGTGAAGGAAATTGCTGCCATTAATGTCAGATTTGCTTGGCCAGACTGACTGGGGTTACATAGCAACAATGACTGGGGTGTATCGCCACACAGTGTCCAGTCTCATTAAGGAACTTAACGATTCTGGAGAATCTATTCTGCAGATCCAAAAGCCCCACACACAGAGATCAAGACTGACTTCTCCAAGGACAGGGATGGTTACAGCCCACCCGATGAATGGAAACCCCCAACCTCACAGCCCACCAAATCATGAACAACCCAGAACTGCTGGGAAAAACTGGTTTTTGAAGAGTACTGCTATTCCTCCAAGATAACCTGGATATCACAGCTACTGTGCCCAAATAAACTTCCTCCGACTGCTGCCCAAAAGGCCAAGAGACTCCAGTTGGCTAAGAGATACAGAGTCTAGCCCATGGAAAAGTGAAGATATGTCCTCTAGAGTGATAAACTGATGCTTACTGTAGCAAGCAGACAGCATGAGGGTTTATTGCAAGCCACACAGTGAATCACTGGATCCTTGGTACATGCCAAGTGTGTTAACCCCTAAAGGTCGGTCCCTGTTCTGGAACATGTGTCACAGGGACATCAGTCCCCATTCCTGAATGTTTAGCATTTCTCTCAACCACTGCACCCAAAAAATCATTGGAGAAAATTCGGCCACCATTCGAAGGGCTAGTACTTTCTTATATGTAAACGTTGTTTTAATAGATCTAACAGTTTTTATGAAGATTGTTTTTGAAAATGGCCTACTTTCAGCAACTGTGAGTGGGGGGGGGGAGGTAAAAGGCCTCTCCTCAGACACTCTTAAATTCTCGGCCAGTGCTCTATAATTAATAACCACAGGACATTGAAAAACAGCTCACTTTAATGCTAAAGAGTTGTACTTTGCTGGGTATTGAGATTTTTAAGACAGGTTTAATAGTTTTCATAGGAGAAATTTCTGAAAAATTACCTATTTTTTGCAAAAAATGACCACTCCTGATGGTCGATTTTATAAAAAATGCCTGAACCCAATGGGTTAAACACCTGGTTTGTACTGTATTAAGGTACTGGGATCATTTGAGTACAATGATGATGGGAAATTATGGGTGTTTCCCAGGAATGTGAAAGTGAACCAGCATATGTACTCAGAGCTGCCCTGTGATGTACTTCAAGAATCTTTTCAAAATACTGGGGTCAGGATTTTTATGCATAATGGGGCATCCTGCCATATTGGCCATTCTATCTCCCTGTGCCTAGAGGACTGCCAAGTGAGCTTCTTTAAGAACTGGCTGAGCAGTGGCCTGGGTAGAAATCAAATATGAAACCTCTGAGCAGTTGTGAAAAGGAGCCTTCAAAAGATGGACACTTCACCAGGTCCCAATCTGGGGATGGCATTGCATCAGCTGTGGGCAAGTTTTTCCCTGAATCATCTCCAGAACCTTGCTGAATGTCCCAAAAATGTTCCAGAAACGTGTCAGGAGTATGGGTTACAATACGGGGTACTAGCATGCAACATGAATGCCTGCAGCACCTGTTTTATATTTTAATGATAAAAAGTGACTTTTTTAGAGTGTGCCTTAACTTTCCACACAGACTGATAGATGGATAGATAGACTGATAATAGCAATCTTAATAAATAAAATTATCCAGTACTGCAAATTCAATATATATCAAGTACAGTAGTGGGTGGTTGGTTATCATAAACTCTGGGAGGTACAGTACTAACATAATTCCAAAAGTCTATGAACAGGTTAAACAATCATTATTTCAAGCTATGGACCTCGTGTAATACATACAATACAGTACAGTACACTAATACCAAGCTAACACTAACCTGCACACAATAAAACCTTTCTTACTCCAGTACAATTCTAAGATTCTTTTTTCCACACAGTTTCCACAATCCGCTGGGAAGTCATTAACTGGTTTTGACTCCTGGTCAACTCCTTCAGTCCAGCATAATATATATTATTTTCTTGTCCTCTCCAGGTGATTTAATTCTGCCCTCAGAAGACCTCCTGAAAGGCATGCATTAATGGAGACTATATCCAGGGCTTCCACTATGGATCAGATTTTGGAAGTCCTGACTTCCTGACCCTTTAATTTCAAAGTCCCAGCTTAAAATACTGGAAGTTGCATGTTTTGCATTGTATGAACATCATTTTACATTTCAAACTGAAATCTGCTGCCATGACAGGACTGGTACCTGGTTTTAATTACCATCATTAGGTATATGCATGGCACATTTTGTTGTGCACAAGCTCTGCCTATTGTTCTGTCATATGATATTTAATGCAATAAAGTTATGTTAGCTCAGAATTTCACAACTTATTACTGTTTTAAATTAAAATAAATGACATGAGGAATGTCCATGGGTTCTTTGTTCGAAAATCTTATTTGCAGTTTGCTAACACAACTGTTAATTACAGTACTGTCGTTAATCAATAACGTACAATGCAAACAATTAAATCTGACAGTAATTTGTGGAGGTAAACTAAGAAAAACATTCACCTGGACATTCAAAAATCCCACAAAACAATGAACTGTATTGAGTTTTTGAACATATACTTTGATCTCTCTCAAAACGACGACAAGAGATACGTGTGCTCTAAGCATCTGTCTGTAAACTGGTTCAAACTGCATCAGGCAGTAGTCAACAGATGTTGACATGGCAAAAATCATTACCGTAATTAGCTGCAGTTCAGGTACAGGCAGACTTAGTATTACGTAACAAATTGGTCATTTTATACAAAGCGTGGTATAACCAGTTTTCTGATTTTAGGCATATGCTCAGGAATTCCGAAATAACTGGGCCTTCACTGATTATGAAATCAGACATACAGCTGCATTTTTTGGACGTAATATACAGCTCATGTCTACTAACAGATGCTCTGTATATTTAATGCCTCTAGTTTCAAAAGTCCCTCCTATGATGAATAAAATACTGTCTAAAGATAATAGCAATATGATTTAAAATTTATCATCAGATTTAAGGGGTTGGGATATGGCCCACCTAAGTACTATACACAGGTTCCTTTGGGGAAAACAGCCTTATATTTATATTACAGTAGTGTATTTAACTTGCTGAGTAAAGCGCTGACAATACTGTGCTTAAAAGGAAAAGTGGCTTTATTAAATCCTAACGTATCCACAGTACACGTGACTCAAACAAAACAGCTGTAATATATCCAGAACATATTGTATATGAAAGCAAAAAATATAAATAAGCAATAAAATCAAAGTAAAACAACTAAAACCAGCAAATCAAAATGTAGTGCTTGATAAGGATACAGCAGTGAGCCTGTGCCCTGCATGCAGCTTTTCCTGAACATGAGGTGCTAGTTCCATGGTGGGTGCGATGGTGTGCTGCAAAACTCTCACTGCATTACATCTGCCATAGGAAACATACGATTAGCATGGTAAAGCTGAAGATGGAATGGTCACAACCTTCCATACACTAATATCACTACTAATACAATGGACAGAATAATTCTTGAACTCCTTCACCCCTGTGGCAATTTTCTTTAGCTCAATCAAATTACATAATGTCAGCCTATGTAAAAGTTTTATGAACAAATTACAAGAGAGGTCCCTTCATAATAAAGTAAAATGAACATTTCTGCTTGTCACAGAATTCAGACATGATAGCTAAGTAAAAAGAGAAGACTGTCTTTAGCAAGGACATGTGAAAAGAAGTGAACTAAAAGGTGGTAATTGGCTGCCACATTTGACTGAGTGAAACTAATCAAGATTGAGGTAGACAAAGTGGGTATGGCCAGGTGTCATTCTTTTTGGAAGCTGACTTTAGATTAAGTTAACTGATGTCAGGTTAGGTTAGCCTACATTAATCTAGGCTAGACTAAACAAGATAAGGTATGTTTTGTTTGGATAGGTCAATTTAGGTTGTCAGATTAGCTTGTTTTCATTTTCGTTTTTAAAGGCTCCAACATGCCTGCATGTGTCGGCCTTGGTCACCTAATGGCGGCTCTCCACGCTGCACGATCCATTGCAGTCTCCCTGTTCAGTCCCTTAACCCTGAGGTCACACTTAATGACCTCGTCCCATGTCTTTCTCGGTCTACCCCTCATAACCCCACCCCCAATATTAACACTTCTCACCTTCCTCACCCAATTATCATCCCCCATCCTCTCCACATGTCCAAACCATCTCAGTCTACCTCTCCTCATCACAACACCAATACACTCCAGTCCCATCCTACCTCTCAACTCTTCCATCGTAAACCCAGCCCCTCCAGGCCTTGGACGCACGGACACACTGCATATCCACCTAATCATTGTCATTTCTGTACGTCTGAGCCGGCGAACATCTTCCTCCTTCACTGCCCAGGTCTCATTACCATACAGCATTACACTCCTAACACATGCTGCATACAAAGACCCCTTAGCACGTAGGGAGAGTCCTTTCAATGTCAGGAGAGGCAAGAGCTCCTTGAACTTCTTCCAACCACTTCTCACCCTAGCCACAGAGCTAGCTCCAGCCCCACCTCCAGCACACAACATGTCTCCCAAATAACAAAACTCTTCCACACATTCCACACATTCAAGAGATTCACCAGCAAGTTCAATCCTTTCACGTCTGAAAATCTCCACCTGCTCACCCCGACACGCCGTACAAGGGTGAGCAGGTGGAGATTTTCAGACATGGGTATGTTCAAATGGCTCAAGATATTTAACAATTCTCTTGACTTTCATTAAATGAAGACCTTCTACTGTTACTTTCCCTTGTTCTCGGGTGCTTATTTTACCCCACAATTTCTCTTATTCTTTAAGCCTTGCCCTCTGAAAAAGGGGCAATCTTTTCTACAGTAATAAAAGATATTTATTATTTTTTTAAACATGAAAATGTACTGAGGAACAACACAAAGCAGCTCTAGGGGAACTGTAGGTTGGGAAAATCTCAACAAAACTGCAAAATAAGGTGGTCCCAAATCACTCTCATTAGTTAAGGTACCAGTAGCTTACAATTAGTGTTGAAGAACATCTTCAAGTGGTAACATCAGTTAATGTAACCTACTCACTCCACTGCTCAATAACTATTTACATGTGACTCTAAATTCCCTCCCAATCCCGCAAAAGGAGGATGCTGGATTGCAGGAGAATGGCGACTTTAGTATGCAGTCTACTGGATTCACATCTTGGTGACTCTGGGACTAAAGCAACAAAAACAACAACTACAATGGCTAAACGATTATCCTTCCTCCTATAACCAAATCTAACTTGACTCGCTTTTGGAGGATGGACTGTGGCTGGGTTCATTGTTGTTCTGATCAGCAATATACATACCGGTACTGTAGGCTGGGGTGGATATCATCTTGGGTGAAGGTGAATGTGTCATGGATTCGTAGGAATGCAGGATTCAGGGCACACAATAAGGTACAGTTGTGGTCATAACTAGCGATTCACTCCATAATGACAAACAGTGAGACTGTGAAATGTATTCTTGTAAGTTTTCCCTTGCACCTCTTCCCCACCACAGGTCAACCTTGTTACATTCCTCATATTTCCATACCCTCGTGCCTACAAACCCATCCCTCTCAACTGATGGCAAAGGTGCTTAGCAGCTTACATTATTTCACATTTTTACAGAAGAGAATCTTTGGAATTTTGGACAGGCTATGCAACCAATATATTTAATAATTTTCTTCTTCTAACTATACACTTCTATGACAAATAAATAATTAGGTTGGTATTTAGTGTTTTAATGGAGTAAAACTAGGTGACCTGATTTTCTTAAGGGCTGAGAAGACTGGTAGGAGTGGAAGTGAGTGAAAAGGAGGATACTGAGATCGTCTGGACATGCTGAGGATGGACAAGAAAAGCCGGGTGAAGGCATGTAGGGTAAAGAGGCACCTGGCCATCAAGAGAGAGGTAGATCATGGAAGACATGGGATTTGTTTTGTTTATACTCAATCTCTAGCAGCCTTTCAATTCAGTCCCTTATCCCTGACGTCACTCTGTATGACCTTATTTCAAGCCTTTTTTAGTCTGCCTCTCGCAACTCTGCCCCTCAACATTAATACCTCTCACCCTCCACATCCAAGTGTCATCCACCATCCTCTCCACATGGCTAAATCATCCCAATATACCCCTTTTTACCGCATTAGTAATTTCTTCACATATCATACCTCTCAACTCTTCATTTACAATCCTAACCCTCCCCACAGGCTTGTCATTTAAGAACACATTGAGGGGTTAGGACTGTGAAGGAAGAGCTGAGTCTGATATCACATCCAGAGGTAGCCTACTGGTAATGGAGCAGAAGAATGCAAGGTGAAGCAGTGTTATTAGGTAAATCTGTCTGATCCATGCTACATAAAAACCAGAAATAAAACAGAATATAATGAAATGAATGATGATGTCAAGCTTCAAATAACTGAGATTCAGATTTAACCCACCCCATCCAGACCACTTTTCCACCACTGACTCCCCCCAATCCCAACCATGATTGGAATTTTTTTTTTTTGGCTCAAACCTCCGCTTTTGGTGAGAAACATCGAAAATTCATAGAGAAATCACTCACCTGAGGTTTAAAATACTCGATACAGGTAGGAGTACCTCCTTACCTGACTGGGTTTTCTAACAGGCTGGCACCAAAGAAAACGAGTTCTATGGGAGGATAACTATTTCACACCACTCATAAACGGTATTTATTTATTTACTTAGTACGAATTTATATGTGGTACGAGAGTATATTGGTTTTCAAGCAGTGATATAGGCATTATAAGCATTCACTCACTAACTCATCACCATACCTGACCTTTTTTTGCCACATTACCTGATCATCATTTCTGACTGTTTCTTCCTCTAATGCTATGTAAAGCTCGTCCTCCACATTGTCATTGATTGGGGAATCACTCTGGTCCTGAATTTCGTACTGTGACATGACATGGCTTTACTGGCCAGGTCACTGATAACAGGTGAATTGCTGAGACAATGATGTGCAGGGGGGGGGGGAGGAGGTCATGCTAGGTAAGGCACTGTCCCTGCCTGGCATCTTGTAGAGGAAGGTGTCATGTGTATACGTACCAAAAATCACTCGCAAAAATTGAAAATTGTGCAAATTAGGGACCTTGCAATTGATTCGCATTATTTGTACGTCGACGGGATTGGCAGTGACAAAATGTGTGGACGTTAAAGAACGTCAACGGGACGCCGCGGGTTAATCAATCACAGCTTGGTATTGTACTTGCAGGTGAATATGCATTAGTTCCAAGATGGCAAGTCTATACCATATACTGTATGTTCTATCACCTACTGACCAGCAATGGCAAGATTTCACAGGAATCATTACAGACTTAAAGCAACCTCCTTAGTTACAGTAGGTAAGAATGGTTATACACTACCTGGACTGGACTGAAGGATGCCCTGGTTAAGTGAAGATTAGACTTAGATTAAGAATGAAATACTGTATATCCAGGTCTGGACTGAGGATGCCCTGGTTAAGTACAGACAAATTTGACTCGGGTTAAGAATGAGGGATACCCAGGTTTGGACTGAAGGATGCCCTGGTTAGGTCTAGATTAAAGCCACATTAAGACTGAAGGACACCCAGGTTTGACTGAAGGCTGCCTTGGTTAGGTACAGGTTATGCCTAAGTTAAGACTGAAACATACCAGGGTTCCAAGTGAAAGGAGAGCTCCAAGTTAGATTATGTTGGTTATGCCCAGACTAGGGCCAAAGAATTCCTGGTCATACCCATGTTAGGCCTCATTCTTCTGAAATTAAAGCTTTCAAATCATTTTCAATGCAACACAATGGTACAATAATAATAATAATAATAATAATAATAATAATAATAATAATCTATCTATCTATCTATTGCCAGACGCCTCAATCCCGTTTGGGGTGGCCACAAACAAATCGCCTCCAAGTCGCCCTGTCCCCCGCCATTTCACTCCCCTGCTCCCAACTCACACCCCCCTCTCTCATATACCTCTCCATCCCATCCCTCCATCTCATCCTCAGCCTCCCCTTCCCTCTTCCCCCCTCCACCTCACTCACATACACTCTCTTCGTCAGTCTTTCACCCTCCCTCCTCTCCACATGGCCAAACCACCTCAGTGTGTTCCTCATAACGCTTCCTATCACATCCACATCCAAACCACAACGCTCCTTTATATCCTCATTCGTCAACCTGTCTCTCCATGTGACTCCACAGGCTTCTCTTAAACAACTCATTTCCACTGCTCTCACTCTTGACTTGTGTCCTTCCAACAATGTCCAAGCTTCACTTCCGTAAGTTAGAGTTGGTATCACAATACTGTCATGTAGTAACTTTTTCACTTCCATGCTCACTTCCCTGTTTCTTATCACTGCTTTCAAAGAACCAGCAACCTTTCTTCCCTGCTGTACCCTTTCAAGCACTGCACCCTCCAAACCTCCATCCTTACTCATCACACTACCCAAGTACTTAAACGTACTCACATTTTCCAATTCCTCACCATCCAACCTCGCTGTACATTCACTGACTTCACCTCTCTCAAAGACCATCACTTTACTCTTCCCTACATTCACCTTTAGATTCCGTTTCTTACACACTCTCCCAAACTCATCCACCAAGCCTTGCAGCTCCCATTCGTCTTCACTCAACAACACAGTATCATCTGCAAACAACAGTACAAGGATTTTCCAAACACTATCCTCTCTCACCAGGGCCATTCCAACATCCACTACCCTACCTTGTACCTCTTTTATTACCCCATCCATGTCTATCTATCTATCTATCTATAGCCCGACGCCCTAATCCCGCAAAGGGTGGCCGCAGACAAAATGCCTCCAAGTCGCTCTGTCACCCAGCATTTGACTACCCTCCCCCCAACTCACCCCCCCCCTCCCTCATATACCTCTCAACTCCATCCCTCCACCTCATCCTTGGTCTACCTCTCCCTCTCCCTCCTCCCACCTCACCCACATACACCCTCTTAGTCAGTCTTTCATTCTCCATTCTCTCCACATGTCCATCCATGTACAGATAATAATAACAATAATAATAATAATAACAACAACAACATTAATATTACCCATACCACTAATGCTGTACCGTACTGTAATAATCATTACCATATTTACTGTTATTAACAGTATTACAGTATTACTATAAATATCATTGCTACCTTAGGTATTAATATTTCATTTCTGAAAAGCACCAGTTCATTAGAAATCATCAGCACTCAAAGCTGCAAAATAACAACATGACAAACAATTAATACAATAGGAGGAGGCCATAGCACGGGCCGAACAGGGTGGTACTCCCGAGGGGAATGGGAATGCTGGTGATAGGGAGAGCTGGAGCTCCTGTTTCACTAGCTATGTAACCATCCCCCTTTGCTGACCTTTTCAGTGTGACAGTAACATGGAGAGTAGACCAGCATACTCTCCCAAACATTTCCTGTGACTATCAATGCACTACACCACATGCACTTTACATTTCACACAACGTATCCCACTACGTTACAGGGGTTGGCGCCAGCAAGGGCATGCGGCCAGAAAACTTTGCCCCCGCTACCTAGTGGCGGACTTCTGGGGGGAGGCGTGGCGTGGGTTCCGCCAGCATAGATCGTGGGTCCAGGGCGAGATGGGGCTCAGGCCTGTGCTAGAGGGTACAGGGCATTGCGGTTCCCAGGCTGCCGCTTCCACCCAATAGAGAGGGGCCCGAACCTGGGAGTAGCGCCCCAGGAGGCTGCCCTATCAGTGGGTGTATAATGGCGGGATAGTTGCAGTGCCAAGACGTGCTTGGAGGGTGTCCCTGCAGCTGTCCTGGCGGAGTGCCCCGAGGCCACTACCACAGCCACTGGTAAGCTGGTGGGCTAGGGGTCCCAGATCCATTGCCTGGACCTGGGACTGTGCAGTGAGTGGGACCTGTGCTGTGTCTGTCCCCCCTTTATTAATACTGAAGATGACAAAACAAAATATGTTTCAAAGCAAGCCTGAGGACAGTAAATCACCCATGGGGATGAGGGTGGGTTCATGGAATGTGGGAAGTTTGAGGGGAAGAGCGGGGGAAGTCGTTGAGGCATTCAGTAGGAGGTGGGTGGATGTGGCGTGTTTGCAGGAAGTCCGGTACAAGGGTGGATCAGCCAGAAAGATTGTTGGGAAGGACTGTTGCTATAAGTTGTTTTGGCAGGGGGGGACAGACGGATATGGAGGTGTTGGTGTGATGGTTGCGGAGAAATGGGTGGAATATGTTATGAATGTTTTGAGAGTAAGCGATAGGATATTGGTAGTGAAAATTCTGTTGGGAAGAAAGGTAGCTGCGATTATATCGACATATGCACCACAGGCAGGATTGGATGAATCAGAGAAAGATAGATTTTGGGATGATTTAATACGTGTAGTGGGTGGTATGCGGGATGATGAGATAGTGATTTTGGGAGGGGACTTAAATGGTCATGTAGGTGAAGCAGCACAAGGTTATGAAGGAGTGCATGGGGGATGTGCGTATGGTCTAAGGAATGCAGAAGGGGAAAGGATACTCGAGTTTGGGGAGGCAACGGATATGATTGTGTGCAACACATATTTTAGGAAAAGAGACAGTAGGTTAATTACGTATGAGTCTGGGGGAAATAGCAGTCAGATAGATTATTTTCTGGTTAGGAGGGCCGATAGGAGGTTAGTGAGGGATGTTAAAGTTATAGGAAGTGAGGACAGTGTGCAGCAGCACAAACTGTTGATTTGTGATATGGTGCTTAAAGAACAAGTGATGAAAAAGAGGACTTATGTACCTAGGAGGAAAATATGGAAGCTGAAAAACCAAGTAGTAAGGGATGCCTTCTATAGCGAGTTGAGGAGAGTGGTGGCTGAACAGGGAGCTGTAGACAGAGGCGTTAATGAACAGTACAGAGCCCTCAAGAACAATTTCTTGAGAGTTACTGATGTAACATGCGGCTGGACAAGAGGACCACCAAGACATAAAGTAACTTGGTGGTGGGATGAGGGTGTAGAAGCTGCAATTAAGGAGAAAAGAAGGCTTTTCTGGGAATGGAAGAAGGGTGGTAGCAAAGAGGAATATTTGGCTGCCAAGCGTAGGGCTAGAAGAGAGGTATACAGGGCAAAGTCTGAGTCACAGAGACAATTACTTGCTAACCTAAATCATGGGGAAAGGAAAAATATATTTAGGGTGGCAGGTCAGGTGAAGAGGGATAATCGGGATATTATAGGTGAGCAGTGTGTGAAGAATGATGAAGGAAGGGTAGTGGTGAACAGTGAGGATATTAAAGATGCATGGAGGGAGCATTAAAACCGGTTGTTGAATGAGGAGTTTGACTGGGACTGGGAAGGTTTGGAGCCAGCAGATCCAGTGTCTGGCCCTTGGCCTTTGATTGATACTGCTACTGTGAGTGAGGCAATAGGCAGGATGAGGGTGGGGAAGGCAGCAGGTGTGTCTGGGTTGACTGCCGAAATGTTGAAGGCCTCAGGCGATATAGGGGTGAGTTTAGTCACTGACCTGATACATAGAATTATTTATGAGTGTGTTGTCCCAGATGATTGGCTGAAGAGTGTAATTGTAAATGTGTATAAAGGGAAGGGTGATGCCCTGGAAAGAGGAAATTATAGAGGTATAAAGCTTTTAGATCAGATAATGAAGGTAATTGAGAGAGTTTTAGAAGGTATGATTAGAGAAAGAGTGAATATTGATGAGATGCAGTTCGGGTTCATGCCAGGTAGGGGGACCACTGATGCCATATTCATTGTTCGACAGCTTCAGGAAAAATATGTTGGTAGGAGAAGGGATCTTTATTTTGTTTTTGTTGATTTGGAAAAGGCCTTTGACAGAGTCCCTAGAGAGGTGGTGAAGTGGGCAATGAGAAAGCTTGGCTTGGAGGAGTGGCTGGTTAGGGTGGTTATGGCCATGTATGTGGGTGCTCACACCCAGGTGAGAGTGAATGGAGATTTGAGTGATGAGTTTTCCATGAATGTTGGTGTGCATCAGGGGTCAGTCTTGAGTCCCATGTTGTTTATCATGGTACTTGAAGCCCTTTCACGGGACTTTAGAAACAGACTCCCGTGGGAGTTGTTGTATGCTGATGATTCGGTGTTGATTGCAGAGAATGAAAGGGAGGCGGAGGAAAGGTTTAGGAAGTGGAGAGATGGTATGGGGCAAAAGGGTTTAAGGGTAAATGCAGATAAAACAAAAGTGATGATATCTAGGGTTGGTGGCGGTACTGTCAAAGACGAGGGAGAGTGGCCATGTGCAGTTTGCCACAAGGGTGTGGGAAGTAATTCCATCTTGTGTGGTGTGTGTGATAAATGGGTGCATAAGAGATGTAGTGGTATCAGAGGTAGACTGCAAGATAATGCTGATTTTATGTGTACGGCGTGCCGGGGTGAGCAGGTGGAGATTGTCAGACGTGAAGGATTGAACTTGCTGGTGAATCTCTTGAGTGTGTGGAAGAGTTTTGTTATTTGGGAGACATGTTGTGTGCTGGAGGTGGGGCTGGAGCTAGCTCTGTGGCTAGGGTGAGAGGTGGTTGGAAGAAGTTCTGGGAGCTCTTGCCTCTCCTGACATTGAGAGGGCTCTCCCTACGTGCTAAGGGGTCTTTGTATGCAGCATGTGTTAGAAGTGTAATGCTGTATGGCAGTGAGACCTGGGCAGTGAAGGAGGAAGATATTCGCCGGCTCAGGCATACAGAAATGACAATGATTAGGTGGATGTGCAGTGCGTCCCTGCGTCCAAGGCCTGGAGGGGCTGGGTTTACAATGGAAGAGTTGAGAGGTAGGATGGGACTGGAGTGTATTGGTGTTGTGATGAGGAGAGGTAGATTGAGGTGGTTTGGACATGTGGAGAGGATGGGGGATGATAATTGGGTGAGGAGGGTGAGAAGTGTTAATATTGGGGGTGGGGTTATGAGGGGTAGACCGAGAAAGACATGGGACGAGGTCATTAAGTGTGACCTTAGGGTTAAGGGACCGAACAGGGAGGCTGCAATGGATCGTGCAGCGTGGAGAGCCGCCATTAGGTGACCAAGGCCGACACATGCAAGCATGTTGGAGCCTTTAAAAACGAAACGAATTAAAAGCGAAACGACATCACAACACTGACCCCTATTAAACCCTAAAATCATCAATCACAGTGCCATCAGTAAGACTAAGTTTTCATGAAAAGAAAAGTTTTCAGGTCCTACTTAAATGGCTCAATGGAGGTAGACTGCTTTAGATACTGGCAACATACCGGTAATAACTTACCGGTATCTGGGTGGTGTAAAAGAAATTATTTTAAGTGAAAAATTATGAATCATTTTCTATCTTGTAATGCAACAGTAACTGTTTTCCTTCTGAACAGTAATGCCCTTTGGTTTTTTCAGGGTGTTCTAGGGCATTAGCTCCCAAAATCTGGAGGGGGGGAGGGGGGCTTCTCTACAGCATTTCCATCGTAAATGCATCCTTACGTAGGTTTCATTTTCACCAGGTAATCAATGCTTCCTTTAGATGACACGGGATCCTCACACTGTGAAAGCTGGAAAATTATGAGATGCTGGCACCTCACGGCCTTCCCAGAACCACTTAAGCTGTTGGCACGCATTTTTAAATGAACCAATAAACACCCTAGATAGACTCGACCCAAACTGTCCCTTTAGCAAACGTTTTAACCCATAAGAAACCTTAACAGAGATCCAACCTGACTTGACGTCTCCCTCGCTTGTGCAAGTGGGGAAACTGTATGCCATTTCAACATGTCTTCCTCTATCCTTCCACTTTTTCAAAGTCATCTCGACTAGTTAAAAAAACAATGCGATGAGTTTAAACTTTTTCTGTCTACACAGTGTAATACCGACCGAACTAAAGTGTCCAAATTGTGGCAACTCTTGTGGGTACTGGGATGAGGAGCATGTCCGGCAGTGCAACCACACTACTTGATTTCAAAGACAAATAAATGAAGAAAGTACCGGTAGCCTACGGTACAGTTTTCAAACTAGCGAATTTAAAAAAAAAAAAAAAAAAAAAAAAAAAAAAGAGAGACTCATTTGCGGCCCTGACAAATCTTCATGTAGCTACAGTACAAAAATTTACGCTCCAAGCAGCAAAATTTATACCCCCCACAGTTGGCTCCACATGGTAAAGAAGCGACACACACTGCTGCTCCCATCCCTGAAGTTGCTGACATGGCTGAATAGGCCGAAAATGCCTCCCCTGGGGTAGCCTGTGCGGTTTTCATAGTTGTTCATGGAGGGCTTTGAGCAGCTTGGAAGGTTAGGGTTGGTGGCAAGTTGATGGTTAATGACACTGGGAGGTCTGGGGGGAGCTTTGCCCCCATTGGGATATGCTCCTTCATTGGGAGGAGCTTTGTCCTCCAGTTATGATGTACTGTATATATTCCTTCAATAGTCACAAATTTTTCTTTATTTCTATGACTTTAACATTTTATGATTGATTTTTTGTTGTTGTTGATTTTAACTTTTTTTTTTTTTTTTTACTGTATTTCACACTGCAATTGATTTTGAGGATTTTGGACAGTCAAGGTTATTCTGATTTTATTTCTAACCTAATCTAACCTTACGCAACTAACCTAATTAAACTACTCTAACTCATCAAACCTAATTACCCTATCAGATAACCTAACCGAGCTTAACTACACTAACCTAACTGGCCTAAGCGAAGGGTGTGACTATTTGAAACTGCAATAGTACCTTTTACTTCGTACATGACTTCATCCCTCACAGGGAATGTGGGTTATATTCCATGGAAATGAATTTTAAAATTGACAAAAATACGAAAATCCTTAATCCAAAAATAAATATGAAGAAAATAATTGTAATTGAGAAAAAATCCCAAGCAATATACATTTTTTCCATTAACCTGATTACAAAGTACTGGGCTTGAAAAGTTGTGGAAATGTAAAATTATACTATTAATTACTGAACCTCATCAATTTATAGGTAAACCAATCCTAACAGGATCTAACCTAACGATGAAAGTAGCAGTCTTTGATCCTATGTTTAGTCATTTCTAAAGAATCTGGGTTATACACATGATAAAACTTAAGGCAAGAGATGACTCAATACATATGAGGGAGTTCTCATAAAATCTATTCATATTTTTACCTAAAATACTATGTGAATACACAATCAGACGCAGAGGGGCTACTGCAAGGGAGTGATTTCCGATAGAAATGATGGGTAAAAATATTCAATACTCACTGAAGGACAGCGGAAAACTACACTGGGTAAGAGGAATTCTGTGGCTGAACAAATCTGAAGCCTAAGCATTGCTCATCTCTACCAAGGTTAAACCAAGGTCCAATCTTACAGCTGTTTTGGGACACTTCTCAAGCGTGTCATCTATCTGTGACATTACCGTAGTTCCTTCATCAATACTCACTTTACATCAACAAATGGTGATGTGTCTATATAGGAGATAATTACTTATCTACACCTAACGTTAACCTTATCATTTGTTTACATAGGTAATTCGTTCAACCTTAAACGTCAAATTGTCATTTACCACGGTTCATTACCCTAGTTTACGTCAGTAACTTACCAAATTAAGTGAACAAACGCAAAAGCAGAAAATAACCTCATACACCCACAAAGAGTATTTATAGTCTTACTTGTTAATGTTTGAAGAGAGCGAATTTGACGTGACCACCGATCTCTCAAGTAACTTGTACACATTCCACTAAAACAGAAAATAATTATCGTAAACCATTAAAAGATTGTATTTAAACAAGAATGTGAATCAGTAAAGAAATGTTACGTAAATTTTGGCAACAATTACATAAATAAGCATACGTAAAACTTTTTTCTAAGTAAATCCTTTAAAAGACTTTATAGGCCTGTTTTGATCAGACCCCACTGTAAACAAGGTTCATAGAAAATGTTATTTTAGGAGTAACTGCCGAGAAGCAGTGTACGAAAGAGTTCCTTGCTCCCGCCCTTCCCCTGTGGGCCAATATTAATATTATGATCAGTTTCCTGTCGTAACCTGGACTTCTTTTTATGAGATGAGCACGGGGCTTTCCTTACCTTGTCCGTCCGCAAATTTCCTCCCTACTCCTCAATACACCTTTAAATCATAATAAAGTGCAATATGACCTTTGCTATCTGGCACTTGGATTTCAGGCACTAAAGTCACTCAAATGTTATTCGTACCATCTCCAAACCATGTTACTTAGCTCAGCACAGACTTCGGTCTTGAGAGGTTAGTTATAGTCATAATGAACCCCTTCAGTACGAGGGCTGTGAAACAAATTCGTCCATAAGCAAGAATAAGCTAGAAATGAGGTCACCTGAATTCAAGGTTAATACCAGATGAAAATGATTGGCAGAAAAGCCTACTGTAGCGAGTTTAACCTTGCAAAGATCGAAATACCAACCCTAAGGGGAGACCACAAAGAGGTGCGCAGATGGAATGACGAAATACCCACACCAAGGAGAGACCACAGGGAGGCGCATAAAGGTCCCAAGCTAGAAGGGCCTACTTTCCCTGCCACCTAGCACCCCTCTTCCCCTCAACAGAGCCAGCAGAAAGTACGCCACCCCAGCACACTACTCTCCAGCTGGACCAGCACTCGCCAGGATCGGGGTGGGACTTGTGCTCTCACAGTCCCCAGTAGGACCGCAGTAAGGCCCACCATGCTAGTCGGGGAGGGAACGTCCACTGAACTTCCCTCACCTACAAACCCTGCTGGGAGCAGGACCGTGGCAATGCCCACCGTGCTTGCCGGGGAGGGAACGTCCACCATGCTTCCCTCACCTGCCATCCCATGGCAAAGCAGAACCACAGCGGTGCCCACCGTGCCCGTCGGGGAGGAAACGTCCACTGTACTTCCCTCGTCTGCAGCCCCACCAGGAGCAGGACCGCAGCAACGCCCACCGTGTTTGCTGTGGAGGGAATGTCCACTGTACTTCCTTCACCTGCTGTCCCAGGGACTAGTAGAACCGCAGCGGCACCCACCATGCCCGTCAGAGAGGGAACGTCCACCGTACTTCCCTCATCTGCAACCCCTGCGGCTCCCTTCGAGGGTAGCATCCCTTGCTCGCCTCACTCCTCCAGAGGCCAAGTGGGACACCCTTCTCGCTCCCCCCACACCCCAAGGGGCGGAGCTTGCTCCCCAGCAGAGTCCCTGTTGGAGAGTGTCTGGAGCAGCCCTATCGTGAGCCTGGGAGTGTGCTCACTACAGGCGACGCCCCGACGTCACCAGCTGCTGATGGACTCCTCGAGGACGAGACAATGCAGGCAGCTCCTGATGGCCTCTCGAAGCCAGCGAGACCGCAACCCCAGCCACCAAAGGACGCCCCCAGGACTCCAGACCAGGACCTATCCAGACCAACCAATGAAGGGACTGAAGAATGTGGCTGCCCAAGATCAAGCAGTGTGGACAGCTGCAATTAGGTGACCAAGGCTGATGCAGGCAAGCATGCCAAAGTCCTTATAAACAAGACAATAGCGAGGTGTATGAGGTGGATTGGTGCAAAAAGGCTGCCTAAAAGTGAGGGCATAACATATAAAGTCTCAATTATACGAGAATCTTTCGACTGGAAAATGCGATTAACTGAAAGTCTGGCTAATTCTCAATTCAATTTACCAAAGAAATCTGAATTCCAACCAAAATTTCAAACTCGGCAGGCTCTTTTTGCACCATCCGCAATAGTTTACAATGCTTCCGCTAGGGTGAGTGTCGGGCTGCCTGCCATATACACACTGTGTTTGGATGTGGTCTGGTAAGTCTTGTGTATTTATCACTGGTAAATATCACGATCCCTCCTCCCAAAGTGAACCAGGGTTTAAGATTTTATTTGCTATGATCACAATTGAAGTTTCAATTACAAAAGTGCTGTGCATTGTTTTTATGGTGAAGGTTGAGTAGCATTTGGTGGGCTGGTGGTGGCTGAATGCCTGAATTACATCACTGGATTATACCATGGAATCTCCTCTGAACACCAGAAATGTGTAACTGGTGAGTACAGTATAGTACTGTTCTCTTGTAAATTATGTGATACACAGTGAAAGTCATCTCATTCGGCAACTTCGGGACCTAGTAGGTGCTGAAAGACCAGAAACTGCCAGATGACTGGGAAAGCCTGCCAAAAAGTTTCTAGCAATCATGGTCAGTCACCTCAATGCAATCGCAGTACCTAGCAAGTATTCCTGGTCAACCCTAAATCGGCCTTCTGTTTTTAAGGTCGTATGTAGTGGAAGAGCTCACACCGAAATCTTATATTAACTTCTTCCTAGGAACACCTACTTCCAATTTTTTCAATAATTCCATCGTTTTAGTGATAGTCAGCACCTTATGGGTGCGTTTTTTCATGGCACCAGTAGGCTTTCCACTAGTAAAGGCCTTAACGCAACACAAGAACAAGAGGATGACCGTAAAATAGCATAACAAGGTTTCCAAACTTTCAAAAGGTCCCGCTCACAAAACCACACACTCACGAGTCATGATGGCTGATGACGCAAGCAGGGTTGACAAGCGGAAATCTTCAAAAACTCTAAGCTCAACTTTAAAATGCACTAAGCTTTAGGTGAACTGTTAAAAGGTACACATTAAATTGGACTTCAAAACACACTAGATGTTGAAGAAAATCTAATATTTATTGGCTCTAAAATTACTGTGAAAAGCACTAGATCTAGTGCCAAATTGGCCGATCAGCTCAGCATATACGCCAGAAGAGCAAAGAACTTCCATAATGGGACTATTTATGAAAACCGCCAAAAGACCGGCAGTACCGTAAATCCAGATGCTGAATAATACTTTTACTGTATCATATGTATATTATGTGATATTACTTAGTGGTAGGTGGGGGCACTCACCATCCACTCACTCAATGTAGTGCTGCTTTGGGTGTCTGCCCTTTCCTCTCTTCCATCCTTCCTCTTCTGTCTTTCCTTTATTCTTCTCGCTTTCTTCTGCCTACAGGTGACTTTACACTTTCTTCTTTCTATCCTTCATTCTTTCCTCTTCCTTCTGCCAATGGGTGACTCTACACTTAGTGACATGCCAATTGGTCTCCTGTACAACAGGAAACCATTTACTACGCTGGGTGGTAACCACATAATCAAATTATGGCACCAGATGGTTTAGTGGGAAATTAAGGTGCTCCAGTCGGATTGAGCTTGTGTAGGTTTATATCCAAGGGATGGTTGGGATTTATTGCTCACTCAGGGATGAGTGAGGCTGATCACTCTCATCTTGAACATCAGGACCAACTTGCCTAGGCCCAGGTTCCTACTCTCCTTATGGGGCGACATAGGATTGGATGATGGATGGATGTGATATTACTGTACAACTTCTATGATGACGGGGGTGTATTTTCTTAGGAAAGGTATGTACAGTACTGTATATTATTATATTCTTTTATACATAAAAATCGATTAATTCAAATTTTGAGTCCCACGAATTTCGTATACTGGAGACTTTACTCTAGCGTGTTGTATATCGTGTAATGAAGGTTTGGTGAATGAGGTGCGTCAGTGTGTTGTCGTGTGGGAGACCTGAATTACAGTGATAGCATAGTGAACTCTTTAGGGCTGTATTTTTTGCTATGATAGTGAGGTGCATGAGGTGTGTTGTGGTGTGGGGCTGCATTATTGTCAAAACATATAGGATTGTTTCTAAGTTGTTTCTAAATTGTATTTTGTACTGGTACTGTGGCAAGGAAAAGTGATGGTATAAGTCCAGGATACAACCATCCATACCTACCTCATGCACTTGTTGACTTGCTGCTTCAGCACTGCAATGATGGTGGCTGATGATGACTAGAATGCATTTTTTTCTAACCTGACCGAGATCTCTATTCCCTTTCACCTCAGTTGATGACCAAGTGTCCTAAACTAGAGGGCCAATTTAACTAGTATCCAAGGAGACTCATTCCTACATCATAACTAAAGCTCCTAACATTTCACGCAACCACAATTTGGTATTCAAGTTTTGCGAGTGGCCCAGTTCCATCAAGTAAAAACAAACCCACTACAATAACAATAATAATAATGAAAACAAATGATGGTGAAAAGATTAAGCACAGGATGAATGAAAGTTACATTTACCAATAATTATAATTACCACCTCAGTTTCAACAGTACAGTGCTTAAAGCAAACTACAGGTATTTAGGTAAAATGGGATGACATTAAGATTAATGACTTCAAAGTAAACCATTCAGTACAATACTGTGTATGTACACTATATACTACAAATCCCTCTTGTCACTTTATGTACACTTCATAACATTGGAAATCTGTCTCATGGTCCTATATTCTGTCTTGGGGGAAATTATTTCATTGCTACATTCTTCTTACAGGAGCTTCAGAATTAAAATTCATGGGTCAGTCAATAAAATAAAAAAAATGTCAATTACCCAAAGCTTTAAATACCCAACACAGTTGAGAATTCTGTAAGATTTAACCACATAGGCTACTGGTAACAACGGTGAACACAAACAGATGTGATAAGTTCTAAAACACATTTTGATTTGTCTTTAAAATAACTATGAACATATCTCCTCCTCTTGCCGTCTTATAATATCAGTGGTTAATATATTATGCTATTTAGGACTGAAATTAGGGAGTAATAATTATGCATGCAAATATACATAGCATATGATCTTCATATACTATACATATATTAACATATCATAAATATAAACATATGAAGCTTTATAAAATACCTTACTATCACAATCTCCCACATGCTTCAAAAACGGCAGTCATATATATTGTGATGATTAATGTGCATGTATAAAATTAAAAAGACAACTTTCATGAAGACATTATCAGGTAAAATTATCATCATCATATAAACCCCTGTTACAATTCTGAGAATTATATCAATTTACAAGATGCATCAGGATACCGTTATCAGTTTAGATGTCAAAGTGTTTACAGTAGCTACACAGTGAAATGTAAGAGAAACTTGGTTGGTTGGACCTTTAACCTTCAATATAATATGTTCCTGTTTAACTGGAAAATATCAGAAGTTCAGAGTGCTCAGCAGCTGTTATGAAAGCAGGAGGCTATAGACAGGAATCACTGGGGTACCACATACATAAATACAGTACAATCCCAGCTATCCGGTATCCAGACAAACGGAATACTCAGAACAACGGGAAAATTCAAGGGCTGGTAAAAATGTCAGTAAGTTATAACTGTGCGCCAATTTGAATGGACCGCCAAACCGCCGTTTGATTGTGTCACGTGAGGCTGGGGGAAGTCAGACAAAGCGAGGTGAAGGCATTTCCGGCTGATGTAAATCCCTAGCAAATCCTCTTAACCACCCCTCCTCTACCCCTCTTTCCCCTACTTGAATTCAGTCATCCTCCACACCCTCCAAAAATCACCAGTCTGCGTTTTGCCACCAGACAGTAAACAAGGTCTTTTGCTGTTGTGTTCCTCTGATAGACGGTAATTTGTACACTCCAAAATGCCTGAAGTGCAAACTAAATGTAAGCGTATCGTGCTTACCTTGAAACAGAAGCTGGACATATGCAACAGACTTGAAAAGGCGAACATTATAAAACACTAATGGCTGAATATAAATGTTAATAGGAATGAAAGTTTACTTTGTTGGAAGAAAAATAAATAATATGCCTCCATTTCATACGTACATCATTTATTTTATTTTCTGCAAAACAGCTGAGTGGCGGGTGAGGGGTGGAGTGATGGAGGTCAGGTAGGGAAGAAGAAGAAGTCGGAAACGTAAACAAACTCACGTGAGGGCACAAGTGTTGTGATAATTCTACAGTGCAGTCTTAACACATCATCAGTTCACTAATAAATGTTCAAGCTATTATTTCTTTATTTTATTTTTCAATTTTTAGGAGTACAGTACATATAATGAATACAGTAATTCGGTAAACAATGGACTGGTGTAATTTGCAGTACTGCAAGTTGCTAGACATTGCACACGTGCGTTATGACCATGGTGTGTGTTTACAAGGCAGTTTTTCAGGCGGAATCTCTTAGTGTAACCCCTAATGTGACTGGTGAGTACCTGAACTGTATTTACTGCTGTGATAGCCTTTGTATAGATTTGACTTGAAAATCAGAAATACGGGAAAAATCTGTAACCGGGAAGGTAAATTCCCCAAGCCACCCGGTTAACTGGGATTGTACTGTACCTGGATAACCATGATAGCACTCATATACCCAGCACAGTAGTTCCTCGATTAACACACATTCAATTTACATGTTTGCACCATAAACAACACGAACACAAGAACATTTTTCGCTGAACAAACCATCAATAATTATTACATGGCAGGATGTACAATGAAGGGTTGGGGTTGATCCAACTTACACCTGCAATTACCTCAAAATAACTTACTTCTTGAAAATGCTTATGGAGGTTTAATATTTAATAAAAATACACCCTACCACACCACCAGATATTCTTGTACATATCTGCAGCCTCCAATATAATAATAATATTGAAGATAACCAAGTTCTGATAAGCTTTAACTTTCACTTCAGTTTCAATAATAATAAGTAATAATAATGCACCTTTTCAGCTGTTTTGACTTTACATATATGTTCAAGTCCCTTCCCATATTTGTTTACTCATCATATTAGAGAAAATAAAATTCTTTTTGAGGAAGAGATCAAAATAAATATTTGCAAGGTCTGACCCAATGGATAAGACTTACATTATTAAGTTAGGCTAGTTGCATTAGGTTTAGGACATTTTTCCATTCTCTTTCAATCTGAAAGTTGTTTATATCTAGTTCTAAGGGCGCCAATGTTTGGTCTGAAGTACTCTAAGTCACCTCCAGTAAGATTTGAAGTATTTTTTCTCGATCACTAACAAGGAGAGTGTGTGTGAGTGAGGTGGAAGGGGAAGAAGAAGGGGGAGGCCAAGGATGAGATGGAGGGATGAAACGGAGTGGTAAAAGAGAGAAGGGGGTGTGAGCTAGGGGCAAGGCAGTGAAATAGCAGGGGAGAGTGATACGGAGATGATTTGTTTGTGACCACACCTTACGGGATTGAGGCTTCTGGCAATAGACAGAGAGACCAACATTATTTCCTTGAAAAAGGGAATATTCTGATAAAATGAAAATCAGATTTAAGCAATACATACCAGAAAAATATATTATGCTGTCAAAAATAGTAAGCTAAACTAATCTTTTCCAATGATCTTCCTTGCTGGAACATAACTCTTTCTTAAATTACTTTCATTTAAAATGGTAGTTTTTAGGAATACCTAGAGTGTTACCGGAGGAATTACTGTTTTATATATATATATATATATATATATATATATATATATATATATATATATATACTGTATATATATATATATATATATATATATATATATATATATATACTGTATATATATATATATATATATATATATATATATATATATATATATATACAGTATATATCTTATCTATCTATCTTTATATATATATATATATATATATATATATATATATATATATAATGGCTGAACCAAGTGTCAAGTTATACTTAAACTGATTGTTTTAACAAATGAAAGAAACCCCAAACAGTCCTCCATTATGAATATTAATTAAAATCTACACAAAACAATTAAAATTTGACTGGCTCGCTGTCACCGCATGCTACTTAACCTCAAATTTGATTTAAATACACTAAAAAAATTGACAGGCTCACCCAAGTAATGAAACCTAAGTCATACGCTAAATGTCAAAGCATATAATTACTGTCCTGAATAATATCACTGAACACCCTTTAATACTAACCGCATATATCCAGGTGACATCCTTTCCAGCTTAGTCTTGCTGCTACCAGACTCTTTAATTTAACTTAGCGAAAGCCTCTCAAGCTGAAGGGATTTACTGAGGCTATACGTAACCCATCCATTTTGAAAAGCCTGTCCTGAGCAGAACAACTTAGTAAGGGAAGGCAAGCACAGACTGAAACAGAAATCTTCGGGCTCTAATGGGCTAAACAACACAGACCACTGGTAGTAGCACTGCAATGAACTACCTGCAACCCCATCAGTCCCATGATATATTTTTAAATTTTATCCTTCCCACAGTCATATGATTTTATTCACATTTAGAGAGCCCCCGAGAGTTATGGAGTTAATGATGGCTATGTTCAATCCAGTTGATTCAACAGACTGATTTCCAAAGTCCATGAAAAGAGAGAAAGAGAAAGAGAGAAAGAGAGAGAGAGAGCAGGTGAGGTGACATGACTTCGGTGGATGACTGTACAGTACCTTATAACTGGGCTTGGCTTCCCAAACTAGCCTGTCATTACACTGGTCTTCTAGGAAGTACTGGAATATATCCCTTGGTGCAACATCAAACACAATCAATTGAGCTTAGAAGCAAAAGCACTCATATTCAATTACTGTACTTGTGATTGGCAGCTACCTTATTAGTGTATGAAAACATGAAAAATACTAATGTATTATACTAGTGTATGAAACCACAAAAATACTCTTAACATGAACCAGATGACAAACATGGATGATTTGTATCACTAATAATAAACTCATTCAAGGACCCTCAGGACTGGTACGGTATCCGGTAAACTGAGCCAATCAACAAGGTAGAGTTCGTCAATAAACCTGCAAGGAAAACACTGTGAATAGTACATACATACATACATCATCTAAACCTGTGTTGCCCCATGAGGAGCGTAGGAGCCCGGGGCTAGGCAAGTTGGTCCTGACATTTATGACGAAAGTGACCAGCCTCACTCATCCCTGAGTGGCACTGCATGAGCAATAAACCCCAACCACCCCTTAGACATGAACCAACGCAGGCTCAATCTGGTTGGAAGGCCTTCTTTACCCACTAAACCACCAAGTGCCATAGTTAAGTTATGTGGTTACCGCCCAGCATAGTACTTGATTCCCTGGTGTACAGGAAACCATTTGGCTTGTCACTCAGTGTAGAGTCACCCACAGACAGAAGGAAGTTGAATGAATGAAAGAAAGAAGGAAGGAAGAGAGGAAAGGGCAGCCACCTGAGAGCAGCACTACACTGAGTGAGTGGATGGTGGGGGAATGTTTATAGTTTTCATTTTTTCTTGTTTTTGAAGACTCCAACATGCTTGCATGCATCAGCCTTGGTCACCTAATGGCAGCTGTCCAAGCTGCTCGATCTATGGCAGCCTCCCTGTTCAGTCTCTTAACCCTGAGGTCACACTTAATGACCTCGTCCCACGTCTTTTTTGGTCTACCCCTCGCAATGCCACCCCCCAATATTAATGCTTCTCACTTTCTGCACCCAATTACCATTGCCCATCCTCTCTACATGCCCAAACCACTTCAATCTACCTCTCCTCATCACAACACCAACACACTCTCCCATCCTACCTCTCAACTCTACCATCGTAAACCTAGCCTCCCCAGGCCTTGCACTCAGGGATGCACCACACATCCACCTAAACATTGTCATTTCTGTATGTTTGAGCCTGCATATATCCTCTGCCATTACTGCACAGG
This sequence comes from Coenobita brevimanus, assembly GCF_032717465.1. Taxonomy (NCBI): domain Eukaryota; kingdom Metazoa; phylum Arthropoda; class Malacostraca; order Decapoda; family Coenobitidae; genus Coenobita; species Coenobita brevimanus. The sequence continues at coordinate 3,185,407 of NC_137032.1, read as the reverse complement.
TTTCACTACCATACAGCATTACACTCCTAACACATGATGCATACAAAGATCCCTTAGCATGTAGGGAATGCCCTCTCAATGTCAGGAAAGGCAACAGCTCCCTGAACTTCTTCCAACCACTTCTCACCCTTGCCACTGAGCTAGCTCCAGTTCCACCTCCAGCACATAACATGTCTCCCAAATGTCTTCCACACACTCATGAGGCTCACCAGCAAGATCAATCCTATCATGCCTGACAATCTCCATATGCACTCCCTGACAAATTGCGCACATGAAATCAGCATTATCTTGCAGTCCACCTCTAATACCACTACATCTCTTATGCACCCACTTATCACAAACACTGCACAAGATGGAATTACTTTTCACATCCTTGTGGCAAACTCTATGTGACCCCTTTCCTTCTTTGACAGTACCACCCTAGATACCATCATCTTTGTTTTATCTGCATTTTCACGTAAGCCCTTGTGCCCCATACCATCTCTCCACTTCCTATATCTTTCCTCCTTCTTCCATTCATTTTCCACAAGCAACACCAAATCGTTGGCATACAACATCTCCCACAGGGATCCATTTTTGAAGTCACGTGAGAGGGCTTCAAGAATCATGACCAAAATGGGGCTCAAGACTGACCCCTGATGCACACCAACATTCTCAGAAAACTCACCACTCAAACCTCCACTCACTCCCATCTGGGTGCAAGCACCCACATACATAGCCATAACCACTCTATCCAGCCACTCCTCGATCCCACGCTTTCTCACTGCCCACTCCACCACCTCCTTAGGGACTCTGTCAAAGGCCTTCTCTAAATCAACACAACGTAAAGATCCCTTTTCTTTCCTACATATTTTTCCTGAAGCTGTTGAACTATGAATATGGCATCAGCAGTCCCTCTGCCAGGCATAAACCCAAACAGTATCTCATCAATATATACTCTTTCTCTAATCATGCCTCCTAGAACTCTCCATATCTTTCATTATTTGGTCTAAAAGTTTTATGCCTCTATAATTTCCTCTTTCCAGGACATCACCGTTCACCTTGTACACATTTACAATCACACCCTTCACCCAATCACCTAAGATGACACACTCATATCAAATCGTATTTATCAAATCAGTGAGTTTTATAAACACTGGTAGTTCACTAATATCATAGCTTCCCCCTCCCCCCTCATATATTACTACTTTCAATTTCTTAAGTTAGCAATGCGGGTAGGGTGGGACGTGCAGCACATCTCATCTGCTAGAGAGTTAAACCAGAACTGAGACAGGGAGATTAATTAATGGCACAAGTGTCACTTCTAATGTGCCACACACCACCAGGTACTTCACCAATTGTACAATCATTCAGACTGCTACAGAACCCCTGAGCATACAGTATATCCTTGGTTTAATGTGCTAATTCGGACACTACCCTGTGTGCTTAATCGAATTTTATGCTAAATCAAGGTACCCTGTTTTAGACACTCTGGTCTATTTATACTCCTCAGTCACTAAAATGCATACATATTAGATAATGGAATAGTCTCGTCTAAACAATTAAATCTCTTAATAACGTCTATATCTACATACCTGTACAGTATCATAAAAAATATCAACAAAATTAATGAAACAAAAAAGATTAATGCACATATACTGCCACTTAATGGAACTGATTCATGTTTTGGTTGTTATACTGGGCAGTAATAGTGGACAAGATTCTGGGCACTAAGTTGGAAGTTTGTCAAATCCGAAAGCATTAAACTGGAGATTTATCTTACCTATAGGCTACTAAGCTCATAATTGCCCGGAGAACTACAGTAGCATGGGAGTAATAGTACTCCACCAACAGATGAAGGGTTAAAATTCTTGCCCGCTCTATTCCATGGCACAACAGTGGTGATGGCACTACATGGCAGCCTGTATCTCTATCAATCATTGTAAACATCATTTTGTATTGTTTTTAAAGGCTACAACATCTTTGCGTGCATCCGCCTTGGTCACCTAATGGTGACTCTTCTCTGGCAGGCTCCGTATTCAGCCCCTTATCCTCAAGGTCACATTCTATGACCTCATTCCAGGTCTTTTCTGGTCTGCCTCTCACAACACTACCTTCAACGTTCACACTTCTCATTTTCCACAACCAACTATCATCCTCCATCCTTTCCACATGCCCAAACCATCTCAATCTACCCCTCTTCATCACAACATCAATACATTCCAGTCTCATCCATATTCACAACCCTTCAGTCATAAACTTAGCCTCCCCAGGCATTGCATTCAATGATGCACTACTCATCCATCTAAGCACTGTTATTTCTGTACCTCTGAACCTACAAATATCCTCTTCCTTTACTGCCCAGGTCTCACTACCATACAACATTACATAGATCCCTTAGCACGGAAGGAGAGCCCTCTCAATGTCAGAAGAGACAACAACTCCCTGAACTTCCTCTAACCGCTCCTTACCCTGGCCACAGAGCTAGCTCCAACTCCACCTCCAGCATGTAATATGTAGCCTACCCCAAATAACAAAACTCTCTGACACACTCAAGAGATTTAACAATGATCAGTCCTCTGATGCCTGACAATCTCTTCATGCTCTCCCCAACACACCGCACACACGAAATCAGTATCACCTCGCAGTATACCTCTAATACCAAAACATCTCTTATGCGCGCATTTATCATAAACACTGTACAAATATGGAGTTACTTCTAACACCTTTGTGGCAAACCACACATGGCCACTCTCCCTCTGCTCTGACAGTACCATCATCAACCCTAGAAATCATCACTTGGTTTATCCGTATTTACTCTCAAACCCTTGTGTCCTATTCCATTTCCTAAAAATAATAAAAAAATAAATAGTCTGTCCTCATCTAACACAGTTGATTGCTTCTGCACCTTTACCATGTTAGAGAAATTTCATGTTACAGGGGCTCTTGAAACCCCCTATTTCCTTCCGCACCCCTGCCTAAAGTCCACTTTTCCCTTCCTTGTGGTGCGAAATTTTTTTATACTCCCCAATTTTAACCTCCTAGAAAGCTTTAATATGGTCCATAAAATTATCAAAGAGTACTATTACAGTTATAAGCCACATTTTATTTACCTTATGGGAGGATAAGAGGAGACACACTATGCCAGAGAGGAGGTAGAGGGAAGAACACTGGTTAAAATCCTTCAAATCAATAGCACTTATAACACTTCTCATATCATCATCTATGTTATCCATGGCTTCTTCTTCCTGCTGCCAGTGGACATCCTCTTCCTGGTGTTCAGCAGCTGAAATGTGATTGGCTGGGAGATAGATGCTGCCCGTTGGCAAGGCAATGCTCCTATAATTCATCTCATTACCACCCGCCCAATTCAAAAATCCATTTTAGCTTCATCAATGGCCACGTTAGAAATGAGGCGTTGAGAATAGTACTGACGTAAATGCCATATATAAACAATGGAGAAAAACGCAGTTAAAGTTTTGCAATCTTCAGACTGTGATAACTTTATAGTGGGATATGATAGGAAGCTCATGTTTCTTTTAAATTGAAGCTCTATTACAGGGCTTTCCATACAGTAATACATTCATATACCACAATCTGAATATTGCCACATTAACTGCATTTTTCTCCATAGGTAGATCTTTAAAAAAAAAATTTTACGTAAAATCACCGGATTTTGCACATACATTATGTTGATAATAGGAAAACAAAGAAAATGTATAATTTTGGTGTTGGAGCTGGAACATGGCGGCCACTGACCCTACTCACATACGCTTCACCTAGATTGCGTCTCTTTTTCACCACGTTTGACCGCCACTCACTGCACTGGGGCCCTCTTTTTCTACTTAGAGGCACTCCAGGGTCATCCTCACTCTCCATTGAATCACTCATACCGCCGGCACAAACGTTCTTACGAACGCACACAGAAAAAAAGGAAAACCAATAAATTTCAGTGTGGTGGGGAAGGAGGAGGTAAGACGACTGTGGTGGTCGGGGAGAAGGGAAGAGGCGAGAACGGGGCGTCATCAGTCACGGGAGCTCGTTCCCGCCTCCCATTGGCTGCTCAGTCCCGCGTCTTCTGGCACTGGCGGATACGCTCACGCAGGTAAACTCTGAGTGCAATTTTTCTGGGTGAGCCCATAGGGTCGGTAATACCTTCAATACTATAAGGATTTCGACCGTGTTGCGAGTTGTCTTCTGACTACTCGGTTGTGTGTCCAGGCACAGGAGGAAGAAAGTGTTATAATAACTTAACGGCAGGAACAAGTTCCCTCATGCCATTGGCTGCCCGTGGCGCTTACGCTAGGCAGAGTCAACTTGAGAACATTTTTTGGGGTGACGCGCGTAGAGCCGCAGGTACCACTCTAAGGTAAAGGGTTTTCGACCATTTTCCGGGTTGAATTCTGACTGTTTAGTTGTTGCCGCAGACAGAGGAAGGCCGGGGGAAGACAATGGTGTACATAACTGGATATCGTCCGAGGTGGCGCTTACGTCACTACTACTGTATTCTCAACGCCTCAAATGATATTGCTTCAGGAAAATTATACCATGTTAGACCATTTTCCTGTTATGGAAAACTGTGTTAAATGAGGATAGGCTGTAAAACATGAATGCCATGGAATAGGTTACTTAATCATTAAAACTCACTTTTGCTAGGCAGTGGTAAAGAACGGATTAATTTGTGATATACACCAAAGCCTTGTTTTTCGACCAATTGTTATTCGACAATTCATTGTTTTGACATTTATAAATCTATATCCTTTTTTGTTGTTTGACATGGTTATCCCCGCCATTTCGACAATTCAAACCGCACGCCGCCAGACAGACCGGCTGTGCTGCCTGTTTCCTGCGCTCTGCCCTGTTGATTGGTTGCCACTTCATCCATCTGCATTTCTATTTGGCCTCGTGGATTACTACAGCACCACCATGGCTCTACGCAAGACCCCTACTATTACCCCTGTCAAGCGCAGTCATGTGCTCACCAACCTGAGTGTTTCGCCGTCGCATTGTCAGGTGACGGTCAGGATTGCCAGATCTGAACTCGGCCACATTACCAAAATCCTCAACTTTCATAGCCAAATTTAACTTTTCATTCCCAACTTCTTAAGGGATGACAGTTCATTTTTGGGGGTGAAAATGAAATTATGCGTCAATCTACATGAAACTTTACTGGATAATAGCTATGATACCTACTTAAGCGTGTAGGAAGTTTCAGGACAATACATGAAGAAAAGAAAAAAATATATTCAGTAAAATCTTAATATATTTAACCTAACTTTCACTGACTACTGTTCCTAAGTGAGTAAACATACAATCATTTTTAAAATATCAGTGAAAAGTTAATCATTTACAAATAAAGCTCAGGGATTAGTTTTGCCAAATATAGCTTTTATCCAGTAAAATTTCATGAAATTGATGCATAATTTCATTTTCAACCAAAAAAGTGAACTGTCTCCCCTTAATGCAAGCATTTATTCTTCACTAATTTTATATACAAATGGAAATAACCACTCTCCTTATAATTAGCATCATATTGGTTATTTTCATGCTATGTAGGCTAGAAGATTAATCAAAGAGAGCAAACAATCAACTGTCTCCATCCTCTGTATCTTCATACATGTGGAAACTCCGTTTGGAAACTGATCACACTGATTCATTACCAAACGAATTTTTCATTACCAAACTGGCCCACATTTGTTAACGAAAAGTACCAAATGGCAACACTGGTGATGACTGCGCCAATGATCAACAAACGCTCTTAACGCACGATACTGTTTTGGCACCAGTTTTAAAGAATGCACATCTTAGTTTACACAAGGTGAGGTAGGTTATAATCATTGGGGGGGTTCTGGGGGCAAAGCCCCCCAGTGAGGTTTTAGCACTTCCAGTTAGGCTTCCACTGCTATTTATGGTTTTAAATTGAATACATCTGAGTTTGTCTGATGTGGTGACATCATGTCCAGATGGCAGAAGCGAACAATATATAAACACGCTCTCGAAGGTGTTCAGGAGGCTTTCTTTAATATCGTTAAGTAGGTATACTTCATTTGTTCTCGAATATGTTTTGATCGAAAATCAAATGTCAATCATCTGAGATGTAAGTAGTACTAAAATCATTTTCCTTGAGAACGTAGGCCTATAAGAAAACGCCTCAAATCCCTGTGTCACTTTCTTTCATATACAGTATACCGGTATTTTTTCCATCTTTACTGAATATTTTTTGAATGACGAAGGTGGTCAGGAACCTATCTATCTATTGCCAGACGCCTCAATCCCATTTGGGGTGGCCACAAACAAATTGCCTCCAAGTCGCCCTGTCCCCCACCATTTCACTGCCCTGCTCCCAACTTACACCCCCCTCTCTCATATACCTCTCCACCCCATCCCTCCATCTCATCCTCGGCCTCCCCCTCCCTCTTCGCCTCTCCACCTCATTCACATACACTCTCTTCGTCAGTCTTTCAGGAACCTAACCCCCCTATTTCTTAACGATCTTATGGGAAAAATCTGTTTGTTATTCAACCAATTCATTATTCAACCATTATGGAATGCATCCCTGTTGAATAATGGGGGATAGGTGTACAGTATAGGCAACGGTCAAAGGAATGGTAATGAAGCAAATTTATGTACGTTCATGGTAGCATCGAGAATTTTGCTTGATTTTCTATTCATGAAAGGATCACCAGAACAGTACTGTACTGCTTCAGTGAGAATTCTCAGTACAGTAAAACTTCAATATGATGGACTTCAATGGACCGGAATTCACTTTTATCGGAATCGAGGAGCTACCAGACTAAATTCTGATTTATCGGAAAAAGTACGATAAAGCCAGAAGCAGCCTGGACAGCCTGACCATTTCAGTTATGTTCACCACAATAAAGTAAATAAAAGACATGTTTATCATTGTACTGTACAGTGCAGTATTATTATGAATGTTAAGCCATTTGATTATTGTGGTGAATGTATAATACAGTACTGTACTGCAATGGTAATGACAACAGTTTAAAAACCATTGTGTGATCCAGAGTGTCTGATATAACAGAAAATGTCTGGGTCAGCAGGGGAAAGTCTGAATGTCGCTTTTATCGGAATTTCGCTTTCTTCAGAATGGCTTGAGCCCTAGTTAGTCCATTACAGTGAAGTTTTACTGTATATCAGCAATGCTGGAGTCTTTATAAACAATAAACATTATTTACAATATAATAAGAAAACTAAACTAAAATCAAGCAACTGATAACTTTTGTTAACTTAGTGGTAGGTGGGGGCACTCATCATCCACTCACTTGATGTAGTGCTGCTCTCAGGTGACTGTCCTTTTCTCTCCTCCTTCCTTCCTATTATGTCCTTCTTTCTTTCCTCTTCCTTCTATCTACACGTGACCCTACACTGGGTGACAAACCAAATGGTTTCCTGTACATCAGGAAACCATTTACTCCACTGGGTGGTAACTATATAACTAAATTATGGCACCTGGTGGTTTAGTGGGTAATTATAGCACTCCAGCCAGATTAAGCCTGTGCAGGTTTTTATCCAAGGAGCTGATGAGGTTTATTGCTTAAGTACTGCCATTCACCGACGAGTGAGGCTGGTCACTCTTATCTTCAACGTCAGGACCGACTTGCCTAGCCCCAGGCTCCTATGCTCCTCCAGGCTCCTATGCTCCTCGTGGGACGACAGGATTAGACGATGAAAAAAAAAAATAATAATCATAATAATGACTGTTAGTTAATATAGAACTAAATAACTATCAACTTCACAAGGTTCATTAAGGGAATATAATATCCTAGAAGTAGTAACAACCAGAATGATGATGATGATGATGATAACTTTTATTCTATAAAAGACCTTTTTGGATAGTTGGTACTGTATTCTGAATAACAGAATATCACTCCAGTGGTGGAGCAGTATTCTGGGTACCTACAAATAATTTTATTTAAGTGGAGGTGGGGGCACTCATCATTAACTTGTTCAGTATAGTGCTACCTACAGGTAGAGTCCATCATCCAATAACTTGATATTGTACTATATAAAAGTAACTGTACAATGAATGTTTGCATGTACAAAAGTAAACTATTATACAATACATAAGGGTGGTTAACCACATATTTAACCTCCCTCAGCAGGGTGGTGGTGACTTGGATGGGTGGCCATAAAATTTGGGTTGTATTCCAAGACGCTTTGGTGATTTAACACTTCTTCCTTTGCAATTTATTCTGCACACTACACTTAAGGAACATCCTGTAAGTTACTGATGCAACTATGTTGCTAATACAACTATAACATACATGAAATTGTTAAGGGATACTATGAAAAAATCACTTGAAATGGAAGAGGTGCTAGGAAGCCTCCTGTTTCACCTGGAATATGGCCCTTTATCAGAGCATTATAGTGGCAGAGAGGCCTGGCTAAGGTTGGTGTTGCATGCTAGTGCACCACTCTCAGGTCAGGTGGGTTGAAGTCAGGCTGGGTTAGGGCCATGCCTGTGCCAGATGTGGGGCACTGCGTTTTCACTATCAGATGAATAAGGAAGAGATGCAAGCAAGCACACTGAATGCCTTGCAAGACCAATGAAAATGAACGAGGATGAATTATTACAAACCCAATACCAAAATGACTGACATCCGAAATTTCGCCTACCTGAATGATTTAATTATTATTATTATTTTTTTTTTTTTGCATCAGTTTTCATTAAACAACAGTGTACCAGTTTGCTCAAATTCTTGATATATAATTCCACAAATAACTGACCCTTTTGGCCATGTAAGGTTGCCAATTATGAAATACTGTACCGTAATACACAGTAACAGACTCTTTTGGCTATGTAAGGCTGCCAATTCTTAAATACTGTACCATTCTACATTCACTCAAAAACCACCAGAATGTAGAAAAATACAAAAAAAATCTCAAAACTTTCAGAAAAAATTCCATTATACTACAGGATTTTGTGCAGGTATCTAAAAGTCTCCATTATACAGTACAAACTCTCAAATCCAAAGTGCTTTGGTGCAAAGGTTTTAAGGAAAATGGGGTATTTTATAATGTAGATTCATAATGATAATTATGAGAAAATTATGTAAAACAAAGCCTACAGTACCATGAACAGTAAGTGTAATGAAGTACCATAAATTAGTCTATCTATCTATCTATTGCCAGACGCCTCAATCCCGTTTGGGGTGGCCACAAACAAATCGCCTCCAAGTCGCCCTGTCCCCCGCCATTTCACTCCCCTGCTCCCAACTCACACCCCCCTCTCTCATATACCTCTCCACCCCATCTCTCCATCTCATCCTCGGCCTCCCCCTCCCTCTTTCCCCCTCCACCTCACTCACATACACTCTCTTCATCAGTCTTTGACCCTCCATCCTCTCCACATGGCCAAACCACCTCAGTGTGTTCCTCATAACGCTTCCTATCACATCCACATCAACACCACAACGCTCCTTTATATCCTCATTCGTCAGCCTGTCTCTCCATGTGACTCCACAGGCTCCTCTTAAATAACTCATTTCCACGGCTCTCACTCTTGACTTGTGTCCTTCCAACAACGTCCAAGCTTCACTTCCGTACGTTAGAGTTGGTATCACAATACTGTCATGTAGTAACTTTTTCACTTCCATGCTCACTTCCCTGTTTCTTATCACTGCTTTCAAAGAACCAGCAACCTTTCTTCCCTGCTGTACCCTTTTCAAGCACTTCACCCTCCAAACCTCCATCCTTACTCATCACACTACCCAAGTACTTAAACGTACTCACATTTTCCAATTCCTCACCATCCAACCTCGCTGTACATTCACTGACTTCACCTCTCTCAAAGACCATCACTTTACTCTTCCCTACATTCACCTTTAGATTCCGTTTCTTACACACTCTCTCAAACTCATCCACCAAGCCTTGCAGCTCCCCTTCGTCTTCACTCAACAACACGGTATCATCTGCAAACAACAGTACAGGGAGTTTCCAAACACTATCCTCTCTCACCAGGGCCACTCCAACATCGACTACCCTACCTTGTACCTCTTTTATTACCCCATCCATGTACAGATTGAACAACCATGGAGACATGACACATCCCTGTTTCAACCCAACTTTCAAAGAGAAAAATTCACTTAGTTCACCATCCACACGCACTGCAGCCTTCGCACCATCGTACATACTCTTCACAGCATTCAACAACTTCCCATCTATTCCATATATTCTTAACACTTTCCACAATCCTAGTCTATCCACCCTGTCATATGCTTTCTCCAAATCCATGAAAGCCGCATACAACTTCTTTCCCTTCTCTAGAAACTTTTCCACTAAAGATCTGAGAATGAATATCTGATCTACACAACCTCTTCCCTTTCTAAAGCCTCCCTGTTCTTCTCCAACTAATTTCTCTGTTCTTTCTCTAACTCTGTCAATAAGTATCCTACCATATACTTAAATTAGTAATCTGTCCAAAAATAAACGCTGGATTTAATATGCACTGATCGTGTGAGGTCAGGTACTATCAACACCCTCCTATTGCTTAAAAAAAAATTTTGGAAAGTGAAGGCTTTTTCAAAATGGTTATTCAAATTTGGGAGGTTGTACTGTCTCACTTTATTTTTTTCCATTAGGCAGTAAAAAATTGCTGATGCCAATAAATGCTAAGTTGACAACAACACTGTTTACATGCTTGGTGGTCAGTGGTTGTTGTGCTACTATATCTTATATGAATGCTGTTGTTGGTACTGTGCTTCTTTAGGTGTTTACTAAAGCCCCAGTCACACTGCAAGTACGACTTGTCGCAAACCTCAAAATCGCGAAACCAGTCCCCAACCACGGAGATCTCCGAACAGTTGTACAACTGATCGGCTACCGGTAGACATCCAGTGTCCGTCCTGTGGGCGGTCGAACGGAGACCATGGCCAGGTACACACAGGTCAAGACACCGACGGGTGGCCGGCTGGTCGTCAGCAGGCCACCGACAAACAGTGGCCGATCTGCGTTCTGTCACAGTTTAGACTGCGACCACTAGACTGACACCAGCTGCGGATTGGCCGGCAGCTGGTCTTGGTCCAGCCCACCACCTGTCACTCGACCAATCGCCAGCTGGACGGCGGCCGGACTTCAACCACCACCTTGGACAGGAGGCTTGTGGACGGCAGCCACTGCAGTCCAGTCGTTGCCTTGACGGAGTGCGGACGGCCACCGCACAGAATGGGTGGCGACCAGCCTCCATCTAGATGGCAACCACTGCTTAAAAATCAGGTGTCGCCGACCAGTCGCAGTCCGTAAGCTGGCCAGATGCAGTCCAGCCGCCCATCAGGCGGCTTCCGTGCCACGACATCGGTGGTCGCGGGGAGGTTTTTCATGCAGCACGAAAAACCTCACGACGATTTTTTGGTCGCCATGGTGGCCTGCAGCTAGACCGAGACTTATGAAGACCGCTCGTAAACCTTACCAAAACCACCCACGACTTGCAGGTCGCAGGTGGTTTGCGATAAATCGTACCTGCAGTGTGACTGGGGCCTAACTATATTATGACAGGCTGGATAAAGTTGCAGAGTAAAGCTGCATTTTAATTCCCTGGGAGTATGTCCAAGATGGTGCCACGGTCAAGATAAGACTTCAAAATTAATACTATGAATATTGTGCTAGAATATACTGTATGACTTCTTTTGCAGGTTTTGTGCTTCTTTAAGTGCCTTGAATTATTCATTCATTCATTGCCAGACGCCATGTATCCCAAACGGGGTGGCCAAGGGCTTAGAGTTAATTGTTTTACAGGGAGGGGCACTAATCCTCCACCAACCCCACTTGACACGTGGGGAGAACGAGCCAACAGCATCTGGTGTTCCCAGACGGTCACCCATCCAAGTACTAACCAGACCCAACGTTGCTTGCTGCAGTTTATTGTGTTGTAGGTGCTTACTGACTACACAGTGGAATCTCCTAATTTGTGGTCTTATGAGACTGGGCTCATGCTGCGATTTGAGAATTTTGTGATTTGTGAATGTAGGGAAGAGTAAAGTTATGGTCTTCAAGAGAAGTGAAGTCAGTAAATGAACAGTGAGGTTGGATTATGAAGAAATGGAAAATGTGAGTACGTTTAAGTACTTGGATAGTCTGATGACTAAGGATGGAAGTTTGGAGGGTGAAGTGCTTGAAAGGGTACAGCAAGGAAGAAAGGTTGCTGGTTCCTTGAATGCAGTGATAAGAAACAGGGAAGTGAGCATGGAAGTGAAAAAGTTACTACATGACAGTAGAGTGATACCAACTCTAACGTATGGAAGTGAAGCTGGACATTGTTGGAGGGACACAAGTCAAGAGTGAGAGCTGTGGAAATGAGTTATCTGAGAGGAGCATGTGGAGTCATATGGAGAGACGGAGTGACAAATGAGGATGTGAAGGTGCATTGTGGTGTGGATGTGGATGTGATAGGAAGTGTTAGAAGAAACACACTGAGGTGGTTTGGCCATGTGGAGAGGATGGAGAGTGAGAAACTGATGAGGAGAGTGTATGTGAGTGAGGTAGATGGGGAGAGGGGAAGGGGGAGGCCATGAATGAGATAGAGGGATGGAGTGGAGAGGTATATGAGAGAGGGGGGTGTGAGGTGGGAGCAGGACAGTGAAATGGCGGGGGACAGGGCAACGTGGGGGCAATTTGTTTGTGGCCATCCCATATGGGATTAAGGCATCTGGCAATAGATAGATAGATAGACAAAAAGAAATAACTAATCTTATGGGAATAATTACTTATGAGTCTGTCATTCTGGAAAAGTTGCCCCCCTTACCCCCAAACTGACATCAAACAGGTAACCAGCGAAATCTAACAACCTGGAAAAGATATTAGTAAAGTATTTAATCACACACACACACACACACACAAACATCTTAATGATGGCATGTACAAGCTAAATCTTATAATGAGGTCCCTGGTGGAAACGTCCCTTCCTGCACCCATCCCCCTTAAGGAATTCCCCACTCACAATACACCCCACCTTATCCCCACCCTCCCATGAAGAGACACACAGACAGACAGACAGACAGAGACAGACACACACACACACACACACACACACACACACACACACACACACACACACACACACACACACACACCATTTGTGCAAACATGGCACACCTGGTAACAGATGTTCAAAAACGCATCGGGAAACCTTTAGTTTTGAGGTTGCAATCGCAAATTACAAATAATTTCCAAGAATTACTGATCTTGCAAACTGTTGCATAATGTTACTGCATATTATGAATTAGCTGTTTTAAAAAATGTGTGATTTAGGAGAGTCCACTGCATTATGATGTGACAAAGCAGGGTACAGACACAAGCATACACTTCTATGACCACCTGACATCAACCCCACTCAACCCAAGTTGAAATGTTTTTGTTATCTGAAAAATCACCAACTAGTATTTTTCTGACATACCCTTTCAGATAAAGGGTGATTCCCGTACTGAGATTTCAACATTACAATGGAACATTCAGGGAGAATCTGACAGATCAACAAACAAAATTATTGTGGAATATGTCAACTGAGTGTTTCCATCATCGTTATCTTGACCTCTTCTTTCCACCAAAAAGTGGAACTATGCAGGTCCACAAAGCAAGGAAAGTAAAAGTGTGATAGCAGAACTATTGGTAAATAACATCCCAGGTGAAATGGGGCAGACATTCATTCACTCACCAATCAAGCCCTAATAATCCTGACAGTACCTTACAGGTCTAACCATCCAAACACTTTTTTTTTTTTTCTTTTTCTTTACAGATCCCTTAACATTCCACATCAGACAGCCAATACACTTCTTGAGAGCTCTGTGGGAAAGCCCGATCTCGGCCATGGCCTTCCTTAGGGGTCAGGGCTGTTTGGCCAGACTGCCTAGGGAACAACTATTACTACTACTACTACTATTATCCATTCCATCCATCCATCATCTAATCCTATGTTGCCCCATGAGGAGCGTAGAAGCCCGGGGCCAGGCAAGTTGGACCTGACATTTAGGATGAAAGTGGCCACCCTCACTCATCCCTGAGTGGCATTACGTGAATAATAAACCCCAACCATCCCTTGGACATAAACCTTCACCGGCTCAATCCAACTGGAGTGCCATAATTACCCACTATACCACCCAGGTGCCAAAATCTGATTATAGCAAATGGTTTCCTGGTGTCCAGGAAACCATTTGGCTTGTCACTCAGTGTAGAGTCACCCACAGGCAGAGGGAAGAGGAAAGAATGAAGGAAAGAAAGACAGAAAAGGGAGTGTAAAGTCGTCCGTAGGAAGAAGGATGAGGAATGAATGAAGGAAAGAAAGACAGAAGAGGATGAAAGGAAAGAAGGAGGGAGGAGAGGAAAGGGTAGACACCCGAGAGCAGCACTACATCGAGTGAGTGGATGGTGAGCGCCCCCACCTCAACAACTATCATACAGTATTAAAAAAAAAAAAGGGAGGTGGTAAACTTTGTCATGTGTTCCATCATATATATTGGCAATTCATCCAACAAACTTAATCCCCTGTCAGTTCCCTAGCCTCATCATCTTTCATACCTCACTTTCTTACACACTGATTTATCACAGCCATCCACCTTCCTCCTGAATTACAAAATCTCCTTCTGCCTTCAAACTCACTCATATAATTAAACCCTTAAGCTACCCTGCTAACATGCTTTCTCGCTATACGATCATTCCCTCCAAGCAGTCTCTTTAACCCAACTGTCAATTGCTCCACATCTTTCATGAATAAAATAATTTTTTATACTATTCACTCTCTCCACTTCACACACATTCCCAAGTAACCACATCTCCAATGCTCTTAATCCTGATTTTTCATTCTCATGCAATGCCAAATTCTCATATACATATGCCAATGTGAACACTAAAACACCATTCAATTTTCTTGCAGCCTCCACACTCAGACTTCTGTTTTCTATGATGGTCTTCAAAACACCTGCCACATTCCTTCCCAGCACCATACTACTTCCCACTTCCTTTGAACATTTACCTCTCTTTTTTTTTTTTTTTTTTTTTCTATTACAGCACCCAGGTTCTCTAAATCCCTCACCCATTAAAGTCTCTCCATCTATCACAGCATTACACTGAGTCACTCTCTCTCAACAACCATAAAATTTTGAAGCATGATGCTTAAAGATATTAAACAAAAACTCTGCATCAATGTACAAAGCTCTTGTTCATTCTTAGCATGCAACCCATCACCACCTGCATATATATAATTTGAGGTCATTCATCCTCCACCATTTATTATACTATTCATCTGTCTCACTACGACTCGAGATAAACCTCTCAAAACCACATTCATACTTAAATATATTAAACAGCAATAGCAGTATCACACATCCTAATCTCACTCATACACCTATAGTGAGCTGCCACTCACTCAGACATCCAGCTACACTTACATATGCTTCACTACCAAAAAATTTATCTTCACAGTATTCAACAGCTTTCTGTTTAGCTATACAATACATAACATACGCTTCACTTACATCAAGCATCTCTTTACAGTGTTCCACAGCTTTCCATCCACACCATATATATATAAATCCATCCATAATCCTTCCCCATTTATTCTGTTGTATGCTTTTTCCTTAGAATGTGAACTGCAACAGCTAAATTTAGATCTAGGTCTCTGATTATAAGAACATGGGAAAACATTTGCCGAACACCCTGACACGTCAGAGAAATGAACTTTAGTAACTATGAGCTGGATATGCTAACCAATGCACCATTAGCCCACCAAAGAAGATTCTAAAAATAAAAATATCTCCAAGAAAACTATTCCATTACCTGCTGAGCATGTGTTGAATGTAGGAAGGGTAGTCCAAGAAAGGATGAAGAAAT
The DNA here is from genome assembly GCF_032717465.1 of Coenobita brevimanus. Lineage (NCBI taxonomy): Eukaryota > Metazoa > Arthropoda > Malacostraca > Decapoda > Coenobitidae > Coenobita > Coenobita brevimanus. Next base: position 3,169,588 of record NC_137032.1, on the reverse strand, counting down.
TCAACGACGGAACGTCTTCTTGAAGAATTGTCGTGTCTTAGCCATTAGAGGAGCAACCTTCTTGTTCTTAGCTGTAATTATTAATATTATTATTATAATTGTTAATTATTATTATTATTATTATTATTATTATTACCACAGCTTCACATAAACGTATCTGACAGAGTCAATTCGAATGCTGTCACATTAGAAAGGGGTGCCAAATCCCTGATCATGCACTTCTTCTCACAACATTCATCCAGCCAGCTTGATCTCTTGTCAGTCCCTAGCCTCACTGACTTCTATACCTCTCTTCCTCACACACTCATCCACCATATCCGTCCACCTTCTCCTTGGCCTACCTTGCCTCCACCCTCCTTCAAATTCGCTCAAAAATACCTTTTTCACCACTCTGTTTTCCATTCACTCCACATGACCATACCATCTCAGTACACTCTCTTCGATTCTGGTGTCCACAGACTTCCTCACACCACGTCTTTCAGAGAAAGCCAGGATTCGGGGGGCTTCAATGATGAGTGAATGGAAGCGTGGCCCATTGGACTGGGCAGACTTGGGATGTCTGGACGTTGCTACTCCTCATCCTGCCCTAGTATGGGAAAGCAGGTCCGGATGATGATGATTATTATCACTATCACAGGTATCATCATCATAATTACAAAGGACTTGGGACTGGATGTAAGAGTTCAGAGGGGTTCTGATGTTACAAGTGGTTAAGTTTATGGAAATATGTTCCTTATTAAATGAATGCTGGTGTAACAGAATACATACCCTATGGGAAATGGGAGATTCAGTGATTAACTACAGCCAGTTTACACCTATAGTGATTTGCACAGGCGATTTTAAAAATGAATAAAGGTTAGTTAAATCTAAAACACACATACAATATTAACATATGATCAATAATAATGCAAATCTACTGTTCTACTGTAAGGGCAGCATAAAGATCTCCAAGAAATATCACTGGAATAGCAACCACATCCATAAACTCCAAACTCTGGCTTGTGACTGTGTACAACTTTTATGGTAAATATGAGTCGGACTGGATGATGGATCATGGATGGGTAAAGCAACCTTGAATTATAATCAAGTTAACCTAGCAGTATTAATCTGTATGGTAACATAATTCACAAGAGCTGGACTATTCACATAATTATCTTATCCAACTTCTTACATCAACATGAAAACTTGTCATGTACCATAAAGGCTGAACCTGTTTGTCAGCTCATGATAAAAATTAATTACAAAATCCTTTTCACACTCACTGCACTAAACGTGAAAACTCATGAATTTTATTTCTTCCTCATGATTAACTTCCCTAAAGTTTTAATAATTTTCCTACGCTAGGTCTATCTACATCATAAACACAGCCAATTCATTTTTCTGACTGTATAAATGTGGCTCTTCTCTCCTTTGTATTAAGCTCCCGTACCACGTGCTATTTCGTCTGATAGTTTTACTTTCTTTCATGTGTAAATGCTTTTCTTGTGTTCTTAGCCCTTTCACTGCAAGAAGAAGCATTTTCTGGGTGCATGGGCATCACAATTAAGTTAGTTTGGAACCCCTGTCAGAATTCTCAAGGAAAAAAAAAAAAAAAAAATACAGAACACAACAAAGAGGCTGAGGCAGACAGGTATAGGGCGCAGGTCATGTACGCGAGTTTGGGCCAAGGAATCATAGCAGTGGGAGGAAGAGAGAGAGAGAGAGAGAGAGAAATGCACAAGCTGTAAACAAATGGAACCATCTGGAAATCAAATACCTAAATGCACCCACTATGTTTCTCCCATGCAAGTGAGTGATGTTATGTTATTAAATAATAAAGGGAGAAATTAAATGCTCGTACTATTGTACAAATGTTGCTTTCCTCTTAAATCACGACTCTACTGTACAGAGTGCAATTCAAACATTGTTCTACTTTGTTGGAGTTGAACCTCCCTTATGTCACTTCACTGCCAGGACTGGCTGTGTCTCACCAAGGCCTGAGACAATGTGATGGTGAATGCTGCGGTACTTTTTAAAATTTTCCTTCTGTGCACTTCATACCTAATTCTCAGATTCTGGAATGATGTTCATAACCCTAAAAGACGGGAATTGGAATGTTCTTTACAGGCATAATTGGTGGGTGCGATATGGTGGGGGGTTTGTGGGAAGGGGGTGGAGAAGGGTTTATGGGAGGGGGATGGTGAGGGAGTAGGAGGTGGTGGGGATGCAGGAGAATAGATGGGGGGTTGGGGGTAAAGTGGGGATGGGGGTGATGGGTTGGGGGTTTGGGGGGTATGGATTTTGGGAGTGGGGGATGGGGGTATAGGGTTGAAGGGGTAGGGGGTGGGAGGTAGTAGGGGATGGGGGGTGGTGAAGAGGACTGGTGGGATTGGTAGAGGGGGTAGGGAGGTGTGGTGTGGTGAGGGGGGTGTGGGGGGGGATAGAGAGGTGTGGTGTGGTGGTGGGGGTGTGGGGGGGATAGGGAGGTGTGGTGTGGTGGTGGAGGTGTGGGGGGGAGGCATGACCGCATATGCGGACACCCGTCTTTTGGACCCTAGTACCCTCTGACAGCATATGCGGACACCTGTCTTTCTGACCCCAGTACCCTCCGACAGCATATGCGAACAGCCGTTTTTTTGGCCCTAATACCCTACGACAGCATATGCGGACACCTGTCTTTTTGGCCCTAATACCCTACGACAGCACATGTGGACACATGTCTTTTCGGCCCGAATACCCAACGACAGCATATGCGGACACCCATATTTCAGACCCTAGTTACCTCTGACATAATATGCGGACACCTGTCTTTTTGGCCCTAATACCTACGACAGCATATGCGGACATGTCTTTTTGGCCCTAATACCCTATGACAGCACATGTGGACACCCATCTTTTAGGGGTTAATAATGAATTTTCAGTACTCGTAAGATTGAAAAGTGTCCTATATTTGTCAACACTGTAATGAAGCATTTTAGTACTGTGTAATGGATGCCTGTATAAGGGAACATCACTGTACTACATGTTACCCTCTCTCCATTACTGTCAGCTACTTTATATGCCCTTATTTCCTATTCTATTACCTACTACAGTATAAGCAAACTGAGATGGGAGAGGCTACTTCAGCTTCATTGAAAAATATTTTAATCAAATCTCATTCTTACCATAAAGAAGTCATCTATCTATCTATTGCCAGATGCCTCAATCCCATAAGGGGTGACTACAAACAAATCACCTCCATGTTGCTCTGTCCTCTGCCATTACACTGCCCTCCCCCCAGCTCACACATCCCCTCTCTCAGATACCTCTCCACTCCATCCCTACATCTCATCCTTAGCCTCATACTCCCTCTCCCCCCCTCCACCTCACTCACATACACTCTCCTTGTTAGTCTCTTGCTCTCCATTCTCTCTACATGGCCAAACCACCTCAGTGTATTTCTAATGCTTTCTATCACATTTACATCCACACCACAATGCTCTTTCACTTCTTCATTTGTCAGTCTGTCTCTCCATGTAACTCCACATGTTCCTCTCAAATAACTCATTTCCACTGCTCTCACTCTTGACTAGTGTCCTTTCAACAAAGTCCAAGCTTCACTTCCATAGGTTAGAGTTGATATCACATTACGATCATGCAGCGACTTTTTTACTTCCATTGTCACTTCCCTATTTCTTATTACTGCTTTCAAGGAACCAGCAACCTTTCTTCCCTGTTGCACCCTTCCAAGCACTTCATCCTCCAAACTTCCATCTTTATTCATCACACTATCCAAGTACAGTAAATCCTCGTTTTTCGCAGCATGGATGTTCCGCTAAAACCACGCGAAACGTCGAATTGTGACGTTGAGAATCAATGGGAAAAATAGAGGAGTGTTCCAGTGGGACATGTACCTACCCTATCAGAAAGTACTATAACACCAAACAGGTCCTACCCAAAATTAAATGAAGAGTGTTTACTAGTGCTAAAACAGCATGACACAATAAACATGTACCTGAAAAGACATTAAAGCTGGTATAAAGAGCTCTAACACCAAAAATCCTTACCAGAAATAAAGGGAAGACTGGCTTGAGTGGCAGGTGAAGGTGTGTTGAAGGTAGATGGGCTAGTTACTAGGTGACATAGGCCTCTCTGGGGAAGCCCCATCACTTGTGCCGAAGCCCTCGAAGTTGAACTCAGGCTCCAGCACCTCCACTTCCTCTCTGTCCACTTCTCCTCCATCCACCCCTGCTGGCACATCCAAGTCTTGCATGATAGCAGCCATATTCTGTCTCTCATGAAAATATCGTGTGATCCGGGCTTGTCTCTGCTCCTTTATGTTTCTGTTGTAGACGGCCATCACTTGAGACTTCAGATCACTCAAGGTCGATAGGAAGTTGGTAGCCTCAGGCATAGTCCTGGTGTATACATCGAAGGTGGTTGCCATGTCAGTTATGGTGGACAGGGTGGTCGCAAGATGGCTGCCAACAAATGAGCATCAGTATGCGTCGTCGGCTGCCAGATGGGAGCATTGAATTGTGGGGAAATTCGCGAATTGTGAGACAACTTGGACACTTTTTTTCTTGTGCGAAAAACGAGGCGTCGAAGTAAAATGCATCCAAATACGAGGACTTATTGTACTGAAATGCACTCACATTTTTCATTTCCACATCATCCAACCTCACTGTACATTCAGTGGCTTCATTTCTCTAAAAGACAATAACTTTACTCTTCCCTACATTCACCTTTAGATTCCGTTTCTTACACACACTCCCAAACTCATTCACTAAACCTTGCGGTTCCCTTTCATCTTGACTTAACAATGCAGTATCATCTGCAAACAACAGTGCAGGAAGTTTCCAAACACTGCCCTCTCTCATTAGGGCTGCTCCAACATCCACTGCCCTACCTTGTACCTCTTTTATAACCCCATCCATCACAGACTGAACAACCATGGAAAAATGATACATCCCTGTTTCAATCCAACATTCAGACAGAAAAATTCAATCAGTTCACTATCCACATGCACTACAGCCTTAGCATCCTCATACATATTCTTCACGGCATTAAACAACTTCCCATTTACTCCATATATTCTTGAGGTTTTCCACATTCCTTGTCTTTCCACTCTGTCAGATGCTTTCTCCAAATCCATGGCAATGGGTGGAGTATCTAAAAGCTGACATGAAGACGAGCTATGATGCTTGTTAATAGTGAGCACAATCTTTCTGGATTGGTTCAGACTTTAATGAATGTCTGTGAGCAACATGGTTTGAAAGTAAATGTGCATATGAAAAAGGTGATGATAGTTTGGAGACGACCCTCACTGTGATACAGTAAACTGGTTGAAAGGAGACTCTGGAATGAGTGGGGGGAAAAAAAACATTGTAACAGAAGTACTGAAGCTCATGGAGGAAGTTGATGCTATGAAATCCTTAATATGAAACAGAAAGCTAAGTATGAAGACTGCAAGAAGATTGTACATAAATATTGTAGTGATCATATTTAAACATTGTTACTGATGTGGTATGTGTTTCAAAAGTCAAGGGTAGTTGTTGCAGTAGATCAACCACAGCCTGTCAGGCCAGTGGACCCATCAATCATTGGCAGGCAACTGCCTCAGCTCAGCCATCCTGTGTAATCCCTTGAGATTAACAGCACCTCACTGTGGCAAGGCGTGGGGAAGTGTGGAGGTTTAGTTCTTGGGTGGATGTCGCATTCGTGTCTCTCTACTCAGTCAACAGGGGCACCACAGTAGTCCCCACTTTCCTCTGCAATCTGGTTATATGGTTACCCCAACCAATGTAAGTGGCTTCCTGGATTACAGGAAACCATTACATTTGTCAATTACTCTACTCAGTCAACAGGGGCACCACAGTAGTCCCCACTTTCCTCTGCAATCTGGTTATATGGTTACCCCAACCAATGTAAGTGGCTTCCTGGATTACAGGAAACCATTACATTTGTCAATCAATGTAGTGCCACCTGAGGTGGAAAGAGTAATAAAAAGTGACACAAAAGAATTCTTTTTGTCATTGCTGGAGGCGCTCACCATCCACTCACTTGATGTAGTGCTGCTCTTGGATGCCTGTCCTTTCCTTTCTTCCTCTTCTGTTGTTCCTTCCTTCATTCCTTCCTCTTCCTTCTGTGTACAGGTGACTCTACACTGAATGACATGCCAAATGGTTTCCTGTACACCAGGAAACCATTTACTACACTGGGTGGTAACCATATAACCAAATAATGGTGCCTGTGGTTTAGTGGGCAATTATGGCACTTCAAATCGGACTGAGCCGATGCAGGTTCATATTCATGGGGTGGTTGGCGTTTACTGCTCACGTAATGCCACTCAGGAATGAGCAAGGCTGGTCAATCTCATCTTATATGTCAAGACCAATTTGCCTAGTCCTGGGCTCCTATGCTCCTCATGGGGCAACACTGGATTTGATGATGATGATGACATGAAAGAAACGGAGAATTAGGAAGAGAGGAGGGCTGACAAAGAAACAGAATGATAATGAAGAATGAAGATGTAGGCAACACTAAATGAGTTGAGTGGATGATGATCACTGCCATCTATCACTAGCCAAGAATAAGAGGTGGTTATTAGAATAAACTGAACAGTGAATGGTTTAATGGGTATACAGCAGACTGAAGTGGTTAAGACAAGGGTAACCAGCTGTTGGCCCTCACTGTGTAAAAATATTTGAACCCACCTGAGGTTGGTTTAGGGTTGTTGGCTCGTTCTGCCCGCTGAACATTCTGCATGGCAAGCTTTCGTGCTGCCACCTCACCGGCCTTTCCTGGCTTGGCTGCAGCTGGTGGTGGAGGTGCTGTCCCATACTTGGCCTATAGTGAAGAAATACAGTGAGTCTCCATTATTATTACCATCATATCTGACCGACACCTTGCTCCCTCCTGGGAACCCCCAAACACGGGATGGCCACGACAGAAATGCCTCCTGGCTACCTGACTCTCACACACCTCTCTCACTCTCTTAGACACTCCTTTTCCATCTCTTTCACCAATATACTGTTCCACTCTCTTCTTGCATACTACTTAAGGTCTGCCTCTACTAATACTGCCCTCAATCTCACTTTCTCAAACTTTCTTTGGCAGAATATCCATATGCATTCTTTGTCTAAGTCCATACCCTCACAATGTATTCCTCCTTATCCACTCCAAAATTACATCATCATCATCCAGACCTCCATTCCCACACTCGGGCAGGGTGAGGTGTAGCAACATCCAGACAGCCTAAGTTTGCCCAATTCAATGGAACACACTTCCATTCACTCATCATTCAAGCCCATTGCATCCTGGCTCCATCAGATAGGCCAAAAAAATTTCATCACATTCTGTAGTTTCATATATACCTTTCTAACAGAGTCAATCCAAACACTGTCATGTTAAAAAGGGGTGCCAAATCCCTGGTTATGCATTTCTCTGCACAAAATTAATCCAACCAACTCAGTCTCTTGTCAGTCCCTTAGTTTCACCAACTTCCATACCTCTTCCTCACACACTCATCCACAGTATCCCTCCACCTTCTTCTGGCCTACCTTGCCTCCTCTCTCCTTCACATTTGCTCAGATATACCCTTTTCACCACTCTACTGTCATCCATTCCCTCCACATGACCATACCATCTCAGTACACTTTCTTCGATTCTGGTGTCCACTGACCTTCTTACTCCGCACCTTTTACGAATCACATTATTCCGTATCCTATCCACTCTCCGTACTCCACGTACACTCCTCAGCAGTCCCATCTTCACTGCTCTTACTCTTGACTTTTCATTTCCATTCCACATCACTGTCTCACATCCGTATCTTACAGCTGGCACTAACACTCCTTCATATAAGCCTCGTGCAGCTGCAACACTCAAGACTCTGCTTTTTACCAAGGCTTTCATAGCACCAGCTACTTTCCTTCCTTGTGTCACTCTACTCTCCACTTCTTTTGCACATTTGCCTCTCTTTTCTATCACTGTACTCAGGCATTTGAACTCTCACCAATTCCAGTCTCTCTCCTTTCACTGTAACATCACACTAGGAGTCACCTTCTCTCTCAATAACCATCACTTTACTCTTTTCTACATATGTTCTCAAGGCACAACGTTCACGGACATCTGAAAATCTCTGCACTAGTCTACCAAGCTCTTGTCTGGTATTTGCAAGTAGCACTACATCATCAGCATACTACAAATTTGAGATACTTCATCCGTCATCATTCATTACCAACACCATCCCTCTCTCCATTACTCATGCTTTTACTTCTCTCATCACCCCACCCATATATATACTGAACCACCATGGGGACATCACACAACCTTGTCGCATGCCCACTGATCGTGAACCATTCACTTAGATGCCCATTTGCCCTTACAAACGCCTCACTACCATCACAAAAACTCTTGACGGCACCTAGCAGCTTACCAACTACGCCGTACATGTGCAAAACCTTCCACAACCCTTCTGTCCACATTGTCATATGCTTTTTCCAGATCCATAATTGCCATAAACACCTTATTGTCCTTCTCACACACCTTCTCCATTATCTGCCTTACTGCAAATATTTTATCCACACATCCTCTGCCACTCCTAAAGCCACCCTGTTCATCACTCACTAGGACTTTGATATCTCTCTTACTTTCTCTATAATATTGTTCCATATACCTTCCCTACCACACTCAACAGATTTATGCCACAAATTACAAGTGACTTTTAATTTCAGATACAATGGTGTAAAGAAATGTAAGTGTTGACATCATTACCTTACATGAACTATGGCAGAGAATTCTGGCATTACTATTTTTGTTTTTTCCTGTTGTGATCCCAAGATCAGCTGAATGTGAAACTGGTGGACTGCAGGCTGAAGGTCTCCTTCTCCTGCGTTCCATCCTCCTCCTTCTAGGGGATGAGGAGGAAGCTGAGGGTTGTTTGTAAAACTGGGCAGCAAAGCACCATGGTTATAATGATGCCAACACATGCAGGTATCCCTCTCCAGCACTCTGACATACTTTATTTGTATCATCCATTACATAATAATATAGTTAGTCTTCAATTAAAACTATTTCCTTACCACACAGATGATAATCACTTGAGGTTGCTCACGATTTACTATAAAGCAGCTACGCTGGAAATGGATGTTTTCATCTTTTAACTCATCAAACATGTACTAAAAGCACAAGTCACTTCAGCTTTCTTGTTTAAAATAGCACTTTGCCTGCAGGCATCCTAGGCTTTCACACCTTGATCTGGGTAACATCCATTTTAGTTGATTCTTGCTTTTACCTGATGATGATATTCAACTATGGAAATGAAGGAAAAGATTCTCATGCTGCAGGGATACATTAATGCTTTATCTAACCACAGCATTTTGAACATTTTGAAAAGCCTATACTATGGTCAATAAAAGAGAGAGAGAGAGAGAGAGACAGACAGACAGAGAGCTAAATGAAATATCCCTTCTGCAGTGCAGAGTCTAGGGCATGGCTGCTTAATCCACTCATTTAAGAGAAAAGTGTGACAAGTTGCTTTTCCCTGAGTAGTATTATGTGAACATTAAAACCTCAACCACCCCTATGATGCAAACTATGATGGGCCTCATTTGGTTGGAATGCCTTAACCGACTAGATCACCAGGCACCATTACTTTATACCAATCAATATAACGTACCTGTGCTCGTGCCACACTCTTTGGTACTTTGATATTAGTATCAACAAAGGCTAACTTTGTTGTTCTCTTTGGCTCAGAATTGGAAACAAACTTCTGCTGCAGGTTGTGTGTTAAACTCTTCAGCTTGCGTTCTCGCTCATCATAGCAGCGCAGCCACATATCTCTCCAAGTCTCCATTTCCTCTCGTTTCTGTAAATATGAATACAATTATAGTTCATTTACCTTAACTTTGTGGCACTTTTCGTCCTTTTGTAATTCACATCCCCCAGATTAACAACAGAAAAAGCCACTGCTATAGCTCTATACCCTCTTCACAGAATGTCTTTGTGACTAGCACCATATTCATTTCTTAATATCTAGTTGCAGTGACACATTAAAGAGGCAACAATTTTATTTCAAGGTCATGTAAAGAGAGTATAATGTTGACTATCTAGGAAATTTAATATCTTGTGATGATGCATAACACTGCTCTTCCTGCTGGGGCCTCTAATGTAACCTCTTCAGTCAGATGATGTATTTTGTTACTTTCTTGTTATGTATCTCTAGATGGGATTAAGATACCAATATATATATATATATATATATATATATATACATATCCATCCATCTATCCATCATCCAATCCTATGTTGCCCCATGAGAAGCGTAGAAGCCTAGGACTAGGCAAGTTGGTCCTGACATTTAAGATGAGAATGTCTAGCCTCACTCATCCCTGAGTCGCATTACATGAACAATAAACCCCAACCACCCCTTCGATATAAACCTTCACCGGCTCAATCCGATTAGAGTGCCGTAATTACCCACTAAACCACCAGGCACCAAAATTTGTGTATGTGGTTACCACCCAGCATAGTAAATGGTTTCCTGGTGAACAGGAAACAATTTGGCTTGTCACTCAGTGTAGAGTCACCCACATGCAGAAGTAAGAGGAAAGAATGAAGGAATGAAAGACAGAAGAGGGAGTGTAAAGTCACCCGTAGGCAGAAGGAGGAGGAAAGAATGAAGGAAAGAAAGACAGAAGAGGATGAAAGGAAAGAAGGATGGAGGAGAGGAAAGGGTAGACACCCGTGAGCAGCGCCACATCGAGCGAGTGGATCGCGAGCGCCCCCACCTACCACTATACCATCAGAAGATTAGAGTGAGGGGACAGTGGTAGGTGGTGGCGACCATCATCCACTCACTTGATGTAATGCTGCCTACTTCTTCCTTAGCCTTTATCACTCTTTTTCTGTGCCTGCCCTCCTCTCTTCCTATTTCTCCCATCTTTCCTGTCACTACTTAATGCTTTTCTTCCGTTACAGGTGGCTTTACATTGAGTGACAAGCCAAATGGTTTCCTGTAAGCCAAGAAACCATTTACAACGCTGGGTGGTAACCATTTAACCAAACCATACTTGCTCCCTACGTGTCAAGTGGGTTGGTGGAGGGTTAGTGCCCCTCCCTGTAAAACAAATAACTCAGAGTCAAATGGCCACCCCATGCGGGATTGTGGCGTCTGGCAATAGATAGATAGATAGATAGATAGAATGAGTGATGATTTGTTAAAGTTATTACTGAAAGAACTGAGAGTTGACCAAATTATTCTATTGTCATTAGGATTATTTAATAGTCTGGATGCTTGGTTGTGAAGAAAGTTTGATTTAGAGAGATTTATTACTGTTTTTGCATGGTTTCTAGCAATTTTAAATTGAGTGAGCGATTCAGATGATTTTGATTTTAAGTAAAAGTTATATGCTAAGGACTTTGGGGTTGTGGCTCTGGCACAACTGCTGTCAAACCATTTTGGGGAGTCCAAACGTTCGGTGAGCAGTTAACTGGGTATGAACAATTCCATACCAACTTGTAATAAATCATTTATGTGGGACTGGGTAAAACTGATGTAACTGGAGATGAAAGACTGCTATGGAACAGCAGCAAGATAATTCCTATATCCATCCCAGTCTGCCCTAACAAAGTGCCATCTGGTCACCATGACTGGTCAAAATGAGGGGGTTTGGGAAAACTGACTAATCAGGGTTTTAAGAGATTGTGGTCGAAGGATCCAAATGATGAAAATACTTCTATCATGAAATGATATAGATTACTTGTCAGATAAGAGACAGACATTATGGTCAGGATTATCTGGTATTCTAGCTGGTTGATTTGGTCAGGATTATCTGGTATTCTGGTTGGTTGATTTACCAATTGCATAAGATTAAACAATTTTGCAAATAGCTCGTATTCTAGACCAGTATCGTCAGTCCTGGCAGAATGCAACAACCATTCTACATTATGTGCGTTAAAATCACCCAAAACGGTAATTTCAGTAGTAAGGATGAGGTTAAGGTTGGTCAACTGTGTGGATATGGTTCTGAAGATGCACTGGGGGAGCAATAAACTATACAGATATATTTGGTAATATTTAGATAATTTAGTTTATGTAATGAATAATCAAAATTGGCTCAAGTTCAGAATGTACACTGCAAATTCAGATCTGAAATAACAACAGGTGCCATCACCAATAATAATCACAAAAAAATGAATAAATAAATAAATAATTATAAAAGACAGCAATAACAGATTAAAACAGCATGTCATCCCTGTGAGGAGGTCTGTCCATTCCCAAAGCCTTATCCCCTTCTTTTACTTTGGTCTGATCCTAGTGATTCTCCCTTCCACACTCTGTACCCAGCACTTCAAGTAGTTAAACTCAAGTGTTTTATGTAAATGTCCAAACCCCCCCAAAAAACACACACACACACACACACACACACACACACACACACACACACACACACACACACACACACACACAAACTGAGTATGGTACTGTACTATACCTTATTTCTGAAGTCTCTCTTACAGTGTGTCTCCCATAAGACATTAGTGTCATCCAGAAGATATGAATTATAGTCCTCTAGTGTGAGCAGTTGCTGTGGTGATGCTCTCTCCAACACTGGCCGTAGTATATTGAATGGGACGCCACCAGTATACTCCAGTGCTGGAATGCATTGTACAGTATTCATTATATACAGATGTGGACACTAACAATGTTTCACTTTCTAGCTGAACAATAATGACATGGTAACAGGCACTCACCATCCACTCACTCGATGTACTGCTGCTCTTGGATGGCTGCCCTTTCCTCTCTTCCTTCCTTCTTTCCCCCCTTCCTCTTCTGTCTTTCCTTCACTCTTTTCTCTTCCTTCTGTCTACGGATGACTACACTGAGTGACAAGCCAAATGGTTTCCTGTACACCAGGAAACCATTTACTACGCCGGGTGGTAACCATATAACCAAATTATGGCGCCTGTTGGTCGTCGTCGTCATCATCATCATCATCATCCAACCCTACGTTGCCCCATGAGGAGCGTAGGATCCCGGGGCTAGGCAAGTTGGTCCTGAGATTTAAGATGAGAGTGACCAGCCTCACTCATCCCTGAGTGGCATTACGTGAGGAATAAACCCCAACCACCCCTTGGATATAAATCTTCACTGGCTCAATCCGATTGGAGCACCGTAATTACCCACTAAACCACCAGGCGCCAATATTTGGTTATATGGTTACCACCCAGCATAGTAAATGGTTTCCTGGTGTACAGGAAACCATTTGGCTTGTCATTCATTGTAGAGCCACCCAAAGGCTGAAGGAAGAGGAAACAATGAAGGAATGAATGACAGAAGAGGGAGTGTAAGGTCACGTGTAAGCAGAAAGATGGAGTGTAAAGCAGAAGAGGGAGTGTAAATGCCTGGTGGTTTAGTGGGTAATTAAGGCACTCCAATCGGATTGAGCCTGTATAGGTTTATAACCAAGGGGTGGTTGGGGTTTATTGCTCATGTAATGCCACTCAGAGATGAGTGAGGATGGTCATTCTCATCTTAAATGTTAGGACCAACTTGCCTAGCCCCAGGCTCCTTCACTCCTCATGGGGCAACATAAGTTTAGATGATGGATGGATGGATGGAACAAAAATTATATTCTGAAAGGTTTGTTGGCTCCATAGATCACATCTCATGGTTTAGAAAGTCACTATCCACTGTCTTGTATCACTATGAATGGATCAGTATTTATGTCAACAAGCGTACAGCTCCCCTCCATCCCATTTCTACATTTACATGCAGGCTTCAGGTTTAAAGCACTGTGGTAGAATTGCATCTATTTACACTACATTCATGCAGACAGACCTTTTCACAAGATATATTAAAAACTCTAGCTAGTTAAGATAATATGGAACAATATTCTTAATAAAAAAATAATTACCACAACTTGTAGCCTTCACGTAAACATAGAAATGCAGTGCACGAGAGATGCCTTCATATAGAGGCACTGATATAACCAGATGGCTCCACTGCCCAATGATACAAACATTCCTCAGCTCCTTCCCTATCCTCTAAAGACAGTGTGGTGTACGGCACATGAAAGGCAACTGCAGCTTGTAGCTCAATCAGTTTACATCCAAAGGGGTCTGTAGTCAAAACAACAATAAACATGGAATTGAGTGAAGCTTAACTTGTCAGTGGTGCTTGATCTTTCCTGAGCACTCCAAAATTTACATCCAACAAGGCTTGGAGGGCTGTATTTTTCCTGTAATGCAAGTATACCGGTAGTTGTGGGGGGAAAAAAAAAAAAGTTAAACAAGACAGTGAGCTGTGTTATTCAAAATTAAGTGATATGCTTGAGGATGCGAAAGTGGATGTATGTGGAATAACTGAAACAAAATGGAGAGGAGAAAGTGTGAGAGAATGGGAGTATGGATGGGGTATATGTGCAGGAGTAGGTGAGAATGAGAGGGCAAAGGAAGGAGTATGTATAGTTGTGAGTAAAAGATGGAAGAGGAGCATAAGACAGTATGGATCAGTTGGATCAAGGATTGTGTGGGTAAAGTTGAAAGTTGGAATACAAATGTGGGCGATTGTGTGTGTATGCGCCAACGCAAGATCGTGCTAGAAGAGTGAGAGAAGAGTTCTGGACAAATGTAGAAGTGTGCATGGAAAAGTTTGGAAGGAATGAGAGAGTGTTTTTGATTGGTGATATGAATGGTAAAGTTGGGAATGTGAAGGTGGATGGAATAGTTGGTGAGTGGGGTGTGCCTGCTGAGATAGATGAGAATGGGAGTGCGTTAGTGGACATTTGTGCTGGGAGGGGGTTGGTGATAGCCAATACCCTCTTCAGGCATAAAATGATCCACAGGTATACATGGCGAGTGATGAGAAGGGTGGGTGGTGAACTGAATGAAAGGAAGGCAATGATTGATTATGTGTGTGTGGATGAAAGGATGCGAAGATGTATATTGGATGCAAGAGTTTATAGAGGTTGGGGGAGTGGACTTTCTGACCACTACTTGGTGGTGGCCAGAATTAAAGTTCAAGTAAGATGGAAGAATAGAAGAAGGGAAAGACGAGAGGAAGTAGTAGTTGCAAGGAGAGTGGAAAGGTTACAAGAAGATGAGAAAAAGGCAGAGTATAAGAGAGAAGTGGAGGAACGATTGGGCAAATATGAATTGGAGCAGATGGGGGACATGGAAGGTGTGTGTAGAATATTTACAGAAGAAATATGTGCAGCATGTGATGTGGTGTGTGGAAGGAAGAGAAGACGGAGGGGGGTGCAAGGAACAGCGTGGTGGACTGAAGAGGTGAAACAGGCTGTGGCACAAAAGAAGAAAGCATACAATGAATGGATGAGGAATAGGGGCGTGGAAGAGGTTGAGAGGCGGAAGAGAGAGTTATATGTAGAAAGAAAGAGAGAGGTGAAAAGATTAGTAAGAGAGAATAAGAAGAGAGTGGATGAGGAATTTGGAAGGAATTTGAGTGTAAAGTGGAGGGACTGTAAGAAAATGTTCTGGAGAGAGGTGAAAAGAGTAAGACAGGGTGGAAGTGAAGTTAGCAGGGGAGTGAAAGATAAAAATGGTAGATTACTAGTGGAGAAGGGAGAAAAAGTGAGCAGATGGAGAGAACACTTTAAGGAATTGTTGAACGTGGAGGATGGAAGTAATGCGAGTATAAGTGGCTGGGGAATGGCTGGGAGAAGGAGGGAGGTGAGAAGACAGGAAGAAATCAGTAGGATAGAAGTTGTGGAAGCAATGAAGAAAGTTAAATCAGGGAAAGCCCCAGGAATTGATGGAGTGTGTGGTGAAATGCTGAAGCATGGGGGAGAGATAGTAGTAGAATGGATGTGGAAGATGTGCAGATTGGCCTGGGAGGAAGGTAGAGTCCCGGAGGATTGGAAGTCAGGTATAATTATTCCCTTGTACAAAGGAAAAGGGGAAAAAGAAGTGTGTGGTAATCATAGGGGCATTTGTCTTCTTAGTATAATAGGAAAAGTGTATGGTAGGATACTTATTGACAGAGTTAGAGAAAGAACAGAGGAATTAGTTGGAGAAGAACAGGGAGGCTTTAGGAAGGGAAGAGGTTGTGTAGATCAGATATTCATTCTCAGATCTTTAGTGGAAAAGTTTCTAGAGAAGGGAAAGAAGTTGTATGCGGCTTTCATGGATTTGGAGAAAGCATATGACAGGGTGGATAGACTAGGATTGTGGAAAGTGTTAAGAATATATGGAGTAGATGGGAAGTTGTTGAATGCTGTGAAGAGTATGTACGATGGTGCAAAGGCTGCAGTGCGTGTGGATGGTGAACTAAGTGAATTTTTCTCTTTGAAAGTTGGGTTGAAACAGGGATATGTCATGTCTCCATGGTTGTTCAATCTGTACATGGATGGGGTAATAAAAGAGGTACAAGGTAGGGTAGTGGATGTTGGAGTGGCCCTGGTGAGAGAGGATAGTGTTTGGAAACTCCCTGTACTGTTGTTTGCAGATGATACTGTGTTGTTGAGTGAAGACGAAGGGGAGCTGCAAGGCTTGGTGGATGAGTTTGGGAGAGTGTGTAAGAAACGGAATCTAAAGGTGAATGTAGGGAAGAGTAAAGTGATGGTCTTTGAGAGAGGTGAAGTCAGTGAATGTACAGCGAGGTTGGATGGTGAGGAATTGGAAAATGTGAGTACGTTTAAGTACTTGGGTAGTGTGATGAGTAAGGATGGAGGTTTGGAGGGTGAAGTGCTTGAAAGGGTACAGCAGGGAAGAAAGGTTGCTGGTTCTTTGAAAGCAGTGATAAGAAACAGGGAAGTGAGCATGGAAGTGAAAAAGTTGCTACATGACAGTATTGTGATACCAACTCTAACGTACGGAAGTGAAGCCTGGACGTTGTTGGAAGGACACAAGTCAAGAGTGAGAGCAGTGGAAATGAGTTATTTAAGAGGAGCCTGTGGAGTCACATGGAGAGACAGGCTGACGAATGAGGATATAAAGGAGCGTTGTGGTGTTGATGTGGATGTGATAGGAAGCGTTATGAGGAACATACTGAGGTGGTTTGGCCATGTGGAGAGGATGGAGGGTGAAAGACCGACGAAGAGAGTGTATGTGAGTGAGGTGGAGGGGGAAGGAGGGAGGGGGAGGCCAAGGATGAGATGGAGGGATGGGGTGGAGAGGTATATGAGAGAGGGGGGGGTGTGAGTTGGGAGCAGGGGAGTGAAATGGCGGGAGACAGGGCGACTTGGAGGCGATTTGTTTGTGGCCACCCCAAACGGGATTGAGGCATCTGGCAATAGATAGATAGATAGATAGATCTCTGTAGTCCAACAAACTACCCAGGAGATTGTGTAAGTTTTGTAACTGCTTGACAAGAGTGTGGAATGTGATTACTGTCAGCAACTGTATGTGAGAAGAACGAGTACTGAAACTTGTCCAAGAGCAATATCACAGTCTGTTACAATGCTTGTCTGGTTATTCTCTGTAAATTATTTATGTTTTTTCCTTCACTCAGCATTAAAACAATACCAAAATCCAATTCCTTAACTATTACAAGCTAAAATTCAAAAGAATACAAATGAGATATGGTCACCTGATTCAGGGAGAGAAACAGACAGATACTGAAAGTGGGCTGTATTTGACCTACTGGCTGCTGACTAGGTGATATCATATCTATGTGAAAATACTGGCATCCATAATTTAGTACGGTATATACTCAGTGTAAAGTCACCCATAGGCAGAAGGAAGAGGAAAGAATGAAGGAAAGGAAGACAGAAGAGGGAGTATACAGTCACCTGAAGCCATAAGAACGAGGAAAGAATGAAGGAAAAAAAGACAGAAGGGGATATATGGAAAAAAAGATGAAGGAGAGCAAAGGGCTGACACCCGAGAGCAGCACTAGATCTTACAACTCGCATCTTTTTCGTACAAACGTAGATTAATGACATAAGGGGATTACTGACACACTAAATGGAGCATATGACTGGAAGTTCTGTAGATTAAGTCAAACCCTTAACCACTTCAGTCCAATACCCAATTTTAATTTTGCTACATTCAGACAACTTTATTTGGCTTAGGGAGAGAAACAAGGCTGTGAAATTTTTAATGTAGACTTTCTATCACCTAACAGTTCATGTGCAGAAAAACTTGTGAGATAAAGGCAAGGTAATGGGGAATGAATGATGTGTGAATGAATGTCTGGAGTGTTTCACTGCCTTCTTATTTTTACTTTCTTTTTCTCATCCTTCGGTGGGAAGAGAAAAAGAAAGAAAGAATGAATGAATGCAAAAAAAATCACGATGATGATAACAACATAGTAAACTCACCATCAATATTATCCTGCATTGATCTTATGCAGATTTCAAACAGTGTTGGAACATATGCCAGGCCACTTGTCTTCCCAGAGTACATTTTGCTACGCCTGGAAAAAAAAAAAAAAAAAATGCAGTGAACTACCAACTTTACACTTTATTTCAACTTATGTCACATGATTTTACTGAGTTCAAAAAACCACCTATCACCAAAACATTAAAGTATAAAAGTCTGACAGTAGGGTGCTTTCCTAAGCTGAAGAAAACTATCAGACAGGAAGCTAGAGAAGGGATTATGAGTCCAGCAGAACTGAAATCAAAATCAATTTACCATAGGCCACTTCTGACTACCTACTTGTTCTTAGACTGGAACATAATATTAAGGGCCTCCTCTTCAGTCAGTTTTGCCAGTCTTGAATCCACCTCATCCCTCACAGCAATGCGTGGCAAAGGCTTGTAGTTAGGGTTGATCTCTGGCAGGAGGGGTTTCTCATCTGGTATCACTGCTGGCAACTTTGGTAGCTTCTGGGGAGACTCTATCAGAAGCTTTGGCTGAAAGAAGGAAAATACTACTCAGTTCATAGTCAAGACAAAGGAAAATGTTTATAGGAAGTGGAATACAATACAGGGTAGACAATGGTAAAGCTGACTTTAGCCGTCCCTGCAACACAGGAGACTCTGCCAACTAGCTAAATGGAGTGTGCAATAACAACCCTGTACAGAAATCCCTTTAAGACACGGACGCCCAAGTCCCAGATATTTTGGGTCTGGGTAAAAAAAAAAAAAAAAAAAAAAGCTGATGTGTTCATCCCTACTCTAAATTTGCCGCACAGTGACGAACAGCTGGGTTTTGGTGTGTAGATCCAGCGACGTCCTCTAGAGCGCCCCTGTATTCTCCCCACTTCCCGCCTACCTACCATCATGACTGCACGCTTGTCCCTATGACTGCCCATGTGGTCGCTTTTGTGGTGGAGAGTGAATAAACTGCAATATCTCACCACTAGACCACAAGGAAATTTACAGTGTTGTGCAGTGTTAAGAAGTTAGAATTCAGAGTACAAAGGATTAAGTGCACAGTGCAACACTGGCATGTTGCAACTGGTGTGGTGCAAGTAAGAACAGGATGTGCAGTGTTAAACAATTACAATTCACAGTGCAAAGGATTAAGTGCAGCGCAACACTGGATTACTGTATGTGCTTCAAGTGCGCCTTCACCACTGTCAGAGCCATAAAAGGGGCAGGTTAATCTTCGCGACAGCCATGGACGTGTCATAAGTACCCTGTACACTGCTAAATATTTTCCTTACTTCTGATTTCTTATTTTCTGGTTCCTTTCTATTTCTTTTATGGTTTCTGTCCCTTATTTGTGTGAACAGGGTCTTAAAAAGGTGCTGTGCATGTCTGGTAGGGAGTCATTTAGGTGGCTTTCAAAGTTAGGTTGGGTTGGGGTCTACAAGTACCTGTCCAGAGGCATTTTTCCTAAGTCCTGGACAAAACCAAGTCCGGACATGCCTATGACTCTATAATGTCGGATCTTGGAGGGATTACTGTATATCCATTCATCCATCATCCAATCCTACGTTGCCCCATGAGGAACACAGAAGACCGGGAGGCACGTTGGTCTTGACATTTAAGATGAGTGTGACCAGCCTCACTCATCCCTGAGTGGCATTACATGAGCAATAAGCCCCAACCACCCCTAGGATAGAAACCCGCACCAGCTCAATCCGACTGGAGCGACTTAATTACTCACTAAACCATCAGGTGCCATAATTTGGTTATATGGTTACCTCCCAGCATAGGAAATGGTTTCCTGGTGCACGGGAAACCATCTGGCTTGTCACTCAGTGTTGAGATGCCCACAGGCAGAAGGAAGAGGAAAGAATGAAGGAAAGAAAGACAGAAGAGGGAATGAAAGTAACCCACAGGCAGAAGAAAGAGGAAAGAAAGAAAGACAGACAGAAGAGCAAGGAAGGAAGAGAGGAAAGGGCAGACACCCAAACCAGCATTACATCGAGTGAATGGATGATAAGCATCCCCACTTATCACTAACCACCCTGTATAACAACCCAGAATTTCATGGATGGTATGTGTACCATTCACACAAAACATTAATGGTTTACTGTACTGTATTACATACACCTTCATAAGCATCTTTGCAACTACCAGATGATTTTATTCTGGTTAAGAAAGGTTTCTTGTCCTCAGGAGGTTCAGTAAGTCTGTAAGTAACCCATGCAGTTCAAAAAGTCTATCCCATGTTGAGTATAAATGTCAGGAGATGGCAAACAAAATGGGGTACACATTTTGGTTACCTTCTTTGGCTCCGGAATTCTTTCATCGTCAGAAAGAGTTCTTTTACTGGACGAAGAACTGGTGGACGGCTTTTCATCCTCAGAACTCTCTCGTTCCTTCTCCACGTCTTTCTTCTTCTTTTTTTTCTTCTTCACAGGAGAATCCAGACCTATAACATAAAAAAACCCACCATCAATATTATCATATTCATCCACATCCTCTTGCAATTTTTCCTTCTCTGCTTCTTTCTTCTCCTTCTTTACATGAAGTAATTCACATCTAGAACATAGCAATCCATCATCATCATCTCCCAATACAGTACACCCCTGATGTTACTGCTGCCTAACCCTAGTCTGTCTAGGTGAGCAAGTCCATTAGGCCTGTGAGGTGGGAGTCAGGTTTGCAGTGGCTTAGATGATGTGTGAATGACTGACAGCCATTTCACTGGGCATCCTTTTCACAGTTCTCCCACTTTCATTTTTTTCCCCTTATTTTTGTTTCACGGTTCTCCCACTTTCATTTTTTTCCTCTTATTTTTGTTTCACGGTTCTCCCACTTTCATTTTTTTCCTCTTATTTTTGTTTCACGGTTCTCCCACTTTCATTTTTTTCCTCTTATTTTTGTTTCACGGTTCTCCCACTTTCATTTATTTTTCCCCTTATTTTTGGATCCTACCTTACCTCATCCTAAGGTGGGAAAAGTTATGATGATAATAATGATGATGATACACTGAGTTAAGGCTCCAGAAACATGAAACCGAAACAGAGCAAAAGATACAATGTTCATTTCGCGTCGTCGTTTTTGAAGGCTCCAACATGCTTGCATGCATCAGCCTTGGTCAGCTAATGGCAGCTCTCTATGCTGCTTGATCTCTGGCAGCTTCCCTATTTAATCCCTTGTCCCTGAAGTCGCACTCAATGACCTCGATCCACGTCTTTTTCGGTCTACCTCTTACTACCCTACCCCCAACATTAACACTTACTTTCTGTACCCAATTATCATCAAGCATCCTCTCCACATGCCGAAACCATCTTAATCTACCGCTCCTCATCACAACACTAATACACTCCAGTCGTAAACCTAGCCCCCCCAGGCCTCGCACTCAAGGACGCACTGCACATCCACATAATCATTACCATTTCCGTGCGTTTGAGCCTGCGAATATCCTCTTCCTTCACTTCTTTTACTCACTCTAGCCACAGAGCTAGCTCCAGCCTCACCTCCAGCAGTTAAAATGTCTCCAAAATAAAAAAAAAAATCTTCCACACACTCGAGACTCACCATCAAGTTCAATCCCTTCACGTCTGGCAATCTCCACATGCTCTCCCCAACACACCACACACATGGAATCAGTGGTATCTCGCAGTCTACCTCTAATACTACTACATCTCTTATGAACCCACTTGTCACAAATACAGCACAACATGGAATTAATTCCCACGTCCTTGTGGCAAATCACACATGGCAACTCCCCCTCTTCTTTGACAGTACCACCTCCAGCCCTTGGTACAATCGCTTTTGTTTTATCAGCATCTACTCTTAAGCCTTGTGCCCAATACCATCTCTCCATTTCCTAAATTTTTCCTCTGTCTCCCTTTCATTCTCTGCAATCAACACTGAATCATTAGAATACATCTCCCACAGCAGTCCATTTCTGAAGTCATGTGAGAGGGCTTCAAGTATCATAATATAATATGGGACTCAAGACGGACCCCTGATGCACACCAACATTCACGGAAAACTCCTCACTCAAAACTCTGTTCACTCTTACCTGGGTGTAAGCACCCACATACATGGCCATAACCACCCTAACCAGCCACTCCTCGATCCAAAGCTTTTTCACTGCCCACTTCACCACCTCTCTTGGGACTCTGTCAAAGGCCTTCTCCAAATTAAAAAAAAAAAAAAAGTAAAGTTCCCTTTTCTTTCCTGAATTTTTTTTCCTGAACAATGAATATGGCATCAGCTGTCCATTTACCAGGCATAAACCTAAACTGCATCTCATCAATATTCACTGTTTCTCTAATCATTCCTTCTAGAGCTCTCTCCATTACCTTCATTATCTGGTCCAATAGCTTTATGCCTCTATAATTTCCTCTTTCCAGGGCATCAACCTTTCCCCTGTACACATTTACAACTACATTCTTCAGCCAAACATCTGGGACAAAACACTCATATAATCATATTTATCAAATCAGTGACTAACCCCACTCCTATATCTCCTGAGGCTTTCAACAGTTCAGCAGTCAATTCAGACACACCTGCCACCTTACCCACCTGCATCCTGCCTATTGCCCTACTCACAGTAGCAGTGTCAATCACTGGCCAAACACTGGGTCTACTGGCTCCAAACCTTCCCTGTCTCGGTCAAACTCCTCATTCAACAACAGGTTGTTTTGCTCTCTCCTGGCATCTTGAATATCCCCACTGTTCACCACTACTTTTCCTTCATCATTCTTCACACACTGCTTACATATGATATCCCTATTCTCCCTCTTCATGTGATCTGCCACCTTTTATATCATATTCTTCCTTTCCCCACTACTTAGGGTATCAAGTAAAAGTCTCTGAGATTCAGACTTTGCCCTGTAAACCTCTCTTCTAGCCCTACCTTTGGCAGCCAAGTATTCCTCTCTGCTACCAACTTTCCTCCAATCCCAGAAAAGCTTTCTTTTCTTCTTAACTGCAGCTTCTACACCCTCATCCCACCACCAAGTTACTTTATGTTTTGGGGAGGCCCCATGTCCATCCACACACTGAATCAATAACTCTCAAGAGGTTCTTCTTGAGAGCTCTGTACTGTTCACTTACACTTCTATCAACAGCTCCCTGTTCAGTCACCACTCTATTCATCTCGCTATAAAAGGCATCCCTTACTCCTTGGTTTTTCAACATCCATATTTTGCTCCTAAGTGCATGGGTCCTCTTTTTCATCACCTGCTCCTTAAGCACCATGTCACATATCAATAACTTGTGTTGCAGCACATACCCCACACTCCCTATAACATCCCTCACTAACCTCCTATCAGCCCTCCTGATCATGAAATAGTCCATCTGTCTGCTACTTCCCCCAGACTCATCTGTGGTCCCCCAAACTCAAGCATCCTTTCCCCTTCCTCATTTCTTGAACCATATGCACATCCCCAATATAATCCTTCACATCCTTGAGCTGCTTCACCTACAAGACCATTTAAGTACCTTTCTAAAACTACAATCTCATCATCATCCCCCATAAAACTTACTACATGTATTAGGTAATCCCAGAATCTATCCTTCTCTGTCTTATCCAAGCCTGCCTGTGAAGCATATGCCGATATAAATGCAAACATAATCCCACCAAACAAAATTTTCATTACTATTATCCTTTCACTGACTTTCATTACATGCAAGACATATTCCACCTACTGTATTTCTCCCCTACCAACAAACCCACACTACCACATCCACCTGCCCTACCCTGCCAAAACAACTTATA
The DNA here is from genome assembly GCF_032717465.1 of Coenobita brevimanus. Taxonomy (NCBI): domain Eukaryota; kingdom Metazoa; phylum Arthropoda; class Malacostraca; order Decapoda; family Coenobitidae; genus Coenobita; species Coenobita brevimanus. The sequence continues at coordinate 3,145,591 of NC_137032.1, read as the reverse complement.
ACGTGCATTCCTCCCAGCAATCATTCCGACTGATCCTCCTCTATACCTGACTACCTGCACACATCCCACATCCACCCACCTCCTACTAAATGTCTAAACTACTTTCCCCGTTCTACCTTTCAAACTTCTCACACTCCGTGGTGCCAATTTGATCCCCTTGGGTGACTGAGTTTCCTTAGGCTTCCTTAGAAGTACAGGTATACCCTGGTTTAATGATGCAATTGGTCAGGTAAAAACCCATCGTTAGGTGCGGTATCGTAAATTGGGGTAGATTTAACACGTAAAGTATGGGATGCATTTTTCAGCCTTGGGCTTCTCCCCCCCAAGTCCAAACCCACCCAAATGAGCCCAAAAACAAGTTCCAATCTCAATGGCCTAACAGCTGTAAAAGAAGCTAACCCGTAAATAACTCACTAAAACCAACAAATAAAATCCAAAAATCATCAAGTGTCTGGAAAAAATCAAGCTTAGTAAACTGTACCCCAAAATGACAATGTTCACCCCACCTATGGCTAAAACACAATCTGAGTCTAAAAACAGTTTATAAATCAACCTAAACACACAATTTTAGTCTAAAATATTATCAAAATCAGTAAAAAAAAATTCACAACCCATCGTTAAACCATGGTTTGGCCATCGTTTGGCAGGGTATGGTGGTATTTCTACCCCCATCATTAAGCCAGGGTATCGCATCTCGGAATATCATATATCATGGTATACTGTACCTGCAAAATGGGTTATAGCTCTCCTCACTCATTCATCCTTTAGCTAGCCATCAAAAACATTCCAAAGCACCACATGCAACATTTCCATGTTGATTTACAACTGTAATCAATCAAACTTACTTCACTGGAGGTGTCTTTATCACCTAATTCTTGTTTTTACCGGATAATTTTCTTTAGCTTATGAACGCCACTAGTAGTAACAGATGTTGACGTGGCCCCAGTCTTGTTTGAACATTAATCTGGGAGTCCACAAGTTCCAAGAGGGTATAAGGTATTTGTGATGATTTTACATATACAAGTGTACATTTATATATATATATATATATATATATATATATATATATATATATATATACAGTGGAGCCTCTGTGGTACAGTGGTAGTGTGTGCGTTTTGTACACGGGTGGACCAGGGTTCGCGCCCCACCAGGGTAATAAACTTTGGGAGTGTTCACCCGGCCACGTACTGCATTGGCAGACACAAGGGGTGCTGTGGTTGAACCAGTGTTGCTTACTGTAAAGTATGCTTGCACCCAGTCGGCTTGTGCAGGCTGATTACACTTGGCTCACAAACTACAAACACATCCAAAGCCACTCCAACACTACAGTAACACTTACAAGCACTTCTCACCCTACATACAATCTCTACCAGACAGCCTAAGCCACTTGGTAGAGATACATTGGCTGTATCGTCCCGACTTTGGTCGGGATAGGCCGGTCCTGCAGTGGATACTCAAACAGCTGATGATGATGATGATATATATATATATATATATATATATATATATATATATATATATATATATATATATATACAGTACTCAGGTCAATGATGATGAGAATACAAATTTCTACATTAATTTTTCTTCCTTGATATGGTACAAGAGTTTTTAAAGCCTCACTCTGGATAGACAGTTTAGAAACTTTTTCTGTGCAGATTCATAAATTAAATGCGTAAGCTTTAAAATGATATATACGATAACTTTTATATTTTCGATCAATTCTAAGATTGACACTAAACGCTGACATTTTCATGGAATGACCCCATGTAGGGAAGAGTAAATTTATGGTCTTCGAGAGAGGTGAAGTCAATGAATGTACAGTGACACTGGATGAGGAGGAAATGGAAAATGTGAGTGCGCTTAAGTACTGGGTAGTGTGATGAGTAAGGATGGAAGTTTAGAGGGTGAAGTGCTTGAAGGGGTACAGCAAGAAAGAAGGGCTGCTGGTTCCTTGAAAGCAGTGATAAGAAACAGGGAAGTGAGCATGGATGTGAAAAAATTACTACATGACACTACTGTGATACCAACTCTAATGTATGGAAGAGAAGCTTGGACCTTGTTGGACACAAGCCAAGAATGAAAGCAGTGGAAATGAGTTATTTGAATGCATGTGGGGTCACATGGAGAGAGAGATACTGACAAACACGGACGTGAAGGACCATTGTGGTGTGGATGTGGATGTGATAGGATGTGTTAGGAGAAACACACTAAGGTGGTTTGGCCATGTGGAGAGGATGGAGAGTGAAAGACTGATGAGGAGAACTTATGTAAGGTGGAGGGGTGGAAAGGGAGGAGGAGGAGGCCAAAGATGAGATAAAGGGATGGAGTGGAGAAGTACATGAGAGAGGGGGGTGTGAGCTGGGGGCAGGGCAGTGAAACAGCGGGGGATAGGGCGACATGGAGGCGATTTGTTTGTGGTTACCCCTTACGGGATTAAGGCCTCTGGTAATAGATAGACAGACAGACCCTATACTGAATAAAATCATTTGGTGGCAACAGAAATACTACATATTAAAAAGATCATCTGAATTCAAGGTGCCAAGGCATCAGATCACTTACCCATTAATGCTGCACCAAAGCCCATGTCCTCTTCTACTTTATTCTTCCTCTTGGATTTGCTCTCCTTTTTTTCTGATCTATCTTCAGCATGTTTCCTGTCCTCAGAATCTCTAAGCTTTTCCTTTTTGTCATTGCTGCTCTTATCTCTGTCTCGGTGCTTGTCCTTTTTTCTTTTCTCCTTATCCTTATTTACACTATTATTTTCCTTTTCTCGCCCACTATCTCTACCTGTCCTTTCACTCTCTCTACTGTCAATTAATCTTGAGCTGCTTTCCCCATATGGGCTGTTGTCTTTTCTGTGACTGCTACTGCTTCTCTCACTCTTGTCTTTCCTCCTCTCATCTACTCCTCTTTTGTCACTTTCTCTTGACTTATTAGAATACGGTCTTTCTTCACTTTCAGGCGAGCTAAACCCATTGGCTATGTACTTTTCATCCGGTTTACTCGCTCTAGCCTTCTCACTAGAATCTTCATTTCTGTGCTTGTTGTCTTTTATTTTCTCACTGGGCCTCTCTCTGTCCCTATGTTTATCTTTATGTGACTTAGACTTCTCATCCTTCTTTTCTTCTCTGTCCCTGTGTTTGTGCTTCTCTTTGTGATCCTTCTTCTTCTCTTTGCTATGGCCTTCTCGCCCTCTGTCTTTGTGCCTCTCCTTATCCTTGTTTCTCTCCTTGTCACTCTTGCTGGATTTCTTTGAGGAGGATGCTTTGGCACTACTTCCATTCTTTCTGTCATTTGCTTCGACTGGCGAGCTATCTCCCCATCCCGGGCTTGCTGGGGGATCAGGATCTTTTACTTTACAAGCGGATGGGTGGTACTCAGCTGACACTAGCCCAGCTTGGCTCCGGTAGTCTTGCTGTGATGTCAAAGGGTTGTAAGAATCTTCTTCTTCTCCAGAGTCATCATCCTGCTGGTAACCGTAGCCTCTAGACGCTGACTGGTATGTGGAATGATTGTCCTGGTAGTCTCTGTTGCTGTCTTGGTCTTCCTGGATCTGTAGTCGATCTTCCTCTTCCTCCTCATCTTCCTCTTCATTGTCTTCTTCACCATCATTCATTTCCTGGTTCTCCGTTCTACATGGCTGTGCATCCTGAGAGCAGAAAGAAGTTTATTAACTACCAGTATTGTGTTAAACTATACGGAATCTGGCCTAACACAAAAAAGAATCTTTAAGCGGTGGTTCAATGATTTGTGAGTGTTTGTGAGTAATGGGGTCTGAAAGCAAATGTACTGTAGAGAAAAGCAGAGTGATGGTTATTCAGAGTGGTGACTCAGTGTGATAAGCTGGTGTATGGAGGGAAATCTGATCTGGTGGAAAATTTTAAGCTCTAAACTTAGGTACCGTACAATGAAAGAAGACAGGGATACATGTTAAATATGCCATGTAAAATGGCTCAAAATATTAGGTGACTGATAGTGTGGAGACTGTGCTACAGAGTACAGAACTGAGTACAGAGGTTGTATAAAAATCATATGAAAAAGTATTAGTACCCACATTAATGCAGCTATGGGAATACAACTTTAGTATGCTAAAAGTATCACAAATCATTATTAAGAGTGGTTAAAGTGGGTAGGATAAACTGGACAGGATATGATATAAGCACAGATTTATGAAAGATGTGGAGTAAGAAAATCTAATGGTCGACGGGAAAAAAACAAGATAAAACAAACTGAGTCAAGAAAAAAATACTGTAAGTCTATTCATCAATGGCAACAAGAATGTTGTGAAAAAGGTATGTGTAAGTCTGTTGTTACAAGATGGAACAAAGAACCATGAAGATGGCTGGATATCTTAAGTAAATGCAAGAGAAAATATATTACAAAAGTTATGGGTGCAATGGAATGGTTTGAAAGAAATGGAAGGATGAAGCATACATATACAGTACAGTCTGAAACTTTTGCAAGCACTACACACTGGAGCTTGCAGAACTAGAGGGTTCATTCTTTTCGCTGCTAATAGTGTTGGGAAGGAGGTATGGGATGAGGAGGTTTAGGTGATGAGGGTGTTGGTGCTGGAGCTAGTGAGCTACTAGAACCCATATCACTGGGCACTCAGCTGACTGTTAGACTTTTATGCTTTTCTGTTTGATGATGATTATGTACAGTCAAGGCCAAAAGTTGTGTCAGGGAGTTTGAAGGCAGATGTACAGTTGAGATCAGAAGTTGCTCTGAAACGCTGGTTGTTGTGGAGATGACGTAGCTCCGTTAACACTGACTCTTGTGTAGATGTCTGTCCTGACTGTACCTCCACCTGAAACAGCAACTGAACCTTGAATATACCTCCATCTGACACAACTTTTGACCCTGACTGTAGAGTGCAAAAAAACTTCTATTGCCTACTGAATAATGGTAGGGTATATATGAAGAATTCGTCAATGATTTTCACACTGGTACACATCAAGCAATACTGTATTTTTATTAACAGTTAAAGTAGCAAATGGTGCTAGACTACCCAGTACCAAAGCCTACAGTGCTATGTAAAGTTTTATTATATGAATTACTGCTTTTTTAATGCAAAGAGAAACAACCAAAGGCAGAAAGCCTGCTAAAAGTTACTTTTCACACAGAAAATTGAATGACAGAAGAAACAGATCCATTAAAACTGAGATATCTCTATACTTACTATCTATCTATTGCCAGACGCCTCAATCCAGCTTGGGGTGGCCACGAACAGATTGCCTCCAAGTCGCCCTGTCCCCCGCCATTTCACTGCCCTGCTCCCAACTCGCACCCCCCTCTCTCATATACCTCTCCACCCCATCCCTCCATTTCATCCTCGGCCTCCCCCTCCCTCTTCCCCCCTCCACCTCACTCACATACACTCTCTTCATCAGTCTTTCACCCTCCATCCTCTACACTGTGTTTAAAAGATCTGTCACAGGCTGAGGGAAATACAGACTGAGATGGGAAGTTTGAGTTGACTAGATACAAACATGAATGTCAGACAGTACCAGTTAACTCTTTATAATTTAAACTCTTGATTATGATGGAACACTAATTATTACTCAGAGGAAGGAGGACCACAGGGAGTGTTGGGTGGTATGGCTTAACCTTGATTGTATCTATACAACCATCACCAAAGTTTACTGATAATCCTGTCCCAGAACTGTGTTCTGCCTTACATACTTCTCATTCCTCCCAAAATGGCATACTGTATATAGCATACTACTCCTTCTCATACTTTTTGTTGTGTGCTGCATACTGCGAGCACACAAATTGTTCATGTAACACTTTCTACTGCTACAGCCAGAAAAGACGTGCTGGCAAACTTATGCTCAAAACTGTATGTTATTGTCCCTTATGTTCGACAGAGATGCCTTCAACTCATGGCACTGACTGATTGTACAAACATCCATAACTCCCCCTCTACCACCCGTACGATGGTGTACTGTAGAATGGCTACTTCAGCCTACAGTCCAGCAGGTTTATGTTCAGATGAGCCTGGAGCCACAACAATAACATTCCCATGTTTTAATACCATAGCTAAATGCTAATCACAATCAAGGGTTTACTGATATACATCTGTTGCTATATGACTTCACTCACCTTATCTGGATGGTCAGGTTGTTCTCCCTGTCCATCATCATGACCACCTTCCTCTTCAGGCTCACCCTCTTCTTCCTCATCTTCTTCCTCCTCCTCCTCTTCCTCATTCACCATATCCTTCCATTTGTTGACCAATGCCTTCGCCTTGTCAGCAACAATACCCTTATGCTGGCGGAGAACATTGACAGAGCGGCCCACTCCAGTTTCCTCCAGATGGCTCACTCGGATGTTCAGGTGCTTTAACTTATGTATGTAGTAAAGCAGCTGAAAAGAAAATTAGATGTAGCTCACCAACATCCAGCCTGAGATACCCCCTCCCCCCCAGTCAAAAGTCATTAACCTGATATTTTTCCTTCCACCATATAAATCATCATCACTGTATCGTCATCATCCTGACCTCAATTTTTTTCTTTCTAAGGGTAGAGAGAGGCATGATTCTGACACAAGGATAGAGAAAGTACAAATGTGGGAGAACTGACACCATGTATAGTACTGTAAACTGGTCCACACAAACATTCCACAATATTCAAGCCCCCAGAATCCTGGATCCACTTCACAAGCCTGATCATAAGAACATATTTTTTGATGTTTTTGTTTACAGATGCATTTCTTATATATCTAACTGACTCCGTCAGGTAGATATACCGTAACTTGGGGCATTCGGGTCCCTTTTTTCGAGGTTTTTGGTCTTTAAATTTCACTCAGTATTTGATATCCCAAATTTTATTGCATGAATTTATACATCTGTGGTCCTGTATCACATGAAACATAAGGCACAATTTTGTTGCAATAATTAACTACATGACAAGGCTAAGCATGTGGGGGCCCATTTGCCCCGCACTTTGGGGCAATTGCGCCGTACCTGAACTAAACCTCTTAATTTGAAAATTATAAGCATGTACAGTAACACACGTGAGTTACAATTAAATCATAACTTAAAGGAACATTCCTCTTTTGTATACTAACCATAATATACGTGTTTATAAGATGAAGATATATGAAAAATAGAAAATAAAGTGACAGTCTGAAAATATAACTCTGGTTTGAACAGCATTTACCTAATAATGAGACCAGTACAACACTCAGTATTAGTGAAACAAAGTTTGTTTTTGAGAAATACAGGTTTTGGTAGCTTTTTTACAATGTCACAAATAGGAGTTTCCAAGAAATCGGGATTTGCAGGCTCCTTAAACATGAAAGAGCTTACATCTGCTTCACAGTCACGTCTAAAGTATTTCACATCCCAAGTTGTTTTTTCAGGCTCTACTAAATTTCTAAGAGTAGCAACAAAATGATAATTTGTTTTCTTTCCACTAAATTTAACTAAAACATAGTCTCCAACTTCCAAGGCATCTTCTGGTAGTTCCTCCACCTTGTGCTTTGACACACTAACCTCTTCAATGTTCCATCCTGTGTCACTGTCCGAGGTGCCACCATTATTCCCCTGTTCATGTTCATCCCCTCCCACTGGCACGTCCAAACCTCTATCCTCTCCCATTGTCTCTTCAAAACGGTCATCAGCATTTACATCACTGTCAGAGGATGAAGGGGAATCTACCGGTACCGGTATTTTAGCCACCTTACCCTTACTTCCCCCACGACCACTAGCACTAGCACAACGTTTCGCGGGTCTAGACACAGAACTGGCAGATGTACCGGATGCTAATTCCTGCAGAGAAATGCTTTTCCCAGGCTCCACCTGCACATGCTTTCCATGGCAAGTGACATTAGGGTTGGTGGCAACAGACTCTCTAATCTGTCTTAAATGTTCAAGAATAAGAGGGCTCACTAGGTCATGTGCGGGTTTTACATTTTCATTTGTAATTTTCCTCATGATGCGATCTTTGTCAATGGGATAGATTCCTGCAAGTGAGAATTATAAGCTATTTACCATGCAAAGCCTGTAACTGAAGTTAATGCAAAATATAAACACATCAGTGATGGTGGCCCAATTTCCCCATCTTACGGGGCCCAATTGCCCCATCGTCAGTTTTTGTATCCTGGCAAGGTCGCCAATACCTCTAGCAACCTACAGTACAAATATCACCACATGTACCTTATCATATATGCAGCTTATGACTAAGAAATAAAGGATACGGCTTAATTTCTATATACTGAAAAATACCTTAGTGTTTCCCTATCTAAAAAAAAAGAAAAAAAATGTAGATTATCCATTTTTGGCATATGCGAGTTACAAGTGCCAGGAATTTTTTCAAATTAATAACACAGTGGTTGCAAAATGTGCTCAATATATCACTGAACAAAATGCATATCTATTATTATGTGCAGCTAAATTATATATATTGAAAAAATAAAAAAAAATGAATGTAACCATAGCAGGGGCCAGATTACCCTGCCCAGGGCCCAATTGCCCCAGGTTACGGTATGTGTACATGAGAGATATTCCTCTCAGATATTCACATGTTTTAACTCCTTTTAATTCTGATGTGTGTTTTTTTTTTTTCTATCTCCAGATGATTTATTCAGCTTAGGTGAGATTTTTTCAAACTGGAGGTATTAGATACAGCCTTCATTAACCTCTAATAGCTAGGTAATCTTGTTAGCTCAATTAAACCAACAGGAGAAAGTACGGTAAGAATTAGGTCAGGTATGTCCTATGAACATAAGAACATACAAAGAGAAGATAACTGCAGTAGGCCACTTGGCCCATGCTAAGCAGCTTCCACAAGAGTGATTAAACTACTGGAATAAGACAAGGATAGCAAAGAAGTCCTTTGATTTTATTTTCAATTTAAAAAAAGGGGGGGGGAGCAGTTAAGTCCAGATTAGTAATCATTTTGAGGTTTCTCATTTACTGTTCCACATGTCCCTCTACTCACTCTCAGTTGAAAATGGTCACCTGATGTTAGCTGGAATAGAATACTGTAAACTCTCAATTACCCATTGTCACAATTTCTGGCCCAACGCATTATCCAGCACTGCCAACTCAGCTCTATTAAAACAATATCCAGCGAAATTATGTAATAACTGTTGCCGACACAGGATGCAGCTGGCAGTTCTATACAATATCTGGCGTTGAGGTGTCACAACCGGCTTGTCAACGGTAACCAACCAACCAGCGCTGTATTAGCTACTATGTATGTGGTTGGTGGGGTCACTCACCATCCACACACTCAATGTAACTAATGCTTCTGTAAAGGGACTAAAATAGCATAACACACTACCTACATAAGAGACATTAATATTGTGTTAATATGTAATAGACAGGCTTGAGGAAAGTCGTGCATAAATTTGAGAGAGCTGGAGGAAAATGCAGTGGAAATTCTAGCTAGAGAATGTCGCACACAACAATGAAATTACCTGAAAGGCATTTGTTGTGATTTGTGTGAAGTTGTTAATTAACATCTATAAAATTATGCAATTATTAACACTATCACTTTGACATGTGGAGAGAATGGAGAATGAAAGACTAAGAGGGTGCATGTAGGTGAAGTGGAGGGAGGGAGAGAGGGGAAGACTGAGGATGAGATGGAGGGATGGAGTTGAGAGGTATATGAGGGAGGGGGGAGGGCAGTGAAATAGTGGGTGACAGAGTGACTTGGAGGCATTTTGTCGGCCACCACCCTTTGAGAGATTAGGGCATGGGGCTATAGATAGATAGACCTTGATATCTCAGTCATAGTTTGATGAATTCTTTACCAAACAGGCATGGCATTTCCATATTTTCTACTGAAATGAGTCTTTCACAAGTTACTTGTTATTTTTCCTGGATTACCACAGCTACTGGGCATATTTATAAACTTACCTCTGAATGCTGAGGATTTTTTTCATTCATTCATTCATTGCCAGACGCCATGTATCCCAAACGGGGTGGCCAAGGGCTTAGAGTTAATTGTTTTACAGGGAGGGGCACTAATCTTCCACCAACCCCACTTGACACGTAGGGAGTTATGCCAACAGCATCTGGTGTTCCCAGGCGGTCACCCATCCAAGTACTAACCAGACCCAACGTTGCTTAACTTCGCTGATCGGACGGGAAGCGGTGTACTCAACGTGGTATGGCCGTTGGCTTGTAAATATTCCGCCGACATCTACCAGTGGCTGGCCATCCTCATGTTTTTAAATTTGAAAACTGGCTGTCAAAGGTTGGATTATGTTATGCTGGGTTTGGTTAAATCAATGTTTCACATAGCTTTGACAAAGTTATTAGTACTTTCTGTCCTTGTGTATATTTGAGCATGTCTGATACACTGTGTCCAGTCGGAGCAATGGTTGGTAAACAAAGTGGCCAGTCGGACAGCTCATCAGTGAACACACTGCCCCGAGTGACCTGGCTGCTTCCTTAAACACGGTACCCCCAAACTGGCATACAGTACAGTATTTTGTTTTTTTCCAATCATTTCGTGGAATCAAAATTCAATACTGACTTATCTGTGTTGCATATGTACCAAAATTACTTTTCTCACAATTGTTTATCTGTAAAATATAATGTAGCTGGACTCATCTGGTAAAGCATTATATACTGTACTTACTCAGACTCAAGTAGGGAAGATCCAGAAGAGGCTTTTCTGTCTGTAACTCAAGCTCTGTATTTTTCCTGTGTGGTCATGGATTAGTATATCTTTTTACTTCCAGTGCTATCAAGGGCTTTCTAAAAGTTTGTTATACAAAAAGTACAACTGTAAACCAGCCTATATGCTTGGATGTGTTCCTGCATTCAGACCCATTTTTCTTCTATAATACTTCTACTGCAAATCAACTTTGTCACATATTAAAAATGGTGTCACAAAATTATGAAGGTCACTATATTGCAAGGTTATGATATGTTTCTATTTCTCATTACTGACTTGAAATATTACAAACAACAAACGATACACAATGAAATACAGATGTAGCACACATCACGCTGCTAACATCAGGCTATGGCTTCTGCTAAATACCGGTAGTTGCTATGGTAGGGGGGGTGGGGAATCATACAATAGGAATCTGGCATTTTCTGCAGATAACCTATACCTATGGAGATGAAAATTTAATCAGGCCAAACCTACGTCAGTATCTAATTTCCAGTTTTAAAAATCTGACTCAGATATCCTGTCTACCATCATCATAATCTTCTCTCGCATGACTAACTAACAAGTGATACAAATAAAAAAATAATAATTTACATACAGAAATACAACTGCAGCACACATCAAACCTGACATGACCCACCTTGGCCTGGAACGGAAAAGTGAAATTTACGCACTGCTTCCTTTCTTGAGGTTCAAACAGCCTATTCCTATACAGGATGATTAACCATTTCCCGTGACTTCGTTCAAAATACAACTACTTGAAAATGCGAGATTAAATACTAGTGAAAACGCGGCTTACAACCACAAACACAGGATGCTTGACTGTCTCTTAGGTCACGTCTGCTAGATTCTTCCTAACTGGGAAAATACTAACCCAGCTTCACAATATACATCTAAACTTCATTTCTCAATATACCTTGTCTGTTTCATTGGTGGCGGAATATTTCTTCAGCTTCCTCTGATATAGCACAATCTGTTCTAAAACGCTGGAGTTAGACATCTCCACCACAACAGCTGATACTCCGCCATCAACTGAGCATCTTTACAAAACAATCATACGAGCCACTTAACGCTTTGCTTCATTGAGTGTCATTATTTTTGTCCAAATAATGGGAAAATTTTATCTTTACATGTAACTTGCGTTTATTCTTATTTTTGTAGTGTACAATTTTTATATGTTGGTCTCAGTTTCTTTATCCTATCCATAGGCTACACATATTTACAAGGGTATAATTTTTCGGCATGAGTCACTTTCTCCATTACAGTAGAATGATATTAATAACAATAATAATAATAATAATAATAATAATAATAACAACAACAACAACAATATTCTCTATATATCTTTTGCCAGAGGCCTTAATCCCACAAGGGGTGGCCACAAACAAATCGCCTCCATGTCGCCCTGTCTCCCGTCATTTCACTGCCCTGCTCCCAACTCACACTCCCTTCTCTCATACACCTCTCCACTGCATCCCTCCAGCTCATCCTGGCCTCACTCACATATACTGTACACTCTCCTCGTCAGTTTCTCGCTCATCCTCTCCACATGGCCAAACCACCTCAGTGTGTTTCTCCTAACGCATCCTATCACATCCACATCCACACCACAACGCTCCTTAATTCACTTCCTCATGTCAGTCTGTCTCTCCATGTGACTCCACATAATAATAATAATAATAATAATCATCATCATCATCATCATCATCATCATAATAATAATAATAATAATAATAATAATAATAATAACAAATTATATTATTATAATATTATTAAATAATATAATAAATCTATCTATCTATCTATCTATCGCCAGACGCCTTAATCCCGCAAAGAGTGGCCACAAACAAATCGCCTCCATGTCGCTCTGTCCCCCGCCATTTCACTGCCCAGCTCCCAGCTCACACACCCCTCTCTCACATACCTTTCCACTCCATCCCTTCATCTCATCATTGGCCTCCCTCTCCCTCTCCCCCCCTCCACCTCACTCACATTCTCCTCATCAGTCTCTCATTCTCCATCCTCTCCACATGGCAAAACCACCTCAATGTGTTTCTCCTAATGCTTCCAATCACACCCACATCCACACGACAACATTCTTTCACTTCCTCGTTTGTCAGCCTGTCTCTCCATGTGACTCCACATGCTCCTCTCAAATAACTCATTTCCACTGTTCTCACTCTTGACTTGTGTCCCTCCAACAAGGACCAAGCTTCACTTCCATACGTTAGAGTTGGTATCACAATACAGTACTGTTATGCCGTAACTTTTTCATTTCCATGCTCACATCCGTGTTTCTTATCGCTGCTTCCAAAGAACCAGGAACCTTTCTTCCTTGTTGTACCCTTACAAGCACTTTACCCTCTAAACTTCCATCGTTACTCATCACACTAGTCAAGTACTTAAATGCACTCACATTTTCCATTTCCTCCTCATCCAATCTCATTGTACAATCAGTGACTTCACTTCTCTCGAAGACCATAACTTTACTCTTCCCTACATTCACCTCTTGATTTCGTTTCTTACACACTCTCCCAAACTCGTCGTCACTTAACAACACAGTATCATCAGCAAAAAAACAGTACAGGGAGTTTCCACACACTGCCCTCTCTCATTAGGGCCGCTCCAGTATCCACTGCCATACCTTGTATCTCTTTTATAACCCCATCAATATACAGACTGAACAACTATGGAGACATGACACATCCTTGTTTCAATCCAACCTTCAAATAGAAAAATTCACTTAGTTAACTGTCCACGCGCACTGCAGCCTTAGCACCCTCATACCTACCCTTCACGGCATTCAACAACTTCCCATTTACTCCATATATTCTTAATACTTTCCATAATCCTTGTCTATCCACCCTGTCATATGCATTCTCCAAAGCCATGAAGGCCGCATACAACTTCTTTCCCTTCTCTAGAAACTTTTCCACTAAAGATCTAAGAATGAATATCTGATCTACACAACTTCTCCCCTTCCTAAATCCTCCCTGTTCTTCTCCAACTAATTCCTCTGTTATTTCCCTAACTCTGTCAATAAGTATCCTACCATATACTTTTCCTACTACACTAAGAAGACAAATGGCCCTATGATTACCACATGCTTTTTTTTTCCCCTTTTCCTTTGTACAGGGGAATATTATACCTGACTTCCAATCCTACGGGACCTTACCTTCTCTGCTGCCCTGCTATTATTACTCACTCCTGTATGTAATATGCCTTATATATCCATTTACATCTTTCAATGCATAATATAGCTAATAGGCCTACTTATAATAGGGCGTAATTTTGTGCCCACTGATTGTATAAAACAAAGTATTTGTTGAGGGAGGCGTGTGGCAAAATCCACCACCCCCTTTTATTGTATAAGTATTCTGTAACTGTCTCAACAATATAATGTTAACAAATAAAATCAAATCTGATTTGGTAAGGTGTTTCTGCTGCTTTAAGTACTTGTAAAGAGTAGGTTTACCATAATAACAATGATAATGATAATAATGAAAGTAGTAGAAGTAGTAGCAGTAGTAGTAGTAGTAGTAGTAGTAATACCACTGCCTCACTGGCGAGGAAGCTGGCTTCAAGTCAGTGTAGTAACATCGAAGCACTGACGGCTTGCAGACTAATCCCCCTTGATAAGAATCCTGGATGCAGGCCCATCGGGGTGGGTGAAGTCTGAAGACGGATTATAGGAAAATGCATCATGGAGGTGGTGAAAGATGATGTGAAGCAGGCAGATGGCAACCTCCAAGTGTGTGCAGGCCAGCAGGCAGTAGGTGAGACAGCAGTTCACTCCATGAGGAAAATATTTGAAGAAGAGGACTGTCAGGCAGTATTATTAGTTGATGCTTCAAATGCATTTAATTCCATCAACCGGGAGGCAATGTTGCACAATATCAAGGTTAAATGCCCAGCATTTGCCCAGTATGTGGAAAACACCTACAAAGAACCAACAGACCTCTACATTGTGGGTAAGACAGCTGCTCACGATGTCGGTGTAATCCAGTCCACAGAAGGAACTACCCAGGCGAACCCCGTTGCCATGGATATGTACGCCTTGGCGATGACAGTGCCGCAACAACAGATCAAATAAGAGGCCACCAATGTAAAACAGGTAGCCTATGCAGATGATCTCACGGGTGCTGGCAAGGTTGAGGATGTGAGGAAATGGTGGGACCTTGTAACATCTCATGGCCCTGAAATAGGTTACTACCCTAATGCAAGTAAGTCCATTTTGATCGTGAAACCAGCTTACTATCAAGATGCACAGGAAGCATTTAGAGGCACAAACGTGATAGTGACCAAGGAAGGTCAGAGGCATCTAGGGGCTGTGACTGGAACCAAGGAATTCAAAGATCAATATGTGAGTGATGAGGTAAAGGCAAGGCTAGAAGAAATTCATACACTATCCAGCCACGCAAAAACAGAACCCCATGCAGCATACAGTGCATTTACCTATGGTGTAAAGCACAGGTGGACCTTCGTGATGAGAACCATACCAGACATCGAGTTGCTGTTACAACCACTAGAGGATGCAATCAGGGATTCATTCCTCCCAATGGCCACATCCCCACACCAGAAGAAAGGGACCTTCTAGCACTACCACCCAGGATGGGAGGCCTTGGCATTATAAATCCAGTAGCCGTGGCAAGTTACGAACACAGAAATTCAATCAGGCTCACCGAATCCTTGTCACAGAAGATCTGTGTCCAGGTTGAGACGAGTGATATCGACCACCAAAGGCAGAAAGACATAAAGACACAGATAAGCAAGGAGCGTGAAGCAAGACAAAAAGACCAGCTGCAGCACATAAACGAACATCTAACACCAGACCAGTGCAGAAGAGTTGAAATTGCACAGGAGGTTGGGGCATCAAACTGGTTGACAAACCGGCCTCTCAAGGCAAAAGTCTTCCACTTCAACAAACAAGAATTTATTGACGCCATAGCCTTGAGATATGGGTGGCCAATAGAGAACCTACCTCAACACTGTGCCTATGGCACTGCCTCTGATGCAAACCATGCAATGGTATGCAAGAGGGGAGGCTTTGTTTGCATCCGACACGATGAAGACGCGACCTCACTGCCAAAATGCTGCAGGAAATATGCCATGATGTCACGATTGAGCCAGCTCTGCTGCCCCTGGACGGCGAGCACTTCACCCACAGAACAGCAAACACATCAAATGATGCAAGAGTGGATGTCAGTGCTCGAGGTTTCTGGACATGTGGGCAGAGAGGGCGTTTTTCGACATCAGGATATTCGATCCCATGGCAGCATGTCATCGTGAACTGTCTCTCGAAGCTGCACACAAAAGGAATGAACAAGAAAAAAATAGAAATTATCAAGAAAGGATCCAACATGTGGACCACGGTCGATTCACTGCCCTTGTGTTCGCAACATCAGGTGGGATGGGTCCAGAGACGGTGAGATTCTACTCGAAACTGGCAGAGATTCTTTCTGAGAAGAAACGTCAATCGCAGAGTTCTGTTATGGCCTGGATGAGATGTCGACTGTCATTCTCCCTCGTGAGGTCTGCTCTGCTGTGTCTCAGGAGCACAAGATCATCAGCCCTCAGGCCTGTCTCTCTGGCGGGTATGGATTAGGAAGCTACAGTAGTCGAGGGTCGCATAGACCAGCGACTCCAATAGTTTAATGTTTTTATTTACACTGTAATATCAATAAATATAAAATAAAATAATAATAGTAATAGTAGATGGTTGGTAACTACAGCCGTTGGCGTGCTTGGGGCCAATGGATTGTAATATGAGGGTTAGTGTCACGGCTGGATTAAGTATGTGGGAGGCCCGGGGCCCGCTTGGAAGGGAGGCCCCCTTTCCAACTTCCCCAATGGCATACACCACAGACTGGTAACCTAAATCCTAATATATAAATAGGACACTTTTAGTTAGGAAATACTGAACGGGGACTATTCATCCAATGCTGTAATATGTAATGCATAAACACGAAATGAAATGAACACAAGTTGCTCTGGTGGGAGGCCCCCTCTTGGTGGGTGGCCCAGGGCCCGGGCCCCTTGGGCCCCCCCCCCCTTAATCCGGCGGTGGTTAGTGTTAACCTTCACATTACAACTCCAAATGGTGGACTGTATTAGGAAGGTTGGTTTTGATCTTCACTATATAATTCCCCAATGGATGGAGGTGATTTCTTATTTAAAAAAAAAAAAAAGTAGTAGTAGTAATAGCAGTAGTAATAATAGTAATAATAATAATTATCATAATAATCAATTATTATTATCATCGTCATCACCACCACGATCATTATCATCATTAATCTGCATCTTGTTAATAAAGTTTCATGTGTGTAGACCAATAACTTAGTTCTTTTATCATAAGCCACTTTCTCCATTGTTATAACTCCAAAGTCACGTCATATGCTTGATGACGGTGAGGCCAGACGTCATACAGTAGCTTAGCCGAGGAGCTCATCTTAACTTTGGCCTTTCAGTTTGTGGCGGGTTATTCATCCATTGATCTGGGATACAAGACCACTGCATCATCCCAGTTACCCCCAGAACGTTTCCTTGATTTAACTTACTGACGACAGCCATGCATTTAAAACTTATAGTGATAACATTAACAGGCTATGTAGGCTAATGTCGCAGTGCATTATATAGCCATAACCTGCATGGTTCTACTAGTATGATCAATTATATAGTTAACAAGTTTCAGTATAGAGGGTAGTATTGTTTTTTTAGCATTGTGTATAGACTAACTTACCTTGTTTTCCTTGAGGCGCTGCTGCATCAATGTAGAGCCATTCCCTGACACAAGAAAAATAATAATAATAATAATAATAATAATAATAATAAAAACATGAGGAATACGAGGAATCACTGGAGACACACCCCTATGGGAGCAATATGAAGTGAGGAGGGCTGAGAAAAAGAATAATACAGTTGAAGGAGGTGGACAGTACTACACTAAGTGAGTGGATGGTTTTCGCCACCTTCTGCCACCTCAGTTTTGGTGAGTAATTCATTTATGCATCACCGTTTTTCATGAGAGTAACCTGCACTTTTTTTTTTTTTTTACATTCATCCCTTCACGCCGATCACGTATTTCCTATATTGTTCTTGGAGTCACCAGACGATTTTCTTAACGGAAGAAAGGCTTCTATCAGTGAAGGGATTAATGGAGTATATATATATATGTTTCCTTCAGGTTGAGAACTCTCCACAGCTGAATTATATCGTCTGTTGGCAGTAAGAATAAGTAGGATATAAGTAATCGGACGGAGGTGGTAGCCTGGTCCAGATTTTCTTCCTTTTTCGTCTTGTTTCACTCAGCTCAGTGTCAAAAATGGTACTGGTGCAGACCTACAGCCTCTTTCAGTGCTAATCAATTGTTGCCGAACCCTGCTAGCGTCAAGGGCAGGTCCAGAGGCTATATATATATATATATATATATATATATATATATATATATATATATATATATATATATATATATATGTTTCCTTCAGGTTGAGAACTCTCCACAGCTGAATTATATCGTCTGTTGGCAGTAAGAATAAGTAGGATATAAGTAATCGGACGGAGGTGGTAGCCTGGTCCAGATTTTCTTCCTTTTTCGTCTTGTTTCACTCAGCTCAGTGTCAAAAATGGTACTGG
Source organism: Coenobita brevimanus (assembly GCF_032717465.1). Classification (NCBI taxonomy): domain Eukaryota; kingdom Metazoa; phylum Arthropoda; class Malacostraca; order Decapoda; family Coenobitidae; genus Coenobita; species Coenobita brevimanus. The sequence goes on along the minus strand of NC_137032.1, from coordinate 3,127,316 downwards.
TGCAGACCTACAGCCTCTTTCAGTGCTAATCAATTGTTGCCGAACCCTGCTAGCGTCAAGGGCAGGTCCAGAGGCACTGAGTCATTCGTTGCAACCATTGCGCTCAGTGGTTGCAACAGGGCTTACTCGTAACCAGAAGGGAACAGAGGCAGCCCCCAGGGAGGCTCAGCAGCCCTCCCTGTGACTAAATGGATGCTAGATAATCCTTCCCAGGGACTGAGTTGTATACGCAGTGATTCTCAAGTTGAGAATTTCTAATGAATATTCTAAATTCTTTATGAATATTATATCAAGATTATCATTTTTTACAGGTGGTGTTTTTTTTTCTCTCTCTCTTTTTAGGGCAAGAGCTCCCCCAGCGGTCCGGGTGTTCTATCTGAATGAGCCTTCACAATGGAGAGATTGTATTTTTCAGACATTTTAAAGTAAAGTGATCAATGTTCTATGATTATATTTTTCACGTTAACACGAAACCGTGAAACAGATAATTTACGATTCAAATCCCTCCTGCAAAATCTTATACTCCCAGATTCCCATGACCCACTCTCAACTGCATTAAATAGTTTGGCAACAGCTGCAACAGAATATTGGCGTTATCCGTCCAGTCGGGAAGTTTGGCTATTGTGTGTTAAGAATAAGACTGATGTTCCATTTTTTTTTTTTTTTTTGCAAAATTATCTACCTTAATCTAACTTAATCTTAGCCACGGTTCTCGGCCCTAACTCTCATCTCATCTCATCAGCCGTTTGAGTGTCCACTGCAGGACCGGCCTATCCCGACCGAAGTGGGAACGATACAGCCAATGTATCTACCAAGAGGCTTTGTCTGTCTGTTAGAGCTTGTCTATGGGGTAAGAAGTGCTTGTAAGTGTAATTGTAGTGTTGGAGTGGCTTTGGTAGAGATTGTAGCCTATGTAGGGTGAGAAGTGCTTGTAAGTGTAATGGTAGGGTTGAGGTGATTTTGGATGTGTGTGTAGTCTGTGAACCAAGTGTAATCGGCCCGCGCAAGGCGACTGGGTGCAAGCATACTTTATAGTATGCGACACTGGTTCAACCACGGCACCCATTATGTCCGCCAAGCAGTACGTGTCCAGAAGAACGCTCCCAAAGTTTATTACCCTGGCGGGGCGTGAACCCTCGTTCTTCAGTGTAGGAAAACGCACAATTTACCACTGTACCACAGAGGCTCCCATACTCACAAATAAGTTACGTGATAGTGGTAATTGAAATATTTTGATTTCGTTAGCCATTTATTAACTGTTTTCTCTCAAGGGTACGGCGAAGAAAACGAATTATTTAAACAGTAACTGATCAATTATTCACAACACACCCCGCCCTCCTCTCGACTCCCATCCCCTCTCTTCTTCTCCCTCTACCCCCTCCTCTATCAGGCTCATGCTCTTGGTCTCAGGGTTTCTTTTATTTGGATCCCAGATCATGTTGGTCACATCCGCCAAGATCAGGCAGATCGCCTAGCCGAGCTACCTGTAACCTCCCCCTATATGCCATCCGCTTCCCTGTGTCCACGACAATTGTCCGGAGAATCCTCGAGGGGTCCAGGGAGTGCCTAGCCCTACGTACCGATGCTGAACGTCCCATTAGTGTCATCATCCATCATTATGACAACTACTGTGGCGTGAGATACACCTATGGCAAGCACCCCACCCTCACCCGCCGCGCCGCTGCGATGTGGCCGTCGCCCGCATTCGCCTGGGGTATCGCTACCCAGAGGAAATCACCGGAGTACCGACCCCCAATACGCCATGTAAACTCTGCCACAATCCCATGGATGAAGCATTATCCCATGACATCGTTAACCGCACAGTTATTGCCCCCTTCAGACCCCCTCTACTCTGTTTTCTACACTGTGTACACTACTTCATCACACATCTTGATGTACACGAAGACAATCTCACCCTTCACCCCGACTTCCTTTCATTGTAATGTCCTGGCGCTGGGACAATGATGGGACATTTTGGCGTACACACACACACACACACACACACACACACACACACACACACACACACACACACACACATATATATATATATATATATATATATATATATATATATATGGAAGTGAAAAAGTTACTACATGACAGTATTGTGATACCAACTCTAACGTACGGAAGTGAAGCTTGGACGTTGTTGGAAGGACACAAGTCAAGAGTGAGAGCAGTGGAAATGAGTTATTTAAGAGGAGACTGTGGAGTCACATGGAGAGACAGGCTGACGAATGAGGATATAAAGGAGCGTTGTGGTGTTGATGTGGATGTGATAGGAAGTGTTATGAGGAACACACTGAGGTGGTTTTGGCCATGTGGAGAGGATGGAGGGTGAAAGACTGACGAAGAGAGTGTATGTGAGTGAGGTGGAGGGGGAAAGAGGGAGGGGGAGGCCGAGGATGAGATGGAGAGATGGGGTGGAGAGGTATATGAGAGAGGGGTGTGTGAGTTGGGAGCAGGGGAGTGAAATGGCGGGGGACAGGGCGACTTGGAGGCGATTTGTTTGTGGCCACCCCAAATGGGATTGAGGCGTCTGGCAATATATATATATATATATATATATATATATATATATATATATATATATATATATATATATATATATATATATATATATATATATATATATATATATATATATATATATATATATATATATATATATATGCAAGCCTGTGTGTGTGTGTGTGTGTGTGTGTGTGTGTGTGTTTCATCAATTTCAATGCATGCATTTGTCAATGTGTGTGTGTGTGTGTGTGTGTGTGTGTGTGTGTGTGTGTGTGTGTGTGTGTGTGTGTGTGTGTGTGTGTGTGTAAGGGGAGTGTCATTTGGGCGTCACAGTGGAGTGTCATGAGGAGTGTATTATGCAGTGCTCATTAAGGGTGAAGTCCGCTGGGGAGGAGTGTGTGTGTGAGAGGGATGGAATACCCTCTTGTCTAAGACACTAGTTCACGTTAACCAGGGATAGAGGATGGCCCATTTAGAGTAATATAACATAGGAACATAACAGCATAACGTAACAATAACATAATATACATAACAACATGACACACCATACCATACCATAACATAAGGTGTGCCATAGCATAAGAAGATATTAGGACGAAATGCGCAAAATACAAGCTGGTCCGTAATTTGTGTGGTAGTAGAAACGTGCCTGGCAATGTCTTATGTGTTGCTGGTACAGGTCAGTCTGCTGGTGTGGGCGTGGGTGTGGCAGTGGGAGCAGGAAATGAATAGATATTACAGATATTGATAACGGTGACTGAGCCGTCCCCGCAACATGCAAGAAATCACCCGGCTGAGTTGAAGAGAACCGCTTTGTTTGGACTACCCTCAAAATTAAAAAAAAAAAAAAAAATGATACGAAGCCTTCAATGCCACTATAAATACGATAGCAGTTCCGCGTCCGACTTCACTGTGAATAAACCATAAAGCAAATACAATGTCAGCGAGAAGGATGGAGAATGAGAGAGACTGACTGTAGGAGAGTGTCTGTGAGTGAGGTGGTGAGGGAGAGGGGGGGGGGAGAGGAGGGGAGACCAAAGATGAGATGGAGGGATAGGGTTGAGAGATATGAGAGAGGAAGTATGAGTTGGAGTGGTGGCAGTTAGATAGCAGAGGAGAGGTTTATATACTATATATATATATATATATATATATATATATATATATATATATATATATATATATATATATATATATATATATATATATATATATATGAGAGAGAGAGAGAGAGAGAGAGAGAGAGAGAGTTGGAAAAATGGTAAATAGATGGCAGTGGACAGGGTGACAAGAGGGTAACATGGGGGTGATTTGTTTATGGCCACCTCTTACGGAATTAAGGCGTCTGACGATAAACAGGCAGAACAGAGACAAAGGACGGTATTCTCGTTGGTTAAGGAGGCTCCCTAAAAACCTCTTCCTTGGCGACTTATTTTTGGATGTGGCTGGTTAATATCTTTTTGTTCGTTATTGATGCAGAGTCTGACGATGTTTGATTTAGATAACATGGAATATAACAGAAATGTGTAATAAACATAATAAATCGCTTAGGAAAAGGAGTTAGGGAGCTTCCTTACCCGACGGGAATACGGGACACGGTGCTACCTCACACCGTCAGCACTGGAAGTCAGCACCGGCAGTCAGCAGCCCTAGACGTAAATCAGACGCTGACAAAAACCCTGCTGCATAACGCCTCAGGCCAGGGACAGTCTTGCAATTTAGTACCAGGATTAGATGTATTAAGAAGATGGATGTGATATATTCTGTAACTCTGGCATTAAGGACGAAAATCATCATCATCATCATCATCATCATCGTCGTCGTCGTCGTCGTCGTCGTCGTGAACAGACTTATCATCATCATCGCTCATTGTCTGGCATCATCAAACTTAACATCATCATTATTATCATCAGAATGATCATTATTATCATCCAAACCCTCTTCGTCCTATTGTAAACGGGATGAGTATTGTTCAATAAGAAGATGGATGTACTAACGGATTTGAAAGGAAAGTTGTCTTTGAATCTGCAGGTAAATAAAAAGAAAATTCTTGTCCTCTTTCTCCTTCTCCTTCTCTTCCTCCTCCTCCTCCTCCTTCTCCTTATGATCATCATCATCACTCAGATCCTTTTTCTGCTACGGCAATGGGGTAGGTATGATTCAAAAGCAAGAAACAGGATTTTTTTTTTTTTTTTACGGCATTGCATATCTCTCTCTCTCTCTCTCTCTCTCTCTCTCTCTCTCTCTCTCTCTCCCTCAAGGACGTAGGTGCCGGGGACTAGGCCACTCATTCTAGAAAACTGAGGCAAGATTGACCAGTCACTCGCCCCTGGTGGCATTACATGAACAATAAACTCTAACTACCTGTTGAATTTAAACCCCTTCATGGGTCATATTCAGATGGAGCGCCTAAATCCACTAGACCACCAGGCATCTACATGAGCAAAATGCAAAAAAACTGTCAGCGTTTGATATATTCGTTGCATTACCTGTCTGTCTGTCTGTCTGTCTGTCTGTCTGTCTCTCTCTCTCTCTCTCTCAATCCCTGACAGCAAAGCTATTCCCACGTTTTCGTGTATGAAGTTTTTATATATATTTTTTCTGAATATTCTAATGTCAGTTGGATATGAAAAATTATGAATAGAAAATGGGGAAATATCAACCCCTTCAGTATGATGACGTACATTATGCTTGCCATCCCTTGGTAATTTTTTTCCTTTTTTTTTTTTCTTTTTACTTGACTTCAAGTAGGGGAGGGGTTAGAGGCAGTTCCATTAACCCCTCCTGGTGTCTGTTTTCATCTGACGACACTGGGTCACTACTACAACTCAGTTACTAAGTCGTGGTTGCATGGAATTCGATGAGCTTTAGTAATGAGATAGGATCGCGTCTCCTTGGTTACTAGTCAAATTTACCTTTCAGTCTGGCTACACTTGACCATTATCTGAGCTGAAAACGGGTTACGGAGCTTTGTCGGGTGAAACTAATGCATGGATTTCAATGAGCCTTAATTATGAGGTACGATCGAATCTCCTTGGTTACTAGTCTAATTTGCCCTTCAGTCTGGCTACACTTGACCATCAGCTAAACTGCAAGGGGCTTACGGATCTTTGTCAGGTGAGAATGAACGCACCATAGGCATTCTGATTTCCACTGGTATCTATATTATGCCTGGCACTGAAAATCGGAATATACTACAGCGGACACTATACTATCAATCCACTCCATGACGATAAATAACAATAGAGTGAACAATGACTTTAGAAACCCAGTGATACGATCTTCGGCACCCGGCCAATTTTTCAGATTTTCATAGATGTTCGACCAAAAAGTGGAGCGATATTCCAGACCACAACTGTACATCTGAGGCCGGCTGAGGAGTGTTCCTATTCCAGCCTCTTCCCCGAGTTACATGATCGGAAAATTTGCGTCTGAATATGTTCGATTTAGACAGCAACATAAACAGGATAAACGGGCCCCCATCCATTCAGTGACTTATTTTTTATTTTTTTTTTATTTTTTTTTTTTTGTTACTACCATCCGTCTTTTATCGTACACTCAGTTAAGGGAGGGAAGTCGGACTGTGAAGGGGTTAGAGGCAATTGTTCCCAGCCCCTCCACTATAAATATTTTCTACCAAGATAATATACTCTGGTAGCAGCACTCGTATACTACAAAAATACGTTATCTGACTGAAGGAGTTAAGTCATTCGCCTCCCTTTTAGTTACGTCCACCTCACTCAGGGAGCACAAAGGTACTACTACTATACTACCACTATTACTACTACTACTACTTACAACAACAACAATAATCATCATCATCATCATCTAAATCTAAATCTATATATTTCACAAGAGTTGTTTTTACTACAGTTCAGCAGCGCTTGAGACGCGTTTGCACCATTACAGTTACGAGAATTTTAACATTATTCCTGTACAGTCAAAGACGCAACCATCTTGCCAGTTCCGTGTGAAGAAAATTTACTACTGGCGAAATACAATGGAAACCCTATTTCTGCTAGTGCTTGCTTCGAATGGTTTGATTTTTTCCGCTATGTATTTGTCAAACTTTGAGAAGATACTTGTGTCTTGTTTGTATACCACACCCTTTGTTTGCAGGAGTGGCAGCGACTAAACATACCCTGTTTTTACTAGCGAGCGAGCGCAGCGAGCGAAGCGATGTTTACGTTCAGCCGAAAAATTCGCTGCCCGACCTGACCTGGCCCGACCGCGATGGTTTTCAGAGAGTTATAACTTTTCTACCATGTGAGATGGAGAAGAGATTCTTTTAGCAAGTAGTAGATACATGCAATAAATTTTCTTTTGAGTTATATATTTACTCATGAGACCAAAAAAACCCTTGGAATCCCAGCTTTCCAAGGGAATGTACAGAGGGCTTCAATTATCATGCTCCACTATGAAATCGAATTAAAAAAGATTTCATGTTATAACACTATGTTTTCTTGCATGACTTCTAACAATGAAATACCTGATATTATGCTCATAATATTAAATGATCGTTTTTTCTGTTTAGGGGGTGAAATCAGCATCGTCCCATTTCTGGCTTTCATAATTCGATCAACAGCCAAGCGTTTACCGACGCAGTTCGTTGACACGGCCAGTCGGGAGCAGAGAAACGAATATTGGGCATGTGATAAATGCTACGGCGCCTCGCTATTTGCACATCCAGAGAGAAAACGTGCGAGAGAGAAACCGTGGGAAAGTAAATATTTTAGCTCAAGTATTCTTCTGTGACTGTTCAATACTTCACCAGAAATACTGAAATTTACATCAAGATGAAATTATGATGATAGGCGCTCGTCACGTGCTCACAAAGCGGACTTCACTGGTTGTAAACTGCGTAAAAACAAAATGTAAAAGCTGTAAACAATCGTTATAGAGTTCAAACGATAAAAATACGACTAAAAAGTATATAAAAACAGTTACAGTATGCTTCAAGCAATAAAAGTGAACAAAAACATGTATCGTCATCATCATCATCATTATCATCATCATCAACATCACCATCATCATCAATCATTATCATCAACTTCATCATTATCAACATCATCATCATCGTCATCATCATTATCATCATCATCATCATCATCATCATCATCATCATCATCATTACCATCATTATCATCATCCAACCTCTTTTTTCCTACGCACAGGTGAGGTGAGGTATAGTGTCCAGAAAACAAAGATACTGGGAGATCAACAGGATGCAAATGGGCCACATACTCATTCAGTCACTGTTCAAGCCCCCGGAATCCTGACTCTACTTCACAGGCACACTTTTCTACAAATATAATTACCGCCTGAGAGATTCCATCCAACGACAATAAAAAAAAAAAAAAAAAGACAATACGACTGTGTAAAAACTAAAACTGCATAAAACCTGTAAATGAACGCAGAAAATGGTAAGAGAGAGAGAGAGAGAGAGAGAGAGAGAGAGAGAGAGAGAGAATGGATGAGACTTAGGAACACAGACCTTGCCCACCGAGGGATTTGTTGCCGGGATACAGGACAAAAAAATAAAAAGGAGGGAACAAAAAATGTAATTGTTTTGATCGCCTCTGTGGGGAAACCAAAGCTCTTCTGGCAAATACAGTCTGACTAAAATAGTAAAGGAACAGTTTTTGTATTCGTTTACTTTTGTATTCGTTTATTCTTACTTTGATTCATTACTGTATTCCCATATTCTTATATTCTTGTATTCGTTTCTTGTATTGGTTTATTCTTGTATGTGTTTATTCTTGTATTCGTTCATTCTTGTTTTCGTGTATTCTGGTGTTCGTGTATTCTTGTACTCGTTCATTCTTGTATTCCTTTATTCTTGTCCTCGTCTATGGTTGTATTCGTTTATTCTTGTTTTCATTAATTCTCGTATTCGTGTATTCATGAACTCGTTCATTCTTGTATTCCTTTATTCTTGTATTCGTGTATTCTTGTATTTGTTTATTCTTGTTCTCGTGTATTTTTGCAGTTATTCATTCTTGTATTCATTTTCCCTTGCATTCGTTCATTCTTACTTTCTTTTATTACTGTATTCGTGTATTCTTAAATTCCTTTATTATTGTTGCTCCAGACGATTTTCTTTAGTTACAGAAGGATCTCTATTAGTCATGGGGTTACTGAAGGCGAGATCAAACCTTCCACTTTTGATTAGTCTCCCGTAGGCTGAGTCAAATTGGCTGGTAGTGGCTGAAATGCAGTGAAAAATATCAATACGTCATTTTATCTCCACCCCCCTATATTCTCTCTCTCTCTCTCTCTCTCTCTCTCTCTCGTTCCACTTCTTCCCCTTTCCTCTCTTCGCTTTATCATTTCCTCTTCTCCTTTCCTCTGCTCACTGCTTCTTTCCACTCCTTTATTTTCCTTCTTTCCTCTCCCAACCCCTCTGTCCCCCTTCCTCTCCCCTCTCCCACCTTTCTCCCTCATCTCTTCTTCCCCTCCATCCATCTAACCTCTGTCTCCCTCCTCCACGATCTCTTTCCATTTTCTTTCCCATTTCTCCCGATCCCTCCCTCTTCTATTCCTTCTCTTTCCTCATCTCCCTACCCTCTTCCTCCCTCTTCACCTTCTTTTCATCCCTCTCTTCTTCCCCCATCTTCCTCCCCCCCTTAGCTCAATCTCCCTTTCTCCCACCCCTCTCTCCCTTTCCCCCCTTCTCTACTCTCCCCTCTTTCCTCTTCATCTTCAATTTTTTCTCCCTCTTCTTCATCCCCCTCTTTCCCCACCCATCCTCCCTTCTATCACCATTATCTCTCTCTCCCCAGTTTCCCTCCTCTCTCTCTCTCTCTCTCTCTCTCTCTCCTGTATCTTCATCTCTCTCTCCCTCTAGTATACTTCTCTCTTCCTACCTCCTCTTCTCACCACATCACCCCTCGCCTTCCCCTTCCAACTCTCCGTCCCCCTCTCAGTTCTTCCTCCCACCCTTTACCTCTTCATCCCTTCCTCCCCCCCCCCCTCTCTCTCTCTCAGCTAGCAAATCATACCGCCATTTTTCCACGAGCAACGAATTACGGATGCCGGCAAAATTTTGACTGAGTACACTCCTATGTGCACTTCAACACACACACACACACACACACACACACACACACACACACACACACAGCTATCTACCTATGTATACGTAATTAAAACAACGGTATCTGCTCGTATTTTTAGTTGTTTGTCTGTTTGCCTTCCTGTATCTATCTGCCTATCCATGGAACGGCATCTTTCTATATCTATTATCTATCTATCCATCTACCTGCCTATCTATCTATCTATCTATCTGTCTGTCTATCTGTCTGTACTCTCCAAAGTGTGTCAAACAGCTGAGTTCCAAAATCAAGACTTGTTCATTTCGAGATTTCGCACAATACGTAAAAAAATATATATATATACTGGCGATCATAAGCAATAGGAAAGACAGTAAAGCAGACAGTTCCAAAGTTGACCAGTTGTGTACATGAAGGACTGATAGAATACAAGTTAAATATTAGACGGGGACAGAAAGGAAACACACAGCACCAGTCTATGGCCGGTTTATTTTTTTATCTGACGGAACTGGGCCACTTTCACAGTTCGATTACTAAGTCGTGGTTGCGTGAATTTCGTCAAACCTTGCATATGAGGAAAAAAATAGTCTCCTTGGTTATTAAACAAATTTACTTTCCAGTCTAACTACACATGGCCACCAACTAAGAGATGTGGGGTGAGGATCTTTGCCAGGTTAGAATAAACGTGATGTAACCTACACTCTTTTTCTGTCCAACTATGGAATGTTTGGGCTGATCAGTACTTTCACTCTTTAATTTATGCAGTTGGTCAACTCTGGAACTGTCCTCCTCTGTCTGTCTTTCCCACAGCCTATGATGACCAGCCTTTAATGTGGCGTCCAGGCTTCTCGAAATGAAGGGATTTTTATGTCTCTCATGTAGTTTCAGTCTTAGGTTCTTTTTCTATGCTCCTCCCTCCTCCTTCCCCCCCCTCAAAAAAAAAAGACAAACAGCAAGACAACCACATCAAGCCCTAATTAGATCTACATATCAAGCTCATTTACTGACTGATTACCTGTGGGAGGAACACACTCTCACCTGCACATCCTCATTTTATGCTGTCTGTCACTCCTAGATTCCGGGAGTGCTCTGAATATGATACGGTATAGATACACATACAGTGATAGATACAGTGTGTGTGTGTGTGTGTGTGTGTGTGTGTGTGTGTGTGAGAGAGAGAGAGAGAGAGAGAGAGAGTTCGTATCATTACTCACCTGCCAGTGGTGATAATTAGCCCTTTAACTACGATTACATATATATATTATCAACCCCTTCAGCCCGGCGACCTCATTTGTATTCTACTCTTGCTACATCCAGACGTTTTTATTCAAGCAAGAGGCTCTGCAGACTAGATGGAAAAGACACAGTATAAGTTTGATCAACTCTTTCGGCAACAGGTTCTTCCTCATTGGATTATAAATCGTCATGTAGTAGCAAGAATAACTAAGTGTTGGTAAGGGACATCTTCTTGTGGTGGCCCCGATATATTATCTGCCGCCAAGCTAACAAACGTCCCGGAATTCCTTCATTATCCTCTTCGAGGAAAATGGTTACCGAAGGCAACGTCAGCCTGCTGTTTAACGGGTTCACATTCATATGAGCCTGATGTTGCAACGACAACATCAGCAACAACAAAAACAAGTCACATAAAAATGAGCTAACAAGGTTAACAACTGTAGCAGAATGACATCTACAGGATTAACATCAGCTACGTGTTGCTACGTTAGTCTTGAACACCATGTCTCGTATAATCCTTGCTGTGTGCATTAGATGCTTTGCATTAGATGCTTTGTTATGTGCTGATCTCTAGTTTTGCAACCATTTTATTAGACTATATGATTCTTTCTCTGCTCGACATGGAGATACACATAAAGAATTAATCTGCATTTCTTCTTGAGCTTTTCCACAGAACCTAATGTATTAGCGACACAGTCATTTATTTATTTATCTATGTATCTATATATTGCAATTTACCAATTTCCTGTGAGCTGAATCAAAATAGTCATTAAGGAATAAATTACTGCATTTGGAAAGCTGTTTTCAATGATAATTTTAAGCCAATACTCCTGAAGAAGATGCTTGTTATATGGTCTTAACTTTTTGTAGTCACTGTGACTTTGGGATGACCTGAGCATGTCGACGAGCGCATATTGTCAGATGAGAGGATTCATTTAATACCTCATCGTCAAAATCAGTCCGTACATGCGGTATACAGAACGTAAACGAAAGAACGAGCGGATGAATAGATGAAAGGACTGACGGAAAACTCGCATTCTTGTTCAGCAACCCAAGGCCCTCGACTTCGTCCTCGGGAATATTTGTTTCTTCTGTCGGACTAATTTGTGTTTTTTACACTTCACAGCTTGCTGAGAGAGGGAAGAGAGGACCAATTCTTTAGACAAAGGAAGATGAGGATGAAGAGGTGGTTGCAAGAGAAACCGCTGTAGTAGCAACTAAGAGTGTTACAGAGCACGCTTTAGGAGTTTAGGGGCTAAGTACGATGTTATTTTTTTTTTTTTTTTTTTGGTAACGTCCCATACAGTGGAGTGGGCTATTGCTATTTTTGTGTTTGTTGTATTTTTACCTGCGGCAATAGACAGCAGGTCAATGGGTGGCCAGCGTTCTTCTTCTTCATCTGCCTCCGGCGGATTTGTTAAAAGGACGCCTTTGGAGACATAAAAGATATGAGCTGATTTGACATGGAGAATCCAAATCTGCCATCAGCTGACACCTGAGGTGGCGCCACCTAGCGACAACTTTAGTAAAAGTGCTTACTTTACGCCTATTGAGACACCTCCAGAATCTGGGTAGTGGATCTTTCTGATAAGGCTGGTTACTTTTTACAGCAAACTGTTTGAAATAAGAGTCTCGCCGCAGGTGCCAGAGCAATTCTACTCTTGTTTATTCACCCCTAGTGCTTTAGTGGGGAGATGATGGTGATGGTGATGATGATGATGATTTTTTTTTTCCTTGTCTGGTTTCTGTACAGTACACCTCATGTACATCAGTGGCAACAGGGTTAGGACAATGATGGCGATGATGATGGTTATTCCTATTTTGTATTTTTTCTTTTCCTGTTATTGGATGCTACCCAACCCATGTCTTGCATCGTACTATTCGAATTACGGGGTTTTGAATTATATGCCCCCCTCCCCTCTCTCTCTCTCTCTCTCTCTCTCTCTCTCTCTCTCTTTCTCTCTCTCCACCTCATTACGTCCTGGTGCTCTACAGCCAGTCGTCTCAAAATCCTAAAGAATTTATTTCCCAAATCACCGGCCCAATTTTTCTGATTTTAATAAGATCCTCCAGCTTTCAATAATTCGTGTCTTTTCAAATTTGCCTTTCACTCACTCACTACCCCTCCACCTCTCTCTCTCTCTCTCTCTCTCTCTCTCTCTCTCTCTCTCTCGTCGGGTCCTCCAACCTTTAATTAACTGTCTTTTTCAATCTGCTTTTCACTCTTTCTTTCCGTCCTTTCCTTCTTTTTCTTTGTCTCTGCCTCTGACTCCCCCTCTCTCTATTTCGTTATTTTTTCCCAATCTTCTTCTTTACTTCCTTTTTTTTCTTTTCCTTATTTTTCTCCATTCGTCTTTGCATGTTATTCTCTCTTTCTTTCAAGTTGGATGTATTTCTGACATGTATTTATTTTTTTCCTTCCTATATATGCTTGAACTTTACCCCTCCTCGCCCTTGCTTCTCTCTCTCTCTCTCTCTCTCTCTCTCTCTCTCTCTCTCTCTCATACCCATTACCAGTCGAAGTGCTTAATACTATTGTCGCCTCTCCTAGTTTTCACCCTTATCCCCCCCTTCTCTCTCTCTCTCTCTCTCTCTCTCTCTGGTTCATTGAGATGGTTTGGTATATCTGTTAGTAACTCTCCTTTCCTACTATTTCATTCATATATTACGAGTATTGTATATGAAAATTACGAGAAAGAGATTTAATATACAGTAACTCCAAAATCGAAAATTCAACTCAGCTCCCTTGTACACTCTCTAAGACCTTAATCCTGGAAGGTGTGGCCACAAACAAATCGCCTCCATGTAACACTGATTTCCGTTGTCATGCTGCCCTATCTCCAAATCAGAACCCTCTTTCTCATACTCCTCTGCACCTCTTCCCAACAAGTCGTCCTTGGTATCCCCATTCCCGTCCAGCTTACTCACCTACACTCTCGTAGTTAATCTCTCATTCTCCATTATCTCCACATGGATGTCTATTATTATTATTATTATTATTATTATTATTTTTATTATTATTATTACTCTTGCTACTATTACTATTACTACTACTAATATGGTACTACTACTATTACTACTATTTTTTTTTTTCTTTAACTCATGTGGATACCGAACGATACAGCTCAGCTTTGAGGATAGCCTTCTTAGGGAATTAGTCTGAAAGAATCCCAGTTATGCCCTTATTATCTAAACTCTTTTATGTTCCTAACCCTTTCAGCCCGTGGATGTCTTTTTCAATTCTTGCTATCTCCTGACGATTTTATTTAGCTTATGACAGATTTTTTTAAAGCTGGGGAAAGGAGATACAGAATTAGCAAGCTCCTTCAGTACGAGAGGCCTGTCCTAAGTTGAAATACAGTCGTCTGGCGGGAATAAGAATGAACTAAGAAGGTCAACACGGATTCAGTTAGTTAATCTTACTGCCATTAGACGTGAGTACTGACCTCTAAGTGAACGGATCAAGTGCAGGAAGACTATAAATAAACCACTTTACAATTCAGGTAACCATGGCGACCTACAGTAGATAAACAACCTTCTGGAGCGGCTGGGTGGGAGAAAGACGCAGGTTAGAACTTGGAGTCTTTTCTCTAACATAGCCTGAAGGTTAAAGATAAAGACTTCTAGCTCTAACCTGTCTCTCTCCCACCCAACCTTTCCACTTCTCGCAATGGATCGTCTACAAGCAACCATCTGCCTAATCCTCTGAAAACAACCATGCAGTGATAGGATGGCTGTGTACCCGTATAATGAAGTAGTTGCAACCCCTTCCCCGGTGATGGAGAGAGACGCCTTCATGAGGTGGCACCGATATGACGGGGTGGTGGAGCTGCCTGGTTATACGGAGGTTCTTCAGTTTTTTTATTATTCTCAGAAAGGAGGATGACGGTCTACAAAAAAGGGCAGTTTCTACCTACAATCCGCCGGGGTCACGATCAGATGAGCCTGGAGTTGCAACTACTACTACTACTACCACTTTTACTGCTACTACTGCTACTATTACTACTACAACTACTGCTGCTGCTGCTGCTACTACTACTAGCCTACTAACCGCTTCACCACCAGGACACATTTGAAATCATTTATTCTTGTACCTTCCGATTATGTTAATCTTTTCTGAGATATCTCGTGGTAAGGGAGTTGGAGACCTTGGCTAGTAAATCCTTCATTATATTCTCTTGTTTCCATCAGACGATTATATTCAGGTCTCTCATCGTGAAAGTTTGAATAAATTGCTTTAAATCTCAGTTAACACATGGTGATTAAAACAAACAGCCCTCAGCCTAAATCCTGAAAACAACGTATTGGGTAACTTTGGGCGTAAAACAAGAGGGTGATGTGTTGAATAGAATGGGTGATGGGTGGTAATGGATAGCAGGTAAAAGTTTATGTGATAATAGAGGGTGTCGGTGGTGATGTGTTGGTGCGAAAATGATGGTTAAGGTGTATGGGTATTGGTTATATAATAGGCGAATACTATAACAGGTGCTGGTGGTAATGGAAAAGAGGCGGAAGTTTGAGGGGGGTGCAGTGACTGAGGGTGACACTTGTGATGTGTTGTTGACCTGGGGTGAAATAAATGCCACGTATTCAAGTCTAACCTAACCTAACAACCGAACCTTTCCTACCCTAACCTAAGCTAACCAAACTTAATCTACCTCTGCCTACCCTTATCCCAAACTTACCTGTCCTAATCTAACCTAGCCTAACCTAAATTAAGCTAGCCTAACTTGTCCTAACATAGCCACCACCATCATCATCACGACGAGTTTCACCATCGCACCATCACCATCACTGCTTTCAACATCACTCTAAACAACTTCATCATCATCACCATTATCCGATCGTGTGTAGAGGAAGAGAGGCATGTGGTGATATCGACGACCTTCGTTATCTGTTCCACCGCCAATTGGTAGTGACGTTAATGGCTCATAAATGTTGATGGTTAATACTCTCTCTCTCTCTCTCTCTCTCTCTCTCTCTCTCTCTCTCTCTCTCGCTGCTTTAGTTGTTGCTGTTGTTGCTCAGCCCCGGTTTGCCTGGCAGGGTCAGAGGGCAACGTCAAATATTCATCCCATAGTCCAAGTGGTAGGCGAAGGTGTTGCACTCTTGGAGGACTTCTTAATGTTGTTGGTTTTTCCCTCCTTCCCTTACTACCTGCAGACGATTTAAGTCAGCTTAGGTGTGTGTGTGTGTGTGTGTGTGTGTGTGTGTGTGTGTGTGTGTGTGTGTGTGTGAACGGTGGCAGGGTGCGGTGTGGCAATATGTTGGTGTGTGGTGTGGCAGTATGTGGATATGTGGTGTGGCAAAATGTGGCTGTGTAGTATGGCAGTATGTGGATCTGTGGTGTGGCAGTGTGAGATGTGAAAGTGGGAGGTGTGGGAACGTGAGGTGTGATAGTGAGGGTATGGCACAGTGTGCTGTGGCAGGGCGATGTGTGTATGTGGTCTGGCAGTGAGAGCTTTGTCTGTATAGTGTGAGGTGTGGCAGTGTGAGGTATGGTAGTGTGAGGTATGGCAATGCAGCAGTATGTGATGTAGCAACATTTGGTGTGAAAGTGACCATTTTTCCGCTGTCTGTCTCGACCAACTTAGTAATTCCGGTCAAGTAAAACTACGAAAAATGAATGCAGTATTAGACGATCATTCACTGAAGCAATGAGCCATGAACTGTACTTTAATGATTCCCTGGTGTGTTGATCTGAATGTGTGAAAGTGTCAGTAGTGATCTGAAACTGCGACATTGTTCTTCTGAATGTGTGAAAGTGGGAGTTTTAATGTGTGTGTGTGTGTGTGTGTGTGTGTGTGTGTGTGTGTGTGTGTGTGTGTGTGTGTGTGTGTGTGTGTGTGTGTGTGTGTGTGTGTGTGTGTGTGCTGATCCGAATGTGCATGATTAAGAGACTGTGTTAAATCTGAATATGCACGCAAGTGAGTGTATATCTAAATGCATGAGTAAGTGTGCTGATCTGAACATAATGAGTTGAGGTCAGTTTCAAGTAAGTCTCTCAACGCTCAGACATCCTTCATTCTCGACACAACATCTTTCCTTTCGTCGTAGGTGATATAAACGCCACGAAAGGCGTCTTTCCATCAACCATAAATACGATAAATAAGTCAGAACCCAATTTATCGATAGGTACATGTGTTCCACCGATTTTATTCATTCCTTGAGCCTACACATTTTCTCGTTATTGACCGAAAATGAATTCAGTTCCTGCTCAGCCACCACCAAATGCGAGAAATAAGTTAGTAGGCCATAAATTCAGGCAGCTAAGAACAGAAGACAGAAATATAGTCAGAACCGAATTGAATTTTGCTGCCCCCTTGAAAAATGTACCTCACCCAGCTTTTTATAATTCCCCCCCTTCCCCCGGCCACCCTTCTCTCTCTCTCTCTCTCTCTCTCTCTCTCTCTCTCTCTCTCTCTCTCTCTCTCTCTCTTCCCCACTGCAGTCCATTAATACTCTCAGGCTCCTATAACTCACTCTCAGCTGAAGAAAATCGTCTGGCCTTATCTGGAATTGAATACTAGACATGAATACCCTGACTTCCACTCTACTCTGTTTCATTTTACCTTCCCCATACCCTGCCTCACCCTCACTCTGCCTCACCAACACCTGCCTCATTCACACCCTGCCTCATCCACACCCTGCCTCAGCTTCATCCCGCCTCACCGTCACCTTGCCTCACTTTCACCCTGCATGGTTATCCCCCTGCCTCACCTTCACCCTGCCTCGTCTTCACCCTGCCTCACCAACGCCTGCCTCATCCACACCTTGTCTCACCTTAACCATGCCTCTCCATCATCCTGCCTCACCTTCACCCTGCTTCACCCTCACCCTGCCTCACCTTCATCCTGCCTCACCCATACCCTGCTTCATTCTCACCCTGTCTCACCTTGATCCTGCCTCACTCTAACCCTGCACCATTCTCACCTTGCCTCAGTTTCATCCTGCCTCACCTTCACCCTGTCTCATCCTCACCCTGCCTCACCCCCACCCTGTCTCACCCTCACCCTGCCTCATCCTCATCCCTCCTCACTCTCACCCTGCTGCATCTTCACCCAGCCTCACCGACACCCTGTTTCATTCTCACCCACCCTCACTCTCAACCTACCTCACCCTGCCTCACTCTTCCTGTCACACCCTGCCTCACTCTCAACCCACCGCACCCTGCCTCACTCTTCTTATCACACCCTGCCTCATTCTACCTCATTCTTACCCTGCTTCATCTTCACTCTGCCTCACCCAACTTCTTACCACACCCTGCCTCATTCTTACCCTGCCTCACCCAACTTCCTACCACACCCTGCCTCATTCTACCTCATTCTTACCCTGCCTCACCCTCACCTACACTCTGCCTCACCCAACTTCTTACATACACCCCCCAATGCCATTCCTCTCTCTTTTTCCCAATCACACTCCATTAATTTTCATGCTCCACACCCTCACCGCCTCGCCCCTTCCTTGCAATACCTCCGTTTGTTGCCTCTGTGTTGCAACACTGGGCACACACACACACACACACACACACACACACACACACACACACACACACACACACACACACACACACACACACACACACACACACTAATCAACTCCCAAGATTCCAATGCACGTTAATGGTCTGTAGTAAATAAGTGCATCCGGCCTGATTGCAGTGATGAACCCAATCAAAACAAAGGTGATGCAGCAGTTAACAGACTCTGGGAATAACTGAATAACAGGGGGTGTTTATCTATCTATCTATCTATCTATAGCCCGACGCCCTAATCCCGCAAAGGGTGGCCGCAGACAAAACGCCTCCAAGTCACTCTGTCACCCACCAATTGACTCCCCTCCCTCCAACTCACCCCCCGCCTCCCTCATATACCTCTCAACTCCATCCCTCCACCTCATCCTCGGTCTACTCCTCCCTCTCCCTCCCTCCACCTCACCTACATACACCCTCTTAGTCAGTCTTTCATTCTCCATTCTCTCGACATGTCCAAACCACCTCAGTGTATTTCTCCTAATCTTTTCAACCACATCCACATCTACCCCACAACGTTCCTTCACTTCTTCATTCGTCAACCTGTCCCTCCACGTCACTCCACATGCTCCTCTCAAGTAACTCATTTCCACTGCTCTCACTCTTGACTTGTTCCCCTCTTGCAAGGTCCACGCCTCGCTTCCATACGTCAGGGTAGGGATCACAATACCATCATGCAGTGACTTCTTAACTTCCATACTCACCTCCCTATTTCTCATCACTGCTTTCAGTGTACCAACAACCTTTCTTCCCTGCTGTACCCTTTCACGTACTTCATCCCCCAAAGTTCCATCCTTACTCATCACACTACCCAAGTACTTGAATGCACTCACATTCTCCATATCCTCACCATCCAACCTCACTGCACACTCTGTGACTTCATTCCTCTCAAACACCATAACTTTACTTTTGTTTACATTAACTTTCAGCTTCCTCCTCCTACACACTGTCCCAAATTCATTCACCAAACCTTGCAACTCCCATTCATCTTCACTCAACAGTACTGTATCATCAGCAAACAGCAACACCGGAAGCTTCCAAATCTCATCCTCATTCATTAGGGCCACCCCCACATCCACTGCCCTACCTTACACCTCCTTTACAACCCCATCCATATATATATTAAACAGCCATGGAGACATCACACACCCCTGTTTCAGTCCCACATTGAGATCAAAGATCTCACTCAGCTCACCATCCACTCGCACCGTAGCCCTAGCTCCCTCGTACATACTCTTCACAGCACTCAACAATTTCCCCTCCACTCCATATATTCTTAATACCTTCCACATACCTTGTCTATCTATTCTGTCATAAGCTTTCTCCAAGTCCATGAAGGCAGCATACACTTTCCTTCCCTTCTCTAGATACTTCTCCACTAAACATCTTAGAACAAATATCTGATCTACACACCCTTTTCCCTTCCTAAATCCCCCTTGTTCTTCTCCAACTAGCTCCTCTGTCATATGCCTAACCCTATCAATGAGTATTCTACCATATATTTTACCAGTCACACTAAGAAGGCAAATACCCCTATGGTTACCACATACTTCTCTCTCCCCTTTTCCTTTGTACAGAGGAACAATTATACCTGATTTCCAGTCCTCTGGAACCCTTCCCTCTTCCCAAGCCAATCTACACAACTTCCATATCCACTCCACAACAATCTCACCCCATACCTAAGCATTTCACCACACACTCCATCAATTCCTGGGGCCTTTCCCAGCTTAATCTTCTTCATCGCTTCCACTACTTCCGACCTACTGATCTCTTCCTCCCTCCTCTCATCTCTTCTTCTCCCAGCCATTCCCCAACCACTTATACTCACACTGCTCTCACTCTCTACATTCAACAAATCCTCAAAGTGCTCCTTCCATCTCCTCAATTTCTCTCTCTTCTCCACCAACAATCTATTATTCCTATCTTTCACTCCCCTACTATTTCCCCTTTCACACTGCCTTACTTTCTTTACCTCCTTCCAAAACAATTTCTTACTCTCCCTCCATTTCACACCCAGATTCCTCCCAAACTCTTCATCCACTTTCTTCTTACTCTCCTTCACCAGTCTCTTAACCTCCCTTCTCCTGCTCACATATACCTTTCTCTTCTCTCTCTCATCTTCTCCCCTACCTCTACTCGCCAACCATTCACCATATGCCTTCTTCTTTTGTTCCACAGCTCGTTTCACCTCATCATTCCACCATGCTGTCCCTTGCACACCCTTGCATCTCCTCCTCACTCCACAAACCGCCTCACACGCTGCGCTTATCTCTTCCGTGAATATCTTACATACGTCTTCCACCCCTTCCATCTGCTCTAGCTCATACCTTCCCAATCTTTCTTCCACTATGCTCTTATACTCTGTCATTTTCTCACTATCTTGTAATTTCTCCACTCTTCTCACAGGAGCTGGTTCCTCCTGTCTTCCCCTTCGTCTCCTCAACCACTTTCTTTGCAGCTCTACCTTGGCCATCACTAAGTGATGGTCCGAGACTCCATTCCCCCACCCTCTCCACACCCTTGCATCCAACACTTGTCTTCTCATTCGCTCATCCACACACACGTAGTCTATCATTGCCTTTCGTTCAACAAGTTCACCATCCATCCTCCTCATTACTCTCCATGTATACCGGTGGATCATCTTATGACGAAAGTAGGTGTTGGCTGTTGCCAACCCCTTACCAGCACAGATGTCCACCAAAGCACTACCATTCCCATCTACTTCAGCTGGCACACCCCACTGACCAACCACTCCATCCACTCGTACATTCCCAACTTTGCCATTCATGTCTCCAATCAACAGCACTCTCTCGCTCCTCTCAGACTTGTCCATACATGCTTCTACTCTCGCCCAAAACTCCTCTTTCACTCTTGCCACTCGATCCTCTGTTGGAGCATACACACATACAATCGCCCATGCTTGTATACCTACTTTCATCCTCACCCATACAATCCTTGCACCCACTGTTCCATACTCTCTTATATTCTCCTTCCACTTCTTGCTTATCATCAGACATACTCCCTCTCTTGCCCTCTCATTCTCACTGACTCCCGCACATATACCTACACCGTATTCCCATTCTCTCATCCTTTCACCTTTCCATTTAGTTTCAGTCAATCCACATATATCCACTGCATCCTCAAGCACCTGGACAATCTCTCTCTCTTTCACTTCATCATTCACTCCTCTCACATTACTCTTCGTGAGAGTAATGTCTGGTTTTGTTGGACGAATTATTCCACCACTATCATTCTGGCCATTTTTTTTCCCTCGACGTACGCTCCAGAAAACAAGGAAAGAGAAAGCATGAACGAAGGGGAACTATTAATCGTATTCTCAGTGAAGTGAACCAGACACTCATTCACATGCCATTCAAGACCACGGAATCCTGGCGCATAACAAACAACTGACAGCAAAGAGCCTGGGAAAGTTGTCCCCACCAAGAAAAGGGCAAAACAAAAAAGAAAAAAGAAAACTTGAACGAAGGAAAGTCAAAGTGAAATTCCACGTCTTTAGCAATGTCTATGGCTTAAATACAATAAGGTGTTTTATCTCAAGCGAACTATATTTTTTCTTTCTACAAGTGTGTTACGCAAGACCTTTAACTCCGTCCCTTCCCAACAAAAGCCCTAACTCAGCCGCCTCACAACAGTCCTATAACAGTCAAAATCTTACTGTTACCCGGACTGAAAGCCTCTATAAGCCATTGTCGTGTGGGGGTCCTTTCTTCACGACTGGTTACCCTCCGTTACACTTAACGCCTTTCTTTTCTTGCCCACTTTCCCCCCACTCCCTCTTCCCTCACACCTCACCTTCTCCCCTCTCCCTTCCTCAGTTCTTGCACTACCTCTCCCCCCTCTTCCCCTCCCCTCTCCTCCAACCTCCTCTCGCTTTTTCTTCTCTCCTACCCCCACATCCTCCTCCCTCACATGAATCTTTCTTTGCTCCCTTCCCTCCCCTCCCCTCCCCTCTCCTCTCTCTTCTCCTCTCCTCTCCCCTTCCTTCTTCTCCTCCCCCTTCCTCTGTCTATCCGTCCCAGTAAACTTCCTCCCCTCTCCTCCCACTTTCTCTTCTCCATCAATTTCCTCTCCTTCCTATCTCCCCTCCTTTCCCTCTCTCCCCTACCTTCATCTTTCTCTCCCCTGACGTTTTTCCTCACCCCATTACTATATGGCTTTTGTGTCAGCCCCCCTTCTCTCTCTCTCTCTCTCTCTCTCTCTCTCTCTCACTCTGTCAGTCTGTCTGTCTGTCTTCTTTCCTTCAAGTCAGGTGAAAAGAACGAAGGTGTGTGTGTGTGTGTGTGTGTGTGTGTGTGTGTGTGTGTGTGTGTGTGTGTGTGTGTGTGTGTGTGTGTGCGCGCAAATTGACTATGCCTTCTTTTATCATCCTGAACTAACCTTAAGACTTCCATTCCTTCAGTTCTTCAGTTCCTCCTCCCTCCCCGCTCTGGTTTACCCTCCTCAGTCAGAGAACACAATATAATTACACTTTTTTCTGTTTTAAACCTAACCAACGATGAATCCTCAGTTGTGAAGAGGTTAATGAAGAAAATTTAACCCACTCAGCTCAAATATTATAACTATAGCTTATTTTGAGCGTAAAGAAAAAAACAGAAGGAAAATACAAAATCTTTCGTAAGTAAAAGCGTAAGAAAAAGATAAGTGGGAGATAAGAAATAAGAGCCAAGCCTAAGCTAAGAGTGTAAAGAAAAAAGAATGGACGAAAAAAAACTCTTCTGGCTTACGGGGTTAAATATTGCTCACATAAGTCATAAAAAAGCTTGGAAAAGGTTAGTGAGGAGGAGGAAATATTGTGCTGTAAAAATTATAAAGTTAATATTGTCACTATTTTCCCACTCATGGACGGGGCAGCTTTGTTCTTCCATTCCACCTGTCAGGTAAATATATACAGATGTGAATGAGACACAGGAGCCTCAGAAAGCCAAGACTCGTATTCTCGTCGGAAAAGGAAACTCCCAAACACCTCTTATTAAGCGATTTATTTTCTTATACACCTTACCATCCCCTTCTGTGCCATCTACATCATTCCAAGACCATTATTTTCAGCATAAATGACATACATATTGATATTAACCCGCCACATCTAATGATAAATCGCTAAGGATGAGGTATTGTGGAAGTAATTTTATATCAACCATCCTTATCGAATATTAAATCGCTAAAGAAGAGGTGTTAGGGAGCCTCCTTAACCTACGAGAATACGATGCTTAGAATATTTACCCCAACCCATAAATAACTGAAGTGAAAGGGGTTAATGAAGAGATGGAAATGCCAGGCTGGAGAGTGAAGGTTAATGAGTTTTTAATTGCATGCTCAGGTAGGTTCATTTTTTTCCTTTGGCCGAGACTGGTTAGAATCAGCAATACAAAGAAATGGGAGCAGGCTGTGTGTGTGTGTGTGTGTGTGTGTGTGTGTGTGTGTGTGTGTGTGTGTGTGTGTGTGTGTGTGTGTGTGTGTGTGTGTGTGTGTGTGTGTTTCACGTTCCATGTGCGTGTGCTTGTAACTTGTCTTGTTTTATGCAATCATGAGTGTGTGTTCATGCTTTGTGGGCATGTGTATGTGTCTGTTTGTGTGTATGCATGCCTACTTGTGTGTGTACCTATTAGTGTGTGTGTGTGTGTGTGTGTGTGTGTGTGTGTGTGTGTGTGTGTGTGTGTGTGTGTGTGTGTGTGTGTGTGTGTGTGTGTGTGTGTGTGTGTGTGTGTGTGTGTGTGTGTGTGTGTGTGTGTGTGTGTGTGATTATACCTCCATGGTGTGTACCGGAGCGGGTGAAAACAAGTGTAAGAGACGGGGGAGGGGGGAGGAGATGAGGGGGAGGTGAAGGGAGGAGGCAGAGGTGACGGGGAGGGGGGAGGAGGAGGTGAGGGGGAGGAGGGGGAGTGTAGGAAATTACCGAGAGGAAGTCTGGCGGAATTGGAGAGAAGGAAATGTGGAGAGTGAGGGGGGAGGGGGGAAGGAGAGAAGGAGGGAGGAAGGGAGGGAGGGAGGGAGAGGAAAGTAGTAAGAGAATTGAATGGTAAATGAGAGAATGAGTTGGCAGGAGTGGAAATAGGTGAGAGAGAGAGAGAGAGAGAGAGAGAGAGAGAGAGAGATGTGAAGAAGCAGTTGGTTGGGAGTGGAGGTAAGTGGTGGAAACTTAGGTGGAGAGGGAGAGAATGAAAGTGGAGATGGAGAGAGAGGAGGAGGAGGGGAAGGAGCAGAGGAGGAGAGCGAGGAGAGGAAGAGAAAGACAGGGAAAGGTAAAACCAGGAATGGAGAGAGAGAGAGAGAGAGAGAGAGAGAAATTTAAGTAAGCAATTAGGCCTTGCACCATATCAGTTCGCTGTTATGTTCGTAGGTACCTCTGTCTGTCTGTCTGTCTGTGTGTGTGTGTGTGTGTGTGTGTGTGTGTCTCTCTCTCTCACTCTGTCTGTCTGTCTGTCTGTCTGTCTCTCTCTCTCTCTCTCTCTCTCTCTCTCTCTCTCTCATGCACGCTTGGGAAAGGTAAAACGAATACAAGAATTTTCACGATGCATTTGTTGATGTTGCCTCTTCTAAAGGTGTCTGTGAAGTGCATGAGTCTCTTTATTAATTTCTTTATTTGTATATTATTTACTGTTATATTTTGTCTTTTTTTAATCGATTTCCTTTTGTCTCTTATCTACCTATCTATCAATCTACTTATCTACCTGTCAGTCTAGTGATATACTTATCTATATAGCTATCTATCTGCTTATTTGCTAGGTATTCATTCACTTGCATTGCACTCAAGAATTTCGATGACGAATAATTTGTGAATAAATGAAACACACACACACACACACACACACACACACACACACACACACACACACACACACACACACACACACACACACACACACACACACAGCAGCCAGGCAAGAGACAATATGTTTTCAACCTGGAAGTCAATTAAGCTCAAACGACCAGAAATTTTTGTGCTACCCTGTATTGAAGTCCAGCGCTGTGTCCTGGTGTGTGTGTGTGTGTGTGTGTGTGTGTGTGTGTGTGTGTGTGTGTGTGTGTGCGCGCTTGCAGTGTTTGAAGATTGTGCATTATTTTGGTGTATCCGAGTGTGTTTGTGGAATGGTCAAAGTGTGTGGTTTTTTTTTTTTAGCCCTTTGATGTTTGGCGGTGTTTGTCGTGTGTTCTGTTTTGTTTTCCATCGTGTTTTGAAGCGTTGTTTAGTGCTTTAATGAGTGGATTAGAGCTTTGTGGTGTTTGTAATGAGTTGTATTTCGCTCTGTAGTTTTTTTTTTTTTTTTGTAGTTTTTGTGGTGTGACTGGTAGTGTGCATTGATGTTTTGCTGTGCTTTCTGTATGTTTTGATGCTTCGTGATGCTTGTGTGTGTGTGTGTGTGTGTGTGTGTGTGTGTGTGTGTGTGTGGTGTCTGTAGGCTTCTCGTAGTCATGAAGTTGCTTGTAGTGCATCTACATGGTGTGACTAAAGTGGGTTTTGTCTGTTTGATGAACAGTGTGTGTTTTTCATGTTTATATATATATATATATATATATATATATATATATATATATATATATATATATATATATATATATATATATATATATATATATTTATACTATGCTTGAACTGTTTGTAATGTAGTTTGTTAGCTTGCGTTTTTTTTTGCACTGATAATTGAACTAGGCATAAAATCGTCGTCTCTCCATCTTGAATATTGAGCTGAAACAGGAGATTAGCAACAGACTATGGCATTAGTGGCAAAGAAGTCCTATGGGAAGGATGCTGAGTTGTAGAGTGTCTTATAGGGTCACTATCTATCCAGTTATCTATATATCTTTATCTTTATTTTTCAGCTTCGTTTTCCTGGTCTATCCTCTCTCTATCTCCAGCCCTTCTCTCTCTCTCTCTCTCTCTCTCTCTCTCTCTCTCTCTCTCTCTCTCTCTCTCGCTCGCTCGCTCGCTCGCTCGCTCGCTCTCTTATCTTCAAGTGTTTTTCAGTTTCCTGTTCCTCGTCCCATATCCTTTCTTTCTCTCTCGCTCCTTTCCATCATTCCTCCCTCACACACACACACACACACACACACACACACACACACACACACACAAACAGCCAATCAAACCCTCGGCCGGACCCACAAACTTTCCTCCCCTCACTTCGTCCCCTTTGCATTTTTCGTCACGTGAAGGATTGACCCTAACAACCACCGTCCTAAATCGTCCTTAACCCTTTTGCTGCCATGACATTTTTCTCTCTATTTCTTTTTCTTCTCTCCTTTTCTTTTTTCCTTTCTTGTTCTTCTTCGTCTCTCCCATCTCTCTTGTCCTTTTCTTGTATCTCTTTTTTTTTTTTCTTCTTCTTCTTCTGCTTCTTGTTTTCTTCTTCTTGTTATAATTTTGCTTTCTTCATACAATTCTATGTAAGATAAGGGCTCTCGTACTGAAAGGGTTAATGAATGCTATATCTAACTCCTTCGCTTCGAAAATTGTCTCCTAAAGGTCTCTGAAAGTAGTAGTAGTAGTAGTAGTAGTAGTGGTGGTAGTAATATTATTAGTATTAGTATTAATAATAATAATAATAATAATATTAGTAGTAGTAGTAGTAGTTGTTGTTGTTGTTGTTGTTGTAGCCCCTGGTTCTTTTGAAAAGTGAGCCCGGTAGAGTGAAGGCCCAAGTGACCCTTCTCCTGCAGTCCACCATCCTCTTGTTAGGGGATGGGAGCGAACTGAGAGACGCAGTGCCACCACGTGAAGGCGTCCCTCTCCAGCACTGCCTCTGAAAGCAGCAAAAATACATACACACACACACACACACACACACACACACACACACACACACACACACACACACACACACACACACACAAATGACGCCACCGGATTGAAGAAATCAAGGGAGTTAGGAATATTTATTTTTTTTGGGTGTCTGTTTTTGGATGGATTAATTCTTTCAGCTAGGTGATGTACAGGGGGGTCCATATATAACGCTCCTCTTCTACCTCATCGGGCGATTTTTGGTGTCGTGAGGTCGGTTCATTTAGCGTTATCAATGTTTATCCTGCATCATTTGTTCATTTCCTACTCCCACTGTCACTCCCATGCCCACACCAGCAGGCTTAGCCACACATGAGATAACGTTAAGTGAGTTTCTAGTGGCGTGCTATTTGTGGACCACCCTTTTTTTCAATTCAATATCGGTATCAGCTCACCTCTTATTATCTCTATATTTATTCGCTTACTACTCCCACTACAGTACCCAAGCCCACACCAGTAGACTGAGCTTTCCTTGCAACACGTACGATACAGGCCAGTATCTTTGAATAACAGCAGTACTTCACTACAACAGCAGCACTCTGTCCCTTAACCACCTCTTTGAAAACTTCGAGGGCTAGAGGCTGAGACTGAACCAACTGGGAAACACCAATGATTCTTTGGTCTCTAAAAAAATAAAGAAGAAATAAAGGAAAGACAACAGCCAATCTCATCTAACCCCATCTGTTTCTATAGAAAATAAATAAAAATAACAGGAATTAAAACCGCCAGTCTCATTTTAGCCCCATTGTGGTGCTGGGGTCTGAGGCTAGGTTATCAAAGGTCGGTACATTTAAGGGAAGATGACCATCCTGCTACCTTTACTGGCATTAAATATTCCAAAAGCCTCCTGGGAATCGCTCGGACTGGGGCGTTCTAACCACTACACCACCTCTGAATGAACCCCTTGACCTCGATACATACTTTTGATTTTGTTCTTGCCTGTACCAGACGACTTGTTTAGATTTGAAGAGATTTTTTTTTTTTCAAAGGGAGGGACATAAATACAGTTTTCATTGATCCCTTCACTAAAAAAGGTATGTCTCAAGGTGAACAAAATAATCGGGAGGTA
Source organism: Coenobita brevimanus (assembly GCF_032717465.1). Lineage (NCBI taxonomy): Eukaryota > Metazoa > Arthropoda > Malacostraca > Decapoda > Coenobitidae > Coenobita > Coenobita brevimanus. The sequence continues at coordinate 3,099,114 of NC_137032.1, read as the reverse complement.
CGTAATAATAATCTATATATGCGTAATCAAAATAAAGAGTTTAAATAAAGGACTAATCCAGCCTACATGGTCAAAGGAACACTATTTTCTATTCGGTTTATACGTCACATTTCTTTTCAATTCCCGTGAACTAACTTTTGCCCGACCACAGAACCAGAGGCAGATTTTGCATGGCTGAAGGTCCTGCTGTTTTTATGTGGCGAAAACTTGTACCTGCGACCAAGAGAAATTTACGTCTGACTGAATCGGCAACCAAACGCCATTCAGGACTTCAATTTTTACAAGTTTCGCTTCTGAATTCATTTTTTTTTATTTCCACCGGAGGACGGATCGCTGGGATTATTGTGTGTATGTGTGTGTGTGTGTGTGTGTGTGTGTGTGTGTGTGTGTGTGTGTGTGTGTGTGTGTGTGTGTGAAGGGACAGTCACACACAAACTAATAAACCTTAAGTGTTTTTCATTAAAGATATCTGGAAAGACCTTTTAACCCCAGCTATTTTGAGAGAGAGAGAGAGAGAGAGAATTATATAGGCAATTTCACTGGGCACTCTGTGGATAGTTCTCTCTCTTGTATGGTTTCGTTTTCCTATACCTGGTTTCTACCCACTCCAGTTATTAGTAGGGAACTGATGATGATGATGATGATGACGATGATGATGACGATGATGATGATGACGATGAGGGTGTTGTTACTGCTCGAGATGATGATAATGATGATGAAATTGATGATGATGGTGATTACATAAACAAGACTATGGATAAATTAGTGAAAATTAAAAAATATATAGTTTGCGAGTGTTTTTCCTACTGCCTATGTCTGCCAAGCTCTCTAATTATTCAAACCCTTCGCTGACGAGGCCTATTGAAATATGGAAGAGATTTAAATATTTCCTTCTGTCCGGATTTATTCCTCTTTAATAATTTTGATTTGCTTTCCCGTACCTCTCCTCTCCCCCCTCCCCATCCCTTCTCCTCTCCCCCTTCCTATCCTTTCTCCTTTCCCCCTCCTCATCCCTTCTCCTTTCCCCTTCCCTGTCCCTTCTCCTCTCCCCCTCCTCATCCCTACTCCTCTCCCCCTCCCCATCCCTTCTCCCTTCCCCCTCCCTTCTCTTCTCCCCCTCCATTTCCTTTCTCCCCTCCCTTCACCCTCTACTTCACACTCAAGAAACATAAGAATAACACAAGAAATTATGGAAGAAAATCTCGTTCCCCCCCCTTCTCTCCCTCTCTCACTCTAAAGCATACATCATCATCATCATCATCATTATCAGTGGAATCATCATCATCATCATCATCATCATCATCACAAGTAAAACGCTATTTCTCACTGTCATACTCTGAGAGGCTTCGATCCACAAAAACAAAACAAAAAAAACAAAACAAGAGAAACAATTAACAGAATATTCCCTCACACACCCACACACACACACACACACACACACACACACACACACACACACACACACACACACACGCACGCACGCACGCACATCCAATTACACGGTCACCATGGCTTTGAAAACAGACTAAAAAGAACGGATGAAAAGAGAAAAACAGGGTGTGAAAGTTGTGGAGGAAACGAGGAAAGAGAATTATACTCTCTTTCTCTCAGTCTCTCTCTCTCTCTCTCTCTCTCTCTCTCTCTCTCTCTCATATTAGGCAGCTGTCTCCCCTAATCACGCCACATTTGGAGTCACTTACCCTTCACAGTAACAAAACATACTCGACTTTCAGGCACTAAAACCCTACTGATAATTTAACGCGGCTTCTGTGACCTATTCTGAGAGAGATTTGAATTTCGTAGAGGCGAGGGTGAAGGGCTGAATTATCATTATTATTATTATTATTATTATTATTATTATTATTATTATTTTGATGGGTAATTTGATGTGAGTTTTCTTGCTTTTAAATTTTTTTTTTTCCCCTTTTACTATCATGTCTTTATTTGATTTGCTTTACTGTCAGACGCTTTTCCTCAGCTGCTAGTCCGCTGCTAGTGAAGGCGTTAATGAAGGCTCTATCTAACACTTTTAGTTTGAAATGTCTCCACCTCGCTAGTAAAAAGCGTCTGAAAATAGCAATAATGATAATAATAATAATAATAATAATAATGATAATAATAATGATAATAATAGTAATGATAATAATAATAATAATAACAATAATAATAACAATAATAATAATAATAATAATAATAATAATAATAATAATAATAATAATAATAATAATAAACATAGAAAACGTCATCGAAGTGAAGGCTTTAATACTGGATAATTTTATGAGGATTCTACAACCTGTCGAGGCAAAGGTGAGTGGGGAAGGTCCAGGTAATGAGCAGATAAAGGTAGATGGGTAAATGCCAGTCTCCTATTACCCCCATCAGGGAGTAAGTGTTCGAGGCTAGGCGATGGAATTCTGATACATATTTACGATTCAATCACTGTCGCAACATTCATTTTTCTTTTTTCGCCTTTCTTTCTTTTTTTTTCTTTTTTTTTTTTTTTTAGACGGATCAAGGAAAGCGTTGAATATTCCCACATCTTCTTTCTGCTAAACAAAATTGTCACGGAAGAACAGCAATAATATTTTGTTACGTAGGAAGAACAAGGAAGGGCGAGTGAGAAGTTTCTGTTGTTCTTCCTGCAAAAATACATCTAAACTTACGACAGGAAATAAAAATATGTTTAAAATCCAACCCTAGTATACACAAGGGCAGGAGATCGACCAACACCAATGGTAGAATTTTACGTAGGACAAAAACCTATGGACACCTCAAGATGTCGAATCGTAGGACTTCATCCACACCACTTACGACCCAAGAGCCCTACTCTCTCTCTCTCTCTCTCTCTCTCTCTCTCTCTCTCTCTCTCTCTCTCTCTCTCCTGACAGTCGTATTTTGTATTCCCTTTTATTTGTGTCTGCCGATCTCCAGTTCGTTCTCATTTTCTCTCCCTCCCTCTCCAGTCTATCTTCATTCTCTCCCGCCTTTCTTCCCCCCCCCTTCTCCCTCTTTCTCTCTCTCTCTCTCTCTCTCTCTCTCTCTCTCCTCTCTCTCTTTCTCTCGGCATGGCTGATAGCATAGGATAATATACAAATCAGTAGGCAAGTTACACAAGTAGACAGTAAAACACAGTGCTGAACCGAGAAACATCATAGTAACCAGAAATAAATGGTGGTCCCGGAGGCTGCGTTTTGGGGCCTCAGCTTTGACTAAACCCCGATATGCTGCAGGAGTAAACTTACATCTGAAACTAAAAGGGGACACAAAGACTGGATAATCTATGGTCATTCTGGAGGATATGTCATGCTAACAAGGCGAAGGTGAGGAATAATTGCCCAGATGATCGGAGAAACGACGAATACAGCTAACTTTCCGCACATATCAGGCATTACAGACAAAAACTTTAGAAAAAAAAAATCACAGTGGAGTTGGCTGGCTTAAAAAATTCACAGCCACATATGACATCAACGATCTGGAGTTCACAATTTTCCGTAATCTAATGGATACAACCAAATAATAATAAGAGCAATAGTAGTAGTAGTAATAGTAGTAGTAGTAGTAGTAGTAGTAGTAATAGTTGTAGTAGTAGTGGTGGTAGTAATAACAATAATAATAATAATAATAATAATAATAATAATAATAATAATAATGATGATGAGTAATAATAATAATAATAGTGGTGACAATAATTAAAAAGTGTTCGGCATACATAAGACAAATTCCACTTTAAAAAATACCGTACCGTTTATCATAGTAGCACTATGAAAAAAAATTACTATACAAAAAACAGTCTTACCTTTTAAATGAGTTTGTTTAGACCGCACTTGGGTAACTGAGTGCAATTTTAGGGGACATACCTGCGGGAGGACAATTCAGGTTAGAGCCATTCAGCAAGGGAGTATTAAATTATTTACGGGTTTAGGGAATGCAGATTATGAAAAAAAAGCATTAAGCATCCTGCCCATTTCTTCATAGTGGGAACAGATTTAGGACGGTGATGATGATGATGATGATGATGATGACGATGAAAGTTCTGTTAGTTTTATACCTCATTTTTGTCTCTCGATCCATCTCACCTCATTCATGGCAGAGCAAACAAGATTATGACGATAATTATGGTGATGAGGATGATGTTGATAATAATGACAACCACGATGATAATACACTAAAAAATAAAGGAAAGGAGTAGAAAAACTGACCTTACAAGGGACGGTGTGAAGTTTGCGATGTGTGGATAAAACTCATGAATATAAAGTGTGTGTCTGAGGAGAGTATAGAGAGAGGATGAAGATGCAGGGGGAGAAGGAAGTTGACTCTGAGAAAATAGAGTTAGTTTACTTTCTCTCTTATTTACTGACTTATCCACTAGTTTATTAGCTTATTCTCTCTCTCTCTCTCTCTCTCTCTCTCTCTCTCTCTCTCTCTCAGTTATTCACCCGCTACTCATCCTTCCTCACCCACCCACCATGCTCACTTGCCACCTCACAGAAAAAGAACCCCAACATCACCACACTCACCACAACTCCCACAACTCCCACCACCCTAAACTCTACCATTAACACCACCACCACCACAATCACCCCACCACAAGCACCACAATTAACCACAACTACCAATCCCTCAGCTATGACAACGAACACCACTACCAGACAAAACCAACCCTTCTTCCCTCACCACAATTACCACAACCGCAACTATAAGCACATCAAAATCCCCCCCCCCCTCTCTCTCTCTCTCTCTCCATTAACCTCTCCCCACCCAACCTCACATCCACACACTCCATTTTGGCCTTGGTAGTAATGAGAGGGGTTGAGTGTTGGCAGAAAGCTGTCACCACAATCACCACAACGAAAACTACCACCACCATGACTACACCCACAACTACCACTACTACCTCTCACCACCACACCTACCACTAGAGGTGCCATTCTTGCTGAACTCCCAGGACAACGACCACAAACCCCACCACAACCACCACAACTACCACAACCTCCACACCTACCACAACTACCATCACACGATCCCTTACCCACACCAACCTCACCTTTCCACACGACCACCACCACAACTACCCTCACACACTCCTTCACCCCCACCTGCCCCACTACCACAACCACCAAAACCACCACAGTCACCACAGCTACCTCACTTAGGACAACTACCAGCTCACTACCACAACCACCCTCACGCAATCCGTCACCCCCACGTCCCCCACTACCACAACCACCACAACTACGACCACACAAGCACCACCACTTCATCTCTGGCAGTCGTAATGATGGACTTAACAATGGCCGGGAAGCTGACGTCATTCTGAGTTTTGCCACAGTTTGTTACAAGATTTTTTTTTCGTTTTTTTCTTATCAGACATATCGTTTTTCTGACAACTTTTTTTTCACCTGTTTGTTTAGCTCGGACACTGACGATACGCGCGCACACACACACACACACACACACACACACACACACATACACACACACACACACACACACACACGCACACACACGCACACACACACACACATACACACACACACACACACACACACACACACACACACACACACACACACACACACACACACACACACACACACACACACTCAGAAAAGGGTACACATGAATAGGAACATATCTTCAAAGGTCCACACAAATAGGTAAACACACACCCACCCACCTACCCACCCAGCCACGTAATCATACAACACTCCTTCTTCCCTCCCTCTCCCCTCTGTCTTCCTTCTCTCCCCTTCCCTCCTTTTTCTCACATTTCTCCCTCTCTTAATCACATACTTCTTTACAGTCCCTCTTTTTCTCTGCCTCCCCTCTGCTATACCACAAACATTTCATCCTCTTCTCTCCCTTTCTTCCTTTTTCCTTCTCTTTCTCATTCAGCTCCTTCCTTTCCTTCTCCCTACTCATTCCCTCTCCCCGTCCTCCTCTCGTCTCTTCTTTCCTCTCCCATTTCCTTCTCTCCTTTATTTCCTTCCACCATCTTCTCAGTCTCTCTTCTCTCTTATCTCCCTTCTTTATCCTCCCCATTTCTTCTCTTTTCCTCCCTTTTCCCCTCCTCCTCTTCCCTTCTTCCCTCTCTCCTCTCTTTTTCTGTCTCCTCTTTTTTCCTCTCCTCCTCTCTCCACCTACCCTTCCTTCCCACACACCTGGAAAAAGTAAAATGAAGTCACCTGATATCTCGTTGAGCTATTTGTACCAGCTATTCCCTCCTACCTCTCTCTCTTTCTCTCTCTCTCTCTCTCTCTCTCTCTCTCTCTCTCTCTCTCTCTCTCTCTCTCTCTCTCTCTCTCTTTCTTATATTCCCTCTACATTTCTTTCCACATCCCCTTCTATTTCTGTTATTCCTTTTGTTTCCCCCTTTCTCTCTCTCTCTCTCTCTCTCTCTTTCTCTCTCTCTCTCTCTCTCTCTCTCTCTCTCTCTCTCTCTCTCTCTCTCTCTCTCTCTCTCTGTATACTAACCAAAATAAATCGCTAAGAAGGAGGTGTTAAGGAGCCTTCAGAGTGACCTAGAAAATAAGGTCCAGGGTCTATGTAAATCAATATACTGTATATCCAGTGTCAACAAGAGAGAGAGAGAGAGAGAGAGAGAGAGAGAGAGAGAGACGGAGGTTATGCGTGTATTTCTGTATGTTTGTAGGTATGCATGCATGTTTGCAAGGTGCGAAGGTAGCTCGTTTTTGCTTGCTTGCTTGCTTGTGTGTGTGTGTGTGTGTGTGTGTGTGTGTGTGTGTGTGTGTGTGTGTGTGTGTGTAAGAGAGAGAGAGAGAGAGAGAGAGAGAGAGAAAGAGAGAGCATTCACTCCATCAATGGTATAATCTAGATCCATGTAAATCCATCACCAACACAAATCCCACACCTCGGTCCACACACACACACACACACACACGCACACACACACACACACACACACACACACACACACACACACACACACACACACACACACACACACACACACACACACACACACACACAGCAGATAAACCCTTCTCTGATATGCTAATTAAAATGCGATCAGGTTTGTGTGGTTACCGAGATTGCAATATATTTATGGAAACTATTACTTGGGATATTAATAAGGCACGATTGATTACACTGATTATATTGCATTACTGTATCACGACTAAATTACACTACATACCGCCAGAATACACTACATTATATTACACTATACTTCACTACAATACACTGTACCACACTATGAGTATATTTTATCACCAAGCTGCACTACACCACACTACACCACACCACACATCACCACAATACATATTATTGCACCATACCACACCACACCACACTACACTTTACCACACTGCCCCTGCACCACACTATTGCTGGAGAAAGACGCCTTCATGTGGTGGTACGGATATGACTGAATTGTTCCACTGCCTGGTTATCCAAAAGTTCCTTTCCCTCCCTATCCCCCGAAAGAAGGATGGTGAACTGGAGGAGAAGAGTAACGATAGCCTGCAGTCTACCGGGTTCTCATTTAGATGATCTTGGAAGTACAGCAACTACTACTTCTACTACTAGTACTACTGCTACTGCTACTATTACTGCTCCCACTACTACCACTTCTACTGATACATGCTACTCTAGTATACCGCACTACACCACAGCACTGCACCATACCACCTCTACACTAAGCAGCACCGTATATCACATCACACCACATCATACCACACCACCTCTAAATCACACTACACCCCCTCCCCACCACACTACCATGCCACACCTCACCACCACTGTATGCCGTCCTCCACCACAGCATATAGGAAATTCTCTTTAACTCTCTCAGCCCCAGTAGATCCTTTCCATATTGCTTTACCTAACAAGAGACTTCCATTCAGCTTAGAAAGAATCCTATACTTGTTTCACTTTAACCTGGTCCAGATTTTCGCCCTTTTACAACTTTATTCACGTAACTAACTGGCAGGAAAGCATGATACTCCGGCTCTACACCCTTAACGTAGCACTACTTCGTGACTAGCATTACATTCTAGTGTTAAGCTATTGTTACAACTCAGCATTCGGGATGGAGAGATGGCAGATTTAGGCCAAGTTAGTGTAAAAAAAAAAAAAAAAGTAAAAAAAAAGTGTTACTGAAGGTATGCTATTGGTTCTTCACGGGGGGAGGGGGGGATGAAAGCTTTATTTTGAAATCTATTTTGAAAAGTCTCTTCGAATTTGCCATACATCATCTGGAGACCGAAATATAAAAGACGTAATCTTAATGAAAGAGTTAATACCGACACGCAGTGCAGAAAATATCACTGACAAGAATATCAAAGTGTCATATGAAAAAAGAAAAAAAATGAAATAAGAAACAACAGGGGGTCTCCTACGCCGAAAATAATACGTCCATTAACTCTATCAAAATCTGGCCGCTGGAGGGTTTTGGGCTACAAGGAAGTTAAAAATATCAACTTTGATAACATTCGTAGTATTAGAACAAATCGTGCTTAAAACTGAAGAATATCATGTGAGAGTAACTTAAACATTGTATCAAGTACTTGTTGGACAATACTGCCTCCAGAGTGTCGTATATAAAGCAAGTACTATATAAGACCGTCCATCTTTCACAGTATTTGAAAATTTGCTTATTATTTTCCCTGTTTACCGTTAAATCGAAGCATAAGTGATCATTAAGAACTTATTATGTCAAAGGTATCTCACACTATATTTATCTTTTAAGTGTGATTTATGCTGATACTAAGAATACTATCAGTGACGATATTTTCAACTTCCTTTCAGCCCAAAACTCGCAAGTGGCCAATTACAAACCAAAAGAGGACGTTATTGTACTGAATGGGGTTAAGATCAAAGGTGAGAATATCGACCGGTCATATGTAAAGAAGTAATTGGTAAGGAAGAGGTGCAATGGAGTACCAGCCCCCTCCTTACCTTCCCATGAGCATCAGCCACTCTCCCCCCTCCCCCACACTGACCCACACCCACAATACCCCACCCACTTCCCCACCATGACCAACTCCTCTCACTCCCACCCCCTCCAATTTTCTTGGCCCTTCACGGCATCATTATGCTTCGGTCGGGTTCAGTTTTCACTCGGGAATAAGGTTGTTATCGCCTACGTGCATCAGGGTCTCTCTCTCTCTCTCTCTCTCTCTCTCTCTCTCTCTCTCTCTCTCTCTCTCTCTCTCTCCCGCATGCCACAGCAACGCCACACATTTATCTTACTTGTGTTTTTTTGTGTCAGGGATGAGTATGTAAGAACGAATGGCCAAGTCGGGTCTTAACAGGAACACTTGGATTAAATATTCTGAAACACACACACACACACACACACACACACACACACACACACACACACACACACACACACACACACACACACACACACACACAAACTTACCATGCAAAGTCAAGTAGTTTGCAGTGTTTTCTCAGTTATCTATGTTGGCATCTGGTCTAAATATGGAAGGGAAGATAAGGGAAGATAAGGGAAGGGAAGGGAAGAGAAGGGAAGGGAAAGGAGGGGATGGAAAGGGAAGGGAAGGGAAGGGAAGGGAAGGAAGGGGAAGGGAAGGGAAGGGAAGGGAAGGAAGGGGAGGGGAAGGGAAGGGAAGAATAAATTTAGTTCATTCTATACCCCTGCTACTTTAACTTGACCTAGAGCTGCCATCCATCTATCTTTGGCTGCAACAACGCTTTAAAGCCATAATATGAAGCTATTATAGTCACGAGGAAGTGCTATGGAAAGGATTCAGAGCCGTGGTACTGCCTTATTCTGCCGCTGAGATAAGTGAAATTAGCCAGGGAAGGGAAGGGAAGGGAAGGGAGGGGAAGGGAAAGGAAGGGAGGGGATGGGAAGGGAAAGGAAGGGAGAGGAAGGGAGGGGAAAGGAAGCGATGGGAATGGAAGGGGAAATAAGGGAAAGGAAGAGACGGGAAAGGAGGAGAAAGGAAGAGGGGGAAGGGAAAGGAAAGGAGTGGAAGGAAAAAGGAAATGGAATGGAAGAAAATCAAAGGGAATGAAGTGGACGGGAAGGGAAGGGAGGGGAATGGAAGGGGAAGGAAGGGCAGGGCAGGGGAGGGAAGGGTATATTTAGGTGTAGATACTGATGGGGTGGAAGGGAGACAAGTTTCTCCCCTCCTGCCGTCAGTGAAGTGATGAAGGATGAAGGAAGGGAGAGGAAGACGGGGACGAAAAAGGGTGAACAATTCGCCCTTTTTTAAAATTGGGTGCGCGGAGGTGAAGACAAACCCTCAGCCTTTGACAACTATTTTTCTTTATTGTAAAAATGAACCAAAGGATAACCAGAGTATTTCCTTCTCTCCCTTGGTCCCTGTCAGTCTGTCTTTCTGTCTGTCTGTCTGTCTGTCTGTCTCACTCTCTACTTTATTTATTATGGAAGAATATTTCGTACTGACCGGGGTAATGAAAGCTGAATCTAACCTTCCCATTTCGAAAAAGCTTATATAGTGTAAAAAAAAAATGGCCTGGATAAAGAATAAATGAAATAAACATCATTGCAGTAAAGTGGTAAAATGACTGGAGGTCATAGGCAGTGGGAAAGACAGACTGAGGAAGATATTTTCAAAGTACAGTTCCAAAACCAGTTATAAAGTTGTTTACATGAAGAACTAACATTACTAGTCAACTCTTGCATTACAAATTGGACCTAGAATGTGAGATGTAATTAGCCTGCATGCGAGATTACAGAGCGCAATTAGCAAAGGAGCAGAGGCTAAACACGCTTTACTCTCATTATATTTTCCACAGAAGACTGAACGAAACTAGGGACTTGATTTCATTTTGAGAGAGAGAGAGAGAGAGAGAGAGAGAGAGAGAGTCAGTGATATTTCATTCCCAGGCCCAATCGTCAAGCGAAACATGAGAGAGGCATCAATTAAGTCAGTCAATGTCAGGGGTTACGACGCCACTTGTACCAATATCACGGTTCCCTTCTACTCCCATACAGCACTGACTACCGCTGCATCGTACTGTGTGACCCGTCAGTGTGAAAGGAGGTGACTGAGAGAGTTCATCATCATCATCATCATCGTCTTGTCAACCCTAATATAATACACGCAAGGATTGAAGACGAATGACTGAGAGGATCCATCATCATCATCATCATCATCATCATCATTATCATCAGTCGGAATGGAGGATGGAAGACTGGTTGGTAATGAAGTGGGGGATCGAGTGACAGAGATATAATATAGTCCGTTTATTTCATCTAAGGGAACTTGGCCACTTCCATAACTTAAGCTGTGGTAAGCCTTTGGGATAGAAAAAGGTAGTCTCTTTGGTTACTAGTTAAAAAGACACTCCAATATGATTACAAATGGCCAATAACTGAGCTGAAAAGGGTTAGGAATATTTGTCAAGTTTGAGTAAGTACGCTGTTGCTACAAATTTATTAATGCTATATCTTCACATCTTTTATAGTTGTATCTCCCGTTGAATAGAGTGATATGATGGTTTATGAGACTTCTATTCCCACTGTCAGCCTCTTCGCTATTAACTCGTAACTCGGCCACCTATGTCTGTGCAATTTTTTCTCACACAACGTGCCTATTGTAAATGCCAAACGAATTTATTTTGAAGAGTCGATGTCTCCCCTTCCCCAATGCATTCCTCACGTATTCCTTTTCACTACCACACCCTGCCATCTTACGTTATGTTTTCCTCCTCATTCCTCGTTTTTTCCACTCAGGATTCCTCCTTCTCACACTGTCCACTCCACTTACCTTCACTCCTCATCCTTCCCCACAATCTTTCCCCATCCCACCTATCATTCTTCATCCACTGTCATTCCACACTCATTCTCTCCTACCCTCCTCTATCACAATCCATCCACTCATTCCTTGCCACTCGCTCCAGCACTTTTCGTTCTCACTCACTCTTTCCCACCTTCCTCATCACTTCCCACCCACCCAGCCTTTCCCACCCTCACTCATCACTCTCCACCCACTAAAGTCTTTTTCATCCACCCCATCGTTCTCCACCCACTCATTCTTTCCCAACCTTCCCCATAACTGTCATTCTAATTCATTCTTTCCCACCCATCAAATTATTCTCCACCCACTCATTCTTTTCCACTCCCCCCATTACTCTCCATCCACTTTACTTCCTCACACCCTTCCCCAACTACCCCTCCCACCCACTCCCCACTAACTCTCTCACCCCATCCCCACCTCTTCCCCCACCCCAACCATTTACCCTTCCAATCTTCCCACGTTTCATTTCTCATTCTTTTTTTTTTTTTTGCTCTCTCTCTCTCTCTCTCTCTCTCTCTCTCTCTCTCTCTCTCTCTCTCTCTCTCTCTCTCTCTCTCTCTCTCTCTCGAAATATAACCGGATATTGGTATGTCTCTTGTTCCTCCCTCGAAAAAAATAAAAAATGGAGATATACCAGATAGAGAGAGAGAGAGAGAGAGAGAGAGAGAGAGAGAGAGAGAGAGAGAGCAGACAATATCCCCCTTCCTGGTAAAACAGAATAGTTGATTAGCTCTCAGTCCACAGGTAAAACATTTATTGCACATGATTTGTTTTATTTATTTCCTAACCACCACCTCCACCACCACGAAATTCAATGCATATTTTGTCTTCTGATTAGCACACTGGATAACATTTTCTTGTATAATTTCCTCTGCTTGAGAATATATATAATTCTTTGGGCGTATCCTTCTCTATAACCAAACCTAGATTGATCTGTCCATTCGTAACCCAGCCTAACCTAATCTCTTCCAACCCGTACTGACCTAATCCGACTTAATCTCCACTAACCAACGTTAATCTGAGGCTAAAATGACCTCACTTAACCTAACTTATACCCATCCCACCCGAACCTACCCAAACCTACTCTAATCTAATCTAAATTGCCCGAAATACCTCGAACTTTAGTTGTATCATGTTTTTCATAAGGCTAAAGGAGATTGAGAGCCTGTGTGTGTAATTCACCGGGTCGGTCAGGATCACTTGATGGTCGTGATTGTCAGCTTTTACCCTCCCGGAAGGGAGCTGAGAGCTCATATAGTCCGATCTAAGGGCAAGGCTGTGTGTGTGTGTGTGTGTGTGTGTGTGTGTGTGTGAGAGAGAGAGAGAGAGAGAGAGAGAGAGAGAGAGAGAGAGAGAGAGAGAGAGAGAGAGAGAGAGAGAGAGAGAGAGAGAGAGAGAGAGAGAGAGAGAGAGAGAGAATCTGCAAATTACCATGCAGACTTAAATTAACCCAAACCATTTTCTTGGAGAGTGACCTCGGGAAGTGTATTGTTTTAACAGTATACAGAGCTGTTACACACACACACACACACACACACACACACACACACACACACACACACACACACACACACACACACGCACACACACATCCACACAATAACGCAGTCTGACATTTTACGGGGTGACTGCAAGAGGATTAGGCTTTTCATCCGCCTGTGCCCAGTTCACAATAAAGAAATTGTCATTTTTCCAGCTCTCATTGAACACACACACACACACACACACACACACACACACACACTTTCATCATGCACATTGGGTAACTATTTCACATCAGCGTTATTAAAGTTAGTGGTTTGCTTATTGGTTTTGTGATGCAACAATACTGCTAATGATAACACCGCCTCTACCACAGCCCCACTGCTACTAACGCTATGTCATTTTCACTCTAACTTGGCCCAAAACTTCCATCTCTCCCTCTTGAATACTGAGACATATCAAAAGATCAACACTGGCTTACGACGCTATAGGTCTTTCACACCGACCTGGTCCAGATTTTCTTCCTTTTGCTGCTTATTTCACGTAGATCAGTGGCAGAAAAAAGACAATACTGTGGCTCTACATCATCTCCATAGCACTTCTTTGTTACTAGCATCATATTCTACTGTTAATCTGTCGTTATAACTAAGCACTGAAGATGGAGAGATGGCGATTCTAGGCCAAGTTGAAGTAAAAACAGTATAGTAACGAAGGAGTGTCATGGGAAGGATGTAAAGCCGTAGTGATATCTTATTCTGCCACTGAGGTACGTGAAATTAACTGCAAATGGATGAAAATCTAGACCAAGTTAGTATAAAAAGAGTACACTACTAGTCATACAAATAGGTCAGATAACACAAAAATGTCGTGTTATTAAGGTCACTCCATAAAGAAAGGTTTCCTTGATGTATGGCTGACCAGGAAGATTTAGATCAGGTTAATGTATACAGAATATCGTTTTGTAGTGGTCGTATTGCACTAGCCTAACCTGGGATGGTATTCTCGCCGGGTAAGGAAACTCCCTAGCTCCTCTTCCTTGCCGAATTGTTTTCAGATATAGCTGGTTAATATCCTTTTTTTTACTCGTAAATTATTTATGTTACGCATGGAAATTTTGGAGGAATTTATGTCACACAGAAGAGGATAGCAAGGTATAATAAGCAAAATAAATCGCCTAGGAAAAGGTGTTTGGGAGCTTCCTCAACCGACGAAAATACGGGCCCTGTTTTGCACCTGTGCTATACATGAACAAGCCGTGTTTGCGTTCGCCGAATATAAACTGGTCCGTAGAGCCGAATATTACCACTTTTGCCACCCCTCCCCACCCAATGCACTGGTTTGGGTGTGGAGTGTTTGTCAGGTCATTAAAGGTCATATCAAAGTCACATTAAGGGCTTTTTAAGGACGCACCATCAAGAGGTCACATCAAAGTTATCAGAGAGATAAGGTTACACTGTCAGTCAAACTAAGGTCAACAGAGGTCAGATTAGGATGGGTCAGGTGAAGGTCAGGAGAGATCCGATAACGTCATATTAAGGTCATAACGTCGAGAGGTCTAATTAGTTAAGGTCAGATCAGGTAGCATGATAGTGACATACTTAAAAGGTCACGTCCAGGTCACAGAAGCTAGAAAGGTCACACAGGTAAAAATCACCTTGAGCCAGGCCAGGTCAAGACACAGCCAGACGGACTGGGTCACGTCAAGATAATCCGAAAGGGTTCTGGGGTAATGGGTCATGTTAGGTTAGGTTAGGTTCGATTAGATTAGGTTAGGTTAGGTTAAATTAGGTTAGGTTAAGTTAGACTAGATTAGGTTAGGTGAAGTTAGACTAGATTAGGTTAGGTTACATTAAACTGGATGAGGTTAGGTTAGGTTAGGAGAGTGATGGGTAACTTAGGTTAGGTTAAACTAATTTCAGGTAGGTTAGGTTAGGTTAGATAAGGTAAAGTTAGGCTGGGTTAGATCAGATTAAAGCAGGTTAAAATCGATTGAGTTAGATTAGGTCAGGATGGGTCGGGAGAGATTAGGTTAGATCAGACTAATCTATGACTGAGTAGGTTAAGACGGATTAGGTCATACAGGTGGGGAGAAGCAAGGCAAGTTAGGTCAGATTAGGTGAGTCAGTTTAGGTAAGGTTTTGATAGAGGAAGATATTCAGATGATAATATACATTCACAAATACAGAACACGAAACTAGAAAATACCATAATACAAATAAAATATAATAAATTGAAACATTGTGTACTATGGAAATATATCAAGAAAAATCCAATGTAACAAATGTTTAACCAGTGGACTGAAGGCTAATCAAATATTCTGTTTTACCAATAGGGGGATTTTCTCTGTTCTCTCTCTCTCTCTCTTTCTCTACTCTCTCTCTCTCTCTCTCTCTCTCTCTCTCTCTCTCTCTCTCTCACACACACACACACACACACACACACACACACACACACACACACACACACACACACACACACACACACACACACACATTTGTCCTGTGTGAGGCGTAAGGGGACGGAAAGCAGCTTACGACATTTTAGTAATGTCAGCTTACCAGTGTTGCTCTGACCTTCACCATCTCTCTCCCTCTCTCTCTCTCTCTCTCTCTCTCTCTCTCTCACACACACACACACACACACACACACACACACACACACACACACACACACACACACACACACCATTATATTCTCAGTTCACATGGAATTATGTACATTACAGTACAGTACTATAGTGAGCAAAGATTAATATGGCAGTTTCATTACATAACTTAGAATCTGATGATTATGAGAATGATGATGAAACTGAAAATGAACAAAAAGATGATGAAAATGATGGTGGTGGCAGGGGTGGTGGCAGTCTCAGTGATAATGATGATGATGATGATGCTTTTGGTGATAATGGTGCGGATAATGACAATGATGACCGTGGTGGTGATAGCTACAATGATGATGATTGATGATGATGATGATGATGATGATGATTCATTAAACACAAGAAACTCGTATATTTTTGCGAGATGGGGGAAAGAAGGGATGGAGCCTGGGAAAAGGCGCCTCAACCCACTAAGTCACCAGGCATCTCCCAAAGTAAATATATTCGGTCATATTTCTCTGCTATTTTCCCAGGCCAGTACATTCCTAGGTAACTGGGTAAACGACACTGGCAATGAAAGAAAGGCATTCGAGAGCCGAATGCCAATCGACAGCCAGTATATGCTGCTGGCCAAGTCCAAGATTTAGGCCATATCTTGATGCCCTGAAGGTTTCAAGTTGATAGCTCAATCCGGTCATGAGATATAATGGTGCTGCAGGCAGGCGATGAATTAAGTTGACCTTTGGCAGCCATTTTGGTGACCTTGACCTTGACCGAAAGTGCCCATTGTCGAACTCGTCCAAGATTTTGCCCATATCTTGATACTCTCGAAGGTTTAATGTTGACAGTTCAAGCCGTTCATGAGATATAATGGGAACAGATACACACACACACACACTCCTGTCAAAAGTTCACTTCCGCCAAAAACTCACTCCCGCCAAATGCTCACTCCTGCCAAAAGCTTTCTCCTGTCAACAGCTCACTCCTGCCAAAAACTTACTCCTGTCAGAAGCTCACTCCTCCCAAAAGCTCACTCCTGCCAAATGCTGACACCGGCGCCTAAAACTTGAGGGAATTTTCTTGCCATGCACGTAATGTTTTCGAGGCTTTCCCCTCGACTTCACAACTTTTCAATCAGTTTGCCAGGTTGTCGGGTAGAAGTGTGTGTGTGTGTGTGTGTGTGTGATAACGGAGAAATTAGGAACAGCCTCCATTTGAGTAACTCTGCACTGTGATTATCATTTTTGTATTTTCTTCCTGTCTCTTCTTTTCTTCTGACCTAAAACAATATAATTCAAGAGACCCCCCTCCCCCGTAGTGAAAAATTAGAGATAATCTATTTTTACCTCTACAGAACGATGTCGATTAATGTATATTATTTTTGTTATGGTTTGGTAGTTATGATCAATTAAGAAGAGATGATCCGTAGTGAAGCGATTACCACACCTCCTCACTTCCATCCGCACTTCTATATTTTACCCACATACTTCCTACAGTACATCTCTCCACCTCTCCACTTCTTCCTCCCCCATTCCTTCTATTCCCTCCACACCATCCTCCATCCCTCCACCTCTTCCCTTCACATATCGTCTCCACACTTTCCTCCAGCCCTTCAACTTTTCCTTCCACACATGCTCTCCATACCCTCCTCCACCACTTCCCTTCGATCTTCCACCTTTTCCCTCCGCCCATGGCCTCCACCTCATGGCATCATTGAGTCACCTGGAGCAAATAGTAATAAGAGCTCATTACCTTTCCGTCTGTCTGTCTGTGTCTGTCTGTCTGCCTGTCTCGCCAAAGTAATTCGACAAACTCAGCCTTAAGAAGTGTTTTATATCATATTCTTGAATTTCAGAAAGACTGCATTCAACTTTGCAGTGACTATTTTAATACCCAAACAGAAAGAACAAATATTATGCCTGGAATTATTATCATACCATATACACGGAGAAACTGGAAGGGAAGTAGGCATCAGGGAGCCTCCTAAACCCACGAGATATGCGCCACCCACTCAGACTGCCTCCTCCCCCATCTTAACTGCCAGGACGTGAGGAGTGACTTTATCCCTGGCGAGTGTGAGGGGTTCATTAGTGAGAGAGAGAGAGAGAGAGAGAGAGAGACGGTGAGTGTGAGAAGAAGGAGGAAGAAGGAGAAAGGGAAGAGAAGGAGGGAGAGTGATACAGGTGGGAGAGGGGGAGAGAAGAGGGAGGAGGAAGGGAAGAACGGGGAGAAAGATATAGAAGAGAGACGGGGAGTGGAAAGAAAGGGTAGGATGAGAGAGGTAATGGAGAGGAAGAGAAAAGGAGATAAGAAAGGACGAGAGAGAGAAAGAGGAGTGGGAGTGGAGAGAGAGGGCGGGTTGCGAGAGGAGAGGGGGAGTGGTAAGGGTTAAAGAGGAGGATGGGGCTGGTGTCTCTTCTCTGTCAACAAGACTTAAACGCTCTCTAGCACCTCCATCCCCTCGTCTCACAAAAAGGCGTACCCAGTTTTCTAGGGCCTATTATTCTCGTGATCTTGTGAGGCTTATGGCGTCTCTTTACATTTGGACGGTCCTCGTTTTTGCTGTGTTCTTTTTGCTGTTAGACTAATTTCTTGAGTTTAGGAGAGCTGTCCCCCATACTAGTGAAGGGGTATCTAATTTCACTTGTCTGGAAAGCCTCTCTCGAGCTGATTGAAACCGTCTGGAAAGAGCGACACTAAACTAAAGAATACGTGGCCAGTTTCAAGGGGTAAAACTTCGAGAGTAAATGGTGGTGGAGGGGGGGAGGACGCTCGCTACACCTCCAGGGAACATATTTTCTTTAATTAGGGAGACTTTCTTGCTCCTTTTTATAACTAGTTTATTTCTGCATCTAGTGCAGTCAAATTCTGCTGTATGCTATCAACGCATATTAGATTGATTTAACCCATTAGTGCTAAGGGTTCCTGTGTGAAGGATTTTGTTGAAAGAGAACCCAGTGTACCGCCCTCCCCCCCAATCGATTCATAATAGTGAAGCTCATGGGTTCAAACTCTGGGGCTTTCTCCTTTATCAGCCTCGGAAATTGTCTGATTCCGTCCGTTTTAAAGAACACTAACTACAAATGTGCTAAACAGACAACCATGGTATGTACATGAGAATTGTAAGGTGTAATATGGTGAATAAATCGCTAAGGCAGAGTGCTGGAAAGCCTCTTAAGCCAACGTGTGCCACCCTAGGCCTTCCCTTTAGATGCCAGACTCTATCCCTTTAATTGTCAGCCTCTATCCATTTAGGGGCCAGATTCTATCCTTTTAGGTGCCAGACTCTATCCTTTTAGGGGCCGGACTCTATCCCTTTAGGGGCCGGACTCTATCCTTTTAGATGCTAGACTATCATGACCCCTCTTGAGAATAATCACTTAAGCTTCATTAGCGTTTCCAGAATGGCTCAAAGCAGATCCTACACCACTCCACCTCCCTTCCTCACCCCCTCTTCCACTCCACACCTCTCCTTTGGATCTCCATCCCCCCCCACACCACTTCACGACACTCCACCCTCACTTCCCCCACTCCCTCCCACTCTACACCCGCTCTTTTGACACCCCTTCCCCCCATACCACTCCACGACATTCCACTTCCACTTTCCAACAAGCCCTTCATCACTCCACACCCCCTTCTTCTAACACTCCATACCCCCCACACCACTTCACACTCCACATTCCACTCCCACCTCATCTACCCCCCTCTTCCACCCCAGAATCCCCTCTTCTGACATTCCATTCCCCCCACATATACCACTCCATTCCACTCCTACCTCCCCCATTCCCTCTATCGTTCCACCACACTCCATTTCCACCTCTCATCGCCCCCTCTACCACCCCACAACCCCTCCTTCTGACACGCCATCCCTCCCACACACTACTCCACTCCCACTTTCACCTCATACCACTTTACAACCCCCTCTTCTTACACTCCATTCCCTACACCGCTCCACTCTAATCCACCCACACCTTCCTCCACCCTCACCACTCCACACCTCCCATTCTGCCACTCCATCCTTCCTTCCCCTCCCACTCACACACCCCTTTCACTGCCAAGGACACATTTAAGAATAATTCGGGAACAAGGAAGAGGAAGCCGTTAGTTCATGTTGCTGTGTTAATGTGTGAATGACTGCGTGGTTCATTTCCTC
Organism: Coenobita brevimanus; assembly: GCF_032717465.1. Lineage (NCBI taxonomy): Eukaryota > Metazoa > Arthropoda > Malacostraca > Decapoda > Coenobitidae > Coenobita > Coenobita brevimanus. The sequence goes on along the minus strand of NC_137032.1, from coordinate 3,079,118 downwards.
GCTTAATGATTCTCTTACTTTACGGTTTTCTCCTTCCTTGTTTCTGGACCTTACCTCATCCCATCGGCGCTGACAAGGAGCCTGCACGCTGTAGCCTTGTGCACTCTGGTTGAAGCGGCTGCGGCGTCCACCTGGGAGCCAGACTTCCTCATAATTCCTTGCACCTCGCCACAGGGAAAGGTTCTGGTCCGGTCCTGGTAAGGCGCTGTCTACCACAAGAAGGCTCCTAATTCCTCTACGGTGTATGCACTGTACCTGTGGGATGACCCCATAGAGGCAGCTGATTACCTGTGGTTGATGGGTCTGCTCGGCCAGACAGCCCGGGGTTTAGCAACAGAAAAAAAAAAAAAACTCATCCCATCATTTTGTGTGAATGATGATGATGATGATGATGATGATGATGATGATGACATAGCAAAAATAAAACAGAGTCGTTCTGAAAGAGGATAATATATTTGCAGACTCTAGTGGGGCAAGGCAACAACGAGATGGAATAACAGGAAATTTGATTTAACTGTGGATAAAATAGTGTCCCCTTCATGCTTCTAATTTGGTCACATCTGAATATAAAAACAAATGACGTCACCGAAAATTGAGTTACTAGGCATTTCATTCTCTCTCTCTCTCTCTCTCTCTCATCATCCTTTTTCTTTTCTCCCGTTTCTCTTCCTTCTCCTGCAGCTCCCTCTCTTCTTATCTTCCCCTCTTTCTTTTACCTCTCTTTATCCTCTTCCCTCACCTCTCCACCCTCTTTTTAACTCCTCTTCCCCTTCTTCTTTTACCTCCCCTCCTCCTTCTGCTCTTCCTACGGTTCTTCTTCTTCTTCGTCTTCTTCTTTTTCTTCTTTGCTCCTCCTCCTCTTCCTTCTCCTCTTCTGCTTGTTGTTGTTCTTCCCCCTCCTCCTTTTTCTTCTTCACTTCTCCTTTTCCTCTTCCATTTCCTCTCTTCTCTCACTCCTCCTCCTCCTCCTTCTCTTCCTCCAACTTTTTCTTCTTCCTCTTCCTCTTCCTCCTCCTTCTCGTCCAACTTTGTCACCTTACACCATTTCTCCTTCACCTTTCCCCCTTTCCCTCCTCTCTCGCCTCTTCTCCTAGCCATGCCTAATCCAGGTAGCCAGAGTTAATTAACCCTTTACCTGCCATGGACGCACCTGTGTGTCTTCTTAATAAAGCTGACATCAGACGATTTAATTCACCTGAGAGAAATACCAGTTCTCAGTGGACTAAGGAATAAAAAAAAACTCTGGTACAACAGAACAATGGTGTTTTCTTTCACTTTAATACCAGACGCCTTTGTACTGATGAGAAAATTCCCGGTATTTAATAGGCAAAGGGTTTCTAGAGTAACATCTTTGCTGGTATGGACGCACACACGTATTTTTAATCAGGAAAACTCCAGGTGATTCTCTGGAGCTAAGTGACACCTTCTTAATCCCTTAACCCCTTGAAACCAGCGATTTATTATTTCATAGACGAATTACCTAAACCCGGCCCAGATTTTTGTCCTTTTGCAGCTTATTGGCGGAATAAGACAATACTGTAGCGCAATATTAATTCCATTGCACTACTTCATGATTATACTCTTTTTACTCTAATCTGGCCTAATATTGTCATCTCTCTCTTCAGTGTCGAGTTGTAATATGAGATTAACACAAAAACATGGTCCTAGTCCAGAAATTCTATGAAAAGGGTGTATAGCCACAGCACTGTCTTCTGCCATTGCGCTACGTGAAAGAGACTACGAAAGGACGAAAATCTGGGCCAAGTTAATGGGAAAGAACTACAGCATCATATTCTAGTGTTAATCTCTTGCTGCATCTCAGGAATCAAGATAGTGATTTTAGGCCAAGTTAGAGTGAAAAGGGTATATTTAATTCGTGTTCTTTCCAGACGATTTTCTTCAGCGTAGGAAAGAATATTTGTACTGAAGTAATTAAGGGGCATGCTTAATCTCTCCAGGGAGGAATATCTCACCTAAGCCAAAAAAAAAAATCATCCGGAGAAGGGATGAATAAAATGAATATACGTCATCGGACTGAAGCAAATAAATGTAGCAAAATGTATCTGAGTATTTCGGTGGAGATGGATGTTGTGGATACCTCAGTACACTCCATATAACTCCACCATCTCAAAGCACACCACACTATTGCACATCCCCACCTACACCACTCTCTCACCCTCACTCCACACGCGCCTCATCCACTCCATTCCACACCCTGTCCTCACTCCAAACCTTCACACTCTCACGGTCACTCCACACTCACTTCATGTACTCCACCCCATCTATTCTCACTCCACCCCTTTCAGACTTTCAGCTTCACTCAACACACACTTCATATACTCCACCCCACATCCTATCCTCACTCCACACTCCAGTTCCTCACCACCTCACACTTCCCAACACACCCGAATTTCCACACCCCATCCTCCCCACCCCACATTTCCACTCTTGCTCCACACCCACATCCACACCACCACAACTCCCAGCTTGTCTGCGTGGAATGGGAAAGCAGACAGGCTGGCCGCAGCTCGAGGTCGAAATAGCAGAGGGAAAGGTGGCCACTTACACAGTCATGTGTGTGTGTGTGTGTGTGTGTGTGTGTGTGTGTGTGTGTGTGTGTGTGTGTGTGACAGAGAGAGAAAGAGAGAGAGAGAGAGAGAGAGGGGGGAAGAGGAAATGGACAGCCAGAATCCACCCATTACCATGCTGGACAAGTACGAATAAAGGTGTGTCTTTACTGAGTTATATAAATGAAAGGTAACTCACCACTATTAAATTCTGGTTTTACTGTATTCCCATTACCTACGGACGATTATATTCAGCTGGAGACCATTTTTGGAACTGGAGGAGTTAGGTACGGCTTCCATTAACTCCTTCCCTGTTAGAGGTGTTTCCTAAGCTGAGTAAAATCGTCTGATGGAGGAAATGATGGGTGTTAAAGGGCAAGGTGTAAATGGTGTTCCTTTAGGTCAATGGCACATTTTAGGTCCTTTGTATAATCATCAATATTATAATCATTATCATTATTATTATCATCATCATCATCATCATCTTCCCCTTCCCCAGTCTCCTGTTTCTCCTCTTTCTTCTTTCTCTGTATGTATTTTACCTCTTCTCCTGCTCCTCTTAGTTCTTTTCTTCTGCATATATTTTCTTCTTCTCGCGACCTTGTTCTCCCCCTCTTCCTCCTCCTCCTTGCTCTTGAGAATAATAATCATAAAGCTTATAATACTAGCGCTAATAATACTACTAACAGTAAAACGATTACATAATGATAATAATAAAATTCTCCACGACCCTCCCCTCACTCTTTCTACCCTCAAATTTTATTCCCCCTCCTGCTCCTCACCCTTCTCCTCCTCCTCCTCCTCCTCCTCCTCCTCCTTCTGCTGCTGCTCCTACTCCTTCTCCTCCTGACAGCTGCAGGGGACGATATATTTCCCTTGTCCACAGAGTGAAAAGCAGGATAATGTTAGTCTCAGAGTGCAGGAAGGATGAGGAGGGGAGGAGCACAGTGGGAGGGCGGAAGGGAGAGGGGAGGAGGAAGTGAGAAGAGATGCTGCATGATGGAAAGAGGTGCGGAAAGGATGGAGGAAGGGAGAGGTGACGGGAGAGACTATGTGGTGGGGTGGGATGGAGGGATAACAGATGCTGCATATTATATATATATATATATATATATATATATATATATATATATATATATATATATATATATATATATATATATATATATATATATATATATATATATATATACTGTATATATATATATATTTATATACTGTATATATATATATACTGTATATATATGAGGGAGAGAGAGAGAATCATTCATTTGGAGATGCCTGGACACATTACATAAAAAATTGTAAATTACAGAAAATGGGAAAGGGAAACTTAGGAAGAATGTTTCACTCACTACAAGAAGCCTTCCATAAGCTAGTTAAACCGTCTGGTGGTAGGCTATGATAAATTAATTTAATGGTTTGACGCGCACACGAAACTGCTGTACAATGGGGAGGCAGCGCCTCCAAAGCAACTGCAACCTCACCTTATAAATGTTTATCTAATACCTCACATCTTAATATCTCACCTCCTGTCCACACTTACCTCTGTTGGCTGATATTCTTGTCCCATAGTGTGGCATTCTAAGTGACCTTGGTGGCCTCGTAGCCCTTGTTCCTTAGCGATTTATGCTGCATATTTCACCTCAATGTCCTACTGCATGTTACAGATGAATATTACAACGATATTCAAACTATATAAATAACTTGTAAAAGAATGTTAACGTGGAATATACAAAATAAATCGCTTCGGAAGAGGTGCTACGAAACCTCCTGTCACTTAAGTACAGCCCAAAGAAATGAACTTGTCAGTGAATATTCGAAGACCAAGAGTACATCGCCCGAGGAGTGCTGTAAAGTAGTACCTGAATGTTGTAGTGAAAGAGTAACAGCCTTGGGTTCTTTCTTTTTAGAGTTGAAAGAAAATGATGATAATGATGGTGATGATGATGATGATGATGATGATGATGATGGTGATAGTGATGATGATGGTGATGGTGATGATGATGGTGGTGGTGATAACAACGACAATAATGATGATGATGATGATGATGATGATGATAATAATAATGATGGTGATGGTGATGATAATGATGATGGCTATGGTGATAACAACGACAACGACGATGATGATGATGATGACAATAATAATGATGATGATGAGGACGATAATAGTGATGATGATGATTCAGTCACATACCTAAAAGAAAAAACAAAAGATTAAATTTCGCAACAATAATTTCTCGTTCGTGTGGCGTTGTGGCGTTTTTAGCTCTTCCCGGAACTGCCGATAATTCCCTTGGTAATTTCTTTGGTATGCAGATTTAACCTTTTACCGGCAAGGATATCTCTGTCACACAACATGATTTCTTCCTAACCTCAGTAAAATACCCGTGAGTGTTAATACCATAAGTAAAATACCCGTGAGTGTTAATACCATAAGTAAAATACCCGTGAGTGTTAATACCATAAGTAAAATACCCGTGAGTGTTAATACCATAAGTAAAATACCCGTGAGTATTAATACCATAAGTAAAATACCCATGAGTGTTAATACCAGTGAGAGAATCCATTCACACCGGAGACGTCTGGTGTTAGGTACCATTTTCAGGCTGGTATAAGGAAGCTGAAACTGGTATAAGGACGCTTGAATCGACTGGTATTAGCTGGGATAACATACTAGGGAATGCGTGACCGTAGCTCCCTAACACCTCTTCCACAGCGATTTATTTTGTTTAATATACCTTGCCTTCCCCTTCTGTGTAATTCCAGTCATTCTAATATCACCATAAACTTGGTAAGTAACGTACAAAATTTATTAACAGGCATTATCCAGAAATAAATCGTTAAAGAAGGGGTGCTGGGGAGAATCAAGGACGAGAGTACGAGCTCATAAGAAGGCTAGACTTAAAAAAAGAAAAAATCTTGGGGATACTGGAGATGAATTACTTGGGTGAATTACCTGTAGACACACGTAAGAATCAAACAATAAAAGGTAAACAAATAAACAAAACTAAGACACACACACAAAAAAAAAAGTAATAAAAAATAATCACCTAGAGTTAGCTTGAAAACAAAAATACTAGAACTGTCCCCGTCGTGAGAAAGTGCTTAAGTTGCATCAGTGCGCGCCAAACTTTACAGGGGGTGTGACGGGCTAAAATTTCAGTGTAACACCCGTAATGATAGACGCCGTGCTGCGTGTTACGTGCGTGTGTTACGTGCGTGTTGGGTGTGCGTGGTGTGTTGCGTGTGCTTGGTTTGTTTGGCCTGTTTTTATCATACATGTGCTGGCTAATTCGCTGAGGTCACACTCCAGCTAGGTCGGTCATGCTACTGTGCGGGGTCGGTGGGTTTAATATTATAGTTTTTCTTGCTTTTCTGTTTTGCTTCTCTCTCTCTCTCTCTCTCTCTCTCTCTCTCTCTCTTTCTTCTTTTTTCCTTTTTTTTTCTTGTTTTCTTCTCTCTCTCTCTCTCTCTCTCTCTCTCTCTCTCTCTCTAATCTGGCGGAAATAGGTCACTCCCACAATTTATCCTAAGTCATGGAACCTTAATTATGAGGTAGGAATGTCTCCTTGGTTACTAGTCAAAATGGCCCTCCAATCTAACTACACCTGACCATCACCTGAGCTAATAAGGGTTCCATCAGATGAAAACAAAAGGAACACACCTGGCAGGTGAACGGAACCACACCTGCCATCACCAACACTTGATTACAGGTGTGAGGGAGAGCCGTACAGGTGATCACACTTCCGGAATGGAGGGAAGTGGAGGGAATGGGGGGGGGTAGGAGGGGGGCGAGGAAGGAAGGGTGAAGGAAGAAGAGGGGTAATGGGAATGAAGGAAGGGAATGGAACGAGGAACAAGGATAAATGGAGAGAAAAAGAAAAGAGAGGTTGATAATAGGAGGAAGGGGAGGAGATATGGGAAGGATGAGCAGGTGGAGGGGAAGGAAAGCATTTTATAAGTAACCTGACATTACTACAGATCCAAGTACACCATTTTAACCCTGTCAGCCAGAGGACGTGTGTTGTACTTTATTCAAGGACATGTTTTGTACTTTATTCAAGGACGTGTGTTGTACTTTATTCAAGGACGTGTTTTGTACTTTATTCAAGGACGGGTTTTGTACTTTATTCAAGGACGGGTTCTGTACTTTATTCAAGGACGTGTTTTGTACTTTTCCTAGGACGTCTTTGTACTTTATCCTAGTGCATGTTTGTAATATTCCTAGGTCAAGGAATAGGAGGAATAATTAAATAAAATTAAAGTATTACGTAGCGGTCAAGCGAGAGATGAACTGTTATGGAGACAATTTAGATACTTATTGCGAAAAAAAAATAAGATAAGGAAATATATATTGTGCAAGAAAAAAACTCAGAAAAAGATAATTCCGCAAAATGTACTTGTACACGAGAATGTACTGAATTATGCGCATGAAGTTAGCACAAAAGAATTATTGAGTTAAAAGTGACCTCAGAAGAATTATTGACTTAGAGGTGACCTTCGAGGAATTATTATTGCGTTAGAAGTGACCTCAGAAGGATTATTGCGTTAGAAGTGACCTCAGAGAAGAATTACTGCGTTAGAAGTGACCTCAGAGAAGAATTATTGCGTTAGAAGTGACCTCAGAGAAGAATTATTGCGTTAGAAGTGACCTCAGAGAAGAATTATTGCGTTAGAAGTGACCTCAGAGAAGAATTATTGCGTTAGAAGTGACCTCGGGGAAGAATTATTGCGTTAGAAGTGACCTCAGAGAAGAATTATTGCGTTAGAAGTGACCTCAGAGAAGAATTATTGCGTTAGAAGTGACCTCGGGGAAGAATTATTGCGTTAGAAGTGACCTCAGAGAAGAATTATTGCGTTAGAAGTGACCTCGGGGAAGAATTATTGCGTTAGAAGTGACCTCAGAGAAGAATTATTGCGTTAGAAGTGACCTCAGAGAAGAATTACTGCGTTAGAAGTGACCTCAGAGAAGAATTATTGCGTTAGAAGTGACCTCGGGGAAGAATTATTGCGTTAGAAGTGAAGCAAGCAGAATTACTGTGTAAGATAAAAAAAAAATCCACATAAGAAAGGGACCGACTGACTGACAAGAAAATAACTTCGCATGATAGCGCTGTGTGTTTTATTCTTGCTACTTCCAGACCATTCTAATAAATCTAAGTGAGTTTTAGCAGTGATGAGATTAGAGGCAGTAAAACAACATCTATTTACCCTATTTCTCGCTACTGACAGACGATTTTATTCAGCTTTGGGGAAACACATAGAAAAAATAATGTTAAATAAAGGCTAGAATTACAGTCGGTTTCTTTCGTTTTATTGGCCACTCCTAAAACTTAAATACTAAGTCGTGGTTGCGTAAAATTTAATGAGCCCAAGTTATGTGGTAGGAATGAATCTCCTTGGTTACTGGTCCAATCAACATGCCAGTCTGACTACACCTGGCACTGAACTGAGCTGAGAGGGTTAGGGATCTTCGTCAGGTTGGAACAAACGTGCAATAATCACTCCCTTCGAAATGTCTCTCTTCACACACGTAAAATCGTTTGAAGGCAGCAAGAATATACAGAGTCAAGACCTTCCAATTCTGTTATGTACAATATTTTATTAGTTCACTCTTGCTATCTCCAGACGGTTTTATCAACTTGGGATGTATTTTTCGAACTGAAGGGGTTAGAACGCATTCATTGACCCCTTTAGTACGTCTCTCCAGGGCTAAATAAAATCGCCCAGTGGCAGTAAAAACGAAATATGAAATAATATACTCTAATGGTGCGTTTTTGTACTTAGTTCTTATCTTCAGACGATTTAATTCAGTTTATACCAGACCTCTTGTACAGAAGGGGTTCATGGAGGCCACAACTCACACCTACAGTTCGAAAATTTCCCCAAGATCAATGAAACCGTCTAGAGAAGGCAAAAATAAGCTCAGAAATAAGTAATTGGATTTTTGGTATAGGAAAGGCGTGCATTTTATTATTATTATTATTATCATTATTATCAAGGCGCCCCTCTCCAGCACAAAGTCATGTATAAACTTCATAAGCACAAAATAAAGAACCAGGCAACACTAAAATATTACCCCAGGCAAAGCGCCATTATGCCTTTATAAACAGTTTAGCCAGCTTTATTCTTTCGCTCGGACGAAGGATTATGATTCTCTCTCTCTCTCTCTCTCTCTCTCTCTCTCTCTTAGCGTGGAGAATTATGGGTCTTAATATTCTTTTATTCTTGGGAAAATGAGAAAGTAACGATCTCCCTCCCCCCCTCTCTCTTGCTGTCTGTCTTACTCTTGCTCCTCGCCTTCGTTACTGCCTTGGTCTTTGTCTCGCATTTCTCTCTCTCTCTCTCTCTCTCTCTCTCTCTCTCTCTCTCTCTCTCTCTCTCTCTGTCACACACACACACACACACACACACACACACACACACACAAGTTCCGTGAAGTTTGCGATGTCAACAGGGAGGAGGAAGGTGCACACATCGACTGGCATTGTCCATACCAGAAAATTCCCCCACAGCTTTTGGCAAGTTATAATTGGATCCATCGCCTCCCCCCCCCCTGTCTCTCTGGGGGAACCAATAAATTCTAGGAAATTTGGGGGAACCTCTGCTTTAAAAAATAGTCCTCGTGCTGAAAGGGGTAATGAGTGTGGGAATGAGAGAGATGGGACTCAGGAGTGAAAAATGAGGCTTGGGTAATTTGTGTGTGTGTGTGTGTGTGTGTGTGTGTGTGTGTGTGTGTGTGTGTGTGTGTGTGTGTGTGTGTGTGTGTGTGTGTGTGTGTGTGTGTGTGTGTGTGTGTGTGTGTGTGTGTCAAAGTTTCCTCGATATTATACAGATTCACTCCGTCATAAGCAGAAGCACTCCAACACAAAATACTCGTATGCACCTGTCACCCTTCACTCCAAGAGCCATACACAGTTATACCCATACTTGAAGCATTGGCAGGGGGCGACACACTTCATCAGTTACAGAAAGTGATGTTTTTTGGTCATATGGATCTGTTGTCTTAAAAAAAAAAAAAAAACGTAAACAATGGATAGAATTGTGCATGGTAGAGCTGCATACCCACGTCGGAGGGAAGGAAGGGTATAGAGGGTGGAAGAGGGTGAGAGGATGGGAGAGGAGGAAGGAGTGAAGGTAAATACAAGGAAGGGGAAAGAGGGACAAGAAGAGTGAAAGGAAAGATATGGGGACGATGGGGAAGTGGATGTAAAATGGATGAAGTACAAGAAAATAAAGTAAATTCTAAAATTATTGTTGAGACGAGGGGACTGAAAAAGTGTTGAAAGATAAACAAGGACACATATGGAGATCGGAGTAGATTTAGTTTTACACTCATTACTTAATTCTACCAGCTACAAACGTTTTATGAGGGAGAAGGAAGGACGTCAGAGGATTACGAGGGAGGGAGATGGGAGAGAAGTGTTAACGGGGAGAGGGGAGCGAAGGGGGAAGGTGAGAGAGGAGGGTGAATGGCGTGCGAGTGGATGAAGGGTGAAGTGCGGAATGCGTCTGCTGTCCTTCCACCTGACAAAAACAGTCACGTTGATATTCTGCGCTCGTGGAATAATGTTTGGTAGGGTAAGGGAAATGAAAACGCTATATTATTTTATTTATTTATCTATCTATCTATCTATGTCATTCACTTACCTGTTTAGTTATTCATAAAGAGATACAAGTGTAGGTCTAGTTAAGAGTTTTTCAGCGGTAATTTGGATGCAGTGGCTTTCCCCTAGATTAAATGAATTCTATGCCGTGACCCAGAATGAAATCTTGCGTCATCATTACCAGGAAACGTGAACTTAATAACGTATGATCCAGCACTCAGCCTTCAACAGCAGCTGGAGTGAACATGTCTAGCAAACATTTTATTTTTCCTAAGCATGAGAATGAAAAGCACTTCAGAAAATCGCAGGTAAGACAGATGAGGGAAGGGCGGCAAACTCCTTACTATTCCCCGTGTTTCGTGTCACTGTCCCGCCTGACGTATCCCACCAGCACTGTAGGAAATAAAACGGACCCTCACTTAATTACTGTGCCACTATATTCACGCACAGATAATATAACGCTACACTTTTGCATATACTTATGTCCCTGCGAGCTGCTGGGGTAGAACTGTGGCCATCGTTTAACAGTCATCATCATCATTACCATCACCACCATCATTATCATCATCACCACCACCATCATCATCATCATCATGTCATCATCATCCTTATCATCGTCATTTTACCCATCCTAGGAGAGGGTACGGTATGATCTAGAAACGAAAAAAAGACATATCACGATACAGGGAAACTATCAAGAGCATGCCAAGTGAAATGGGCCACACAGTCATCTACACATCATTCAAGCCCCCGGAATCCTGGCTCCACCTCACAGACCTGTCCATCTGCACATATTTTTTGGTATTTTTCACACACCCACCCACCCACCCACACACACACACACACACACACACACACACACACACACACGCACAAACCCACCCACACACACACACATCTATCTATATATCTATCAACCTGCGTCTCATCTACACCTGCCACATACGGTCAGCCTTTCGAATGTTAGAAATATAATGATAAATGTATATGAATTAATGAGTTAAATATGGCATAACCTGGTGGAGGGGTGGCCAAGTGGTAGACTCCTGGACTGTTGACTGAATGGATGTGAGATCGATCCAGCTGGAGTGGGTAATAGTTTGAAGATTTGAATTTCGCTAAAACAGAGTTCACTATTCTTCCGCAAGACCCACTGCCTTGTCTTGAAACCATCACAGTCATTACCCTCACTCCCGTCCTTAGATAAGACGGTCCTATAGCACGTGTTTAGTACTGACAGAAGATTATAGTTCTCAAGGGATTAAATTGTGAACGTGTCTGGAGGGTTTGTTGAGAGTAGGAGGAATGATAGACCTCAGGAAATGGACTGTCTCATCTATGTCCTGAGTCAGATACATAAATAAAAATACTGTTGACTTGTAATTAATTCTATAGGTCCGATGACGTATTTTCTGCTTCATTCTAGATGCCACCAGTC
>NC_137032.1:3057500-3062500 GCF_032717465.1 Coenobita brevimanus | reverse complement strand
TTAGGTTAAATGAGGTTGAGTTAAATTGGATAGGGTTGGTTAGTATGGGGTTCGTTGGTTTTGGTTTGGGTGCTTTGGTGGGTATGTTAGGTTGGGTTGTGTTGCTTTGCGATGGGTTGGGCTGAAGTGTAGCTTCAATTAGGTTAGATTAGACTGGGTTAAGATAGGATAAATATACTTAACCGGAACTGGGTTTCGAAAGACTGATCTGATTTGGTTTGATTATGTTAAGTAGCAATACGTAAGAATAAGGAAAGAGGGGAAACATTACTGTGTTGTGGCACAGCTTATATAAAAAAACACAGTGGCGAGGAAGAGCGGCCACAAAGGGTGAGGCGCAGTAAGATTTATGGCTCCTTGGAGTGCCTGTGGATCTCATGAGGCGTCAGATCCTCTCACCACCTGGGAATTTATATATACACACTACTCTCCGCTTCTCACACCAATTCGCCTATAGGACTGATGGGGCTGTGGCTTGGGTTTACTTTGGTTGGGTCGGGTTTACTGAAGTCAGGTTAGGTTATGCTAGGCTGGGATGGGTTGTGTAAGGTTGGGCTCGGACAGGTTTGGTTTCTTTTGGTTAGGTTTCGTTGAGACGAGTTAGGTCGGGTTAGGAAAATAATTCAGAAATATACAGTAGAACAGAGGTTTCTCAGCTGGGGTCCATGATCCACCGGGTTCGGCAACAAGAGAGCAGCAGTATTATTATTATTATACGGCAAATACACAGAGTGAAATACTACTCTATGGCCCCCAAATATCCCAATAAATCCACTATTAATGAACGGATTCAAACGAAACTCAGCACGTACAAACTTCAGTCTATGTCAGTAATATACTGCATCTGAGAAGCTTCCCACCCTTAGAACTTAAAGTAATACTTGCAGGGAAAGTAATACTTCTCTCTCACCAGTGCGGTGCTGAGTGGGCGTCAGTTGGTCAACTACACTCTGGGGATCATGCCATATTCGATAACTGACAGCGTATTTTTAATTCTCTTGATTTATCTCAAGATTCCCTCCTGGCTGTGGGGACAGTTTAAGGGTAAAAGACTTAAAAACTAGCCTCACACAGCTGATCAGCTGAAAGAAAACATCGCGTGGGAGAATACAACTATCCCACTGGATAAACTGCACTGAAAATTCACTACTTTGGATCACTGGGTTTAATTTTGTATAAACGATGAAACAGGTCGCTTTCAAACACGGTGTTATTAAGGATAAACTGTACTGAAACAAACAAAGTGCCTTCTTTCTAATCGGTTCATTAGTAACAAAAACGTTTAAATTAATCTGGTGACTCACAGTGGACATATTACAGAAAAAGTATCTTATTCTACCCTTCCTTTGTTCTTTTTTCGAATCCAGTTCCTTGTTTCCCACGCCACATATCTACCTGCTTCCTCCGCTTCTTCCCTTATTCTCACCTCATTTTTCCTCTGTCTCCTCACGTTGTCCCATTTGGTTTTTATCTTAGTTATATTTTTATCTTTCTCATTAACCCTCTCGTGGTCGGGAGATTTTTCGTACTACAATCCAGTTGAGCTAAGGCGATTTTATTCCGGTGATAGTATGCATAAGAGCCTCAGATTGCTAATACTAACAACATTAATTCCCTTACGGTTAAAACAACGCTAATGTTCTATTCCAGGTAACACAATTTATTTTAATAAGAGTTAGCCACAGGAGCTCAAAAGTCCTAGGTACTTCCCTACTCGGTTTCCCTCGTCATATTCACTTCACCTTCTCATGTTCTCTCTTTCCTCCTTCACATATCTCTTCTTTCTGTTCCCTTCTCAGTCCTATATATCATTAATATTTTCCATTTTCTCTTCTATATAAGACATTCCTCTGTTTAGTTGCGTCTTTTATATGCACTTCCTCCTTCACCTTCTCGTTGTCTCTCTTATCTCACAACAATTTCTATTCCCCTATTCTGCAACTCACTCCTTAATACCCCCCCCCCCCCGTCTCTCTCTCTCTCTCTCTCTCTCTCTTTCTCATTTCATTAAAAAATATAAATCCAATTTTTTCCTAACCCAATAGTTTCCACTATCTCGTGATTTCCTGCGACGAGATAAAATTGTTTTAGCTTCAGTCCTGATAAGAAATGAGAGAGAGAGAGAGAGAGAGAGAGAGAGAGAGAGAGAGAGAGAGAGAGAGAGAGAGAGACAGACAGACAGACAGACAGACAGACAGACAGACAGACAGTGGGGGGACGGGCAGGCAAAGGCAAGGCAAGGCAGGGGAAGACTGAGTAGGTAAGGGAGAGGCAGGGGAAGCAAGGTACAGGTAAGGCACAGGAGGCAAGGCATGAAGGAAGTAGGGGAGGTAAGAGAGGGAAGGTAAGGGAGAGCAGGGCAAGTAGGACAAGGCAGGGCAAGGAAAGGTGTAAGGTGGAGGCACAGCAGGGGAGGATCAGGCAGGAGGAGGGTAGGGGAGGAAAAGCAGGGGTAAGGCAGAGGGAGAGTAGTGGAAGAAAGGTAGGGTAGGGTATGATGCACAGGGTAAAGAAATGGATAGCAGATACGGTAAAGAAGGCGAGGAAGGGCTAAGGCAGGAATAGGGTAGGCAGGGCAGAGCAAGATAGCAACACACACAGGCAAGGCAGATGGCAACAAGTATTTATAGAGCTCCAATAGCATTTCGGAACGAGACCAAAAGGAAACTGCAATAATATTTTTTTAGCCAGCCACGATTGTTGCAGGAACTGACCTTACCCCGGAGCACAGACCAACCCTTCACCCCTTCAGTATAACGAGATAGAGTTGGATTGCATTTAGCAGAAGTTACAACCAGCATTAAAGTATTTTGAAGTATTTCTGTTTATATCGCATCGTTTTCTAGCACTTTTCTTCGTGGACGTTTTTATCGGAAATGGCCCCTGGGTTTATCAACTACCCCATGGAAGGAGGTGGAAGAAGTTCATCTGCGATAGAAATATCATAAAAAAAAAAAAAGTGTCAGCAAGTGGTGAAATATAAGCAGAAAACACTTACAATACTTGAATCCGGTTGTGGCTTCAGCTGAATATTTATCGTTTTATCTTTTTTGATTTTGTTACCGCCAGATGATTTTATTCATCCTAGTGGAGACTTCTATTACTGAAGACATTAGGATAATTGATAATAACTGGTTCAGCAACACGGACATCTTTTTTTCACTGAATTCTTGATGCTGACAGACGATTTTATCCAGTTTAGACCACTAGCGAAGGTGTATCTTTGCTGGCAAAGAGAGGGATTTTCCACGAGGCAAAACATTCAGATTGAGAAGAGTGAAAAATTACTAGGGTTAGTGGAGGTGGCGGAGTGTAAGGATCCGCCGCAAACTGTCATCATTTGAGCTGATCTATAAAAATGTAGACCAAATTTATCATGTTATTTGACTGCATATTTCTTCCCTTGACCACTAAAACAAGTTTATTTTAACATCATATAGATCCCTAACCCGTTTCAGGACAGTTGATGGCCAAGTGTAGTAAGCCTGGAGGGCCACTTTGACTAGTAACCAAGGAAACTCATCCCTTTCTCACAACTAAGACATCGAATTTCATCCAACCACGACTAATTTTCAACTGTGTAAGCGGCTCAGTCATGTGGAAAAAAAAATCGAGTACACGCCCCTAAATTTCTTCACTCTTTCAACAGGCCATCTTCAGTGCACAGGTTCTTGAAGACGATGACCTCCATACAGTGACCCTCAAATGACCTCTTTTCTCAAACCCTGACACTGTAAAATTAACTCGATCTGGTTTCAGGTGTGTCTAAGATCTTTTATTAGCAATGTCACAGCTTCAGACTACGGAAGGACTGTTGAAATAAATGAGTGTGGCGATTATAAGCCTAGAATTGTAAGTACTGTACAGAAGGTTGTTGGAGTCTAAAATTCATATTGTTTCTGTCATCAAATGAGTAATCGATAATGTGGTCCACTTTCTATAGTACTGTAATAATAGTTCTGCTCTCTCTCTCTCTCTCTCTCTCTCTCTCTCTCTCTGTTTATTTCCATGTTTGTTTGCGTGTGTGTGTGTGTGTGTGTGTGTGTGTGTGTGTGTGTGTGTGTGTGTGTGTGTGTTTGCATTTTACCTCCACATTTCTAACCACTATATATGACGTGTGTGGGAATTTGAAACAGAAAAACGAGAATTTGCAAAGGTACCAAATAAAATAATCCTCTTCAAGGGAAAATTGTAATGACTATTCTACTTTTGTGTTTTCCTTCTTCCTGTTCCTGCCAAAGCCATTTATTTACAGCGATACACAATGTTAGGATCGTGATGATAAAGGAAATTTTTTCAAAGTATATTGCACGACACAAAACGAGAAAAAAATCTATACACAGGCCAAGCACCAACCCAAAGTACGGCAGCCAAAAGTAGTATTTTTTCACAGTACTTTTCATATCAGGAATTCCTAAACAATATAATGCACACACACACACACACACACACACACACACACACACACACACACACACGCTAGTATCGATATTTTCACACATTTCAAACAATTTTTTTTTTTCTTTTTTTCCCTGTCATGGCCACACCAAACCCATATGCTCGTTCTTTTTTTTTTTTTTTTTTTTTTTTTTCCAGTTCCCCCTGACACTGGCTGACCTGTGGAGTTGTCTATACTGTACTCTACATTTTACATGCTGGGGAGGGGTGAACGGGGAGAGGGAGAAATGGAGGTGGAGATAGGAAAGGGAGGGGAGAGACACAAGGGAGAAGGGGGAGAGAGAAGGCAGAAGAGGGCGAGGCGGAGGTAGAGAAAGGAATGGCAAAGGAGAGATACAAGGAAGGAGGAGAGAAGTGAAGGGAGAGACGAAACCTAAGGGAGAGACACAAGACAGAAGAGGGAGAGAGAAGGGAGAGATAAGAGAGAGAAAAGGGAGACAGACAGGTAAGGAGAGTGAGAGACAGCTAAGAGAGAAACACAAGGGAAGTGAAGCGAGTGGTAAGAGAGATTCGAAAGGGGGAGAAACACAAGGCAGAAGAGG
>NC_137032.1:3045000-3055000 GCF_032717465.1 Coenobita brevimanus | reverse complement strand
TCTCTTTGATTGCTTCTTTCAACCGTCGCAGTTCTGATGCATGCAAGTAATAGGCCTCATTAATATTTTGACCCTTTTTACATGTAGTCAGTCATGATAACTACCTCAGTGTCCCAAAACAATGAGGTCATTACCGACAGATGCCACTTGCTAGAAATTTTTGGGAGGTGGAGAACCGTAGTGTTTCCATTGCTTGCTTTGATTCTTTGATTTAGGTTCAAAGTGGTGAACCCATGTCTCACCCTGGGTCACAAATCTCCGGAAGAATATGGCTGGATCAGCCTGGAAACGAGCCAAAAGTGTCCTTGAATTTTCCAGTCTGGTCAACTTCTAGTCTGGTGTCAACATTCTAGGAACCCATCTTTAAGTCAGCTTGCTTTTATCTAGGATGTCGGTCAAAACAGTGTGGACTGAGCCAGCACTGATGCCCATGGTGTCAGCTATCTGCTGCAGACAAATGTCTGTCATTCAATACATGCTGTGAATGGCCACCACTTCATCGTACGTGGGTCATGATTTTGGGCGTACAGACAACGGGGCATGTTTGGTGTCCTCTCTGCCCTGCCTGAAACCAGCAGTCCACTTCTTTATGGTGGAATAGCAAGGAGGATCCTCATCAAGTGTGTTGACCATGTCATCATGGATTTCCGTGGGGGGTCATACTTTTTTTCTCTTCAGATACTTGATCACAGCACGAGCTTCTTTCTTGACCATTCTAAGGTTCTATTGTAACCTACCGATTTTGAAAGGGCCTAACCTGCAAACAAATAAAGACAAAGATTTGACTTCTTGTTTATAGTCATATGAAGCTTTATTGTATACAGTCGTACCCAAAAGTTGTGGATACTCCCCTTGTTTCTGGGCGAGACCAAGTACTTTTTGAAGGACCCACGTAGTTTTGCCTTGTCTTTGTTCCAATGTTTTTTTCTGGCCTCATGAGACGTAAGATAAATGAAAACGGCAGTTGCTGTTTTTTTTTATATATTTGTGCTTGAAGAAAACCTTGAAATACAACACTGCCACGACCATACCGGTGAACCTACAACACCCTTTTTCACAAGGCTTATTTCTCAGCCCTGCCCCAACACCCACCCACCACCTTCCCAACCCATCCCTCTCACACTTCTCCACCAACACCAGCTTTTCTCCTATTATTCTTCTCACATTAAACTTCGAAGAGAAATCTGTGACTTACACCCTCCCACCTACAACGCCGCTCCTCATACAACGTGTCATTTTCACAGGGTGTACTCGTCCCGTCAAGATGGTGGTGGGTGGTAAGGCAAAGTGTGGGGAATGCACCAAGTAAGGACGGATGTTGCACGTTGGGAAGTATGGACGTGGAGATGGATAAATTCAGAGTTTTCCCCAAGAAGAAGGGGTTAGAGATATAAGGAAGAGGACTAAGCAATATCTAGCGGTGAGGTGGAGATGGCGGTGAGGGTGAGGATGAGGGTGAGGGTGAGGGTGAGCGTGAGCGTGAGGGTGAGGATGAGGGAGAGGGGGTGCGGGGAAGGGGGAGGTGGAAAGGGGGTGTGGGGGAGTTTGAATCTGAATAAATGGAGGCGAAGGCTCGGAATGACTCAAAGGAAAAGATCAAATGGGCGGAGAGAGAGAGAGAGAGAGAGAGAGAGAGAGAGAGAGAGAGAGAGAGAGAGAGACCACGGAGGAAAAGAGGGGAGAGAAAACAGGAGAGGCGGAGGAAAGAGCTGAATAATCCCTTTAGCTTGAAAACGTCCTTTAATCTATATTATTATTCCTAATTGGTTTAAGTCTGAGAGTTGGCTGGGATTTTTACTCACATAATGCTGTCTAGGGGCGAGTGACTGGTCCCATTTGTCTTAAATATCATGAAAGGATAACCCAGAACTGGATGACGAATGGATGGCTGTTACTACCGATGAAAGCAAACTAAATCGGACACAGAAAGACTCCGAATAAAAGAGAATAAATCGAAAACAAACAGCTTTTAGGGATAGCGTGATAAGAAAGCATGATGGCGTAGGTGGAATAAGGCAAAATTACGGAACATAATGCACGCCATCAAGAAAAACACGCCAGGGAAATTAAAGGGAGCCAGAATAATGCGTGTGTGTGTGTGTGTGTGTGTAAGAAATGTTGTAGCAGGTGACGGGAGGTGTGTGTGTGTGTGTGTGTGTGTGTGTGAAGTGGCGCAGAATATGGTGTGGTAACCTGTTTTCCTAATCTGCGTTATGCTTTAATAAATAACTCTTTACATCACATATACATTTATAAAACCACAGCACAATAGATTTTAGTTCAGACGAAACTTATTGGTATATCTGACAACTTCATGACGTTTTCTAGCGAGACCATCTTTTATACTGCTGTTGCTGAAGTGGTGGTGGTGTAAGTAGCGGTGTGGTGGTGGTGTCAGTGGTAGTACGCTGGCACATAAGTCCACCAAAAAAGGCTTCATAGGTTGCATATCATGGTCTGTAGCTCGAATGATATACAACAGGAGTCACAATATATATATATATATATATATATATATATATATATATATATATATATATATATATATATATATATATATATATATATATATATATATATGTATGAGACATTAGTAATTTATCTCAACATTTCATTCTCCACAACAATGTGTCGCTCGTCACAGATGTGCGATATATTTTCATTCTGGGAGTACAGACAACAACTGCACACCGGTGCTCCAGTTGCCACAGAAAACACAGAAGATGGATGTGAGGCTCGGAGCTGCCTGAAGGCCGCTCTGGGACAGTCTCGTTGTTTTTAGCATTAAAAACTGAGACAAAAATGACAAAGTTATGTGTGATATAGGAATAATGATGGTCTGGATTATGAGTCGCATACTTACAGTCAATTCCTCGTCTTAACCAAGATCTGTTTTCGAAAGAAAGACAAAGAAAAAAACCAGTGGAGGATCCTCCTGTGTCTGCTATTCTTCCTGCAGCACCATATTTGAGTTATGAATTTGTTCTTCAATTTATTTTTGTTGAAAAAATAAGAGATATGGGAAAAGCTTGTGCTATCCTTGCATTTTTCTTTCTGTTTAAGCAATTATTGATGGTAGTAGCAATAATTGTACCCAGGTTCATTTGAAAAGTGATTCCAGTGGACTGCAGGCTGATTCTGTCTTCCTCCTGCAGTTCACCATCTTCTTGGGGGACAGGGAGGAAACTAAGAAATGTTCGTATGACCGGGCAGTGGAGCCACCCGGTCGTATCAGTGCCACCACCTGAAGGCGTTCCTCTCCACGAAAGGGACTTGATAATGAGTTCGTGTATCTCACCCCTGGTCAACTCAAACACTGCCTCTGATTCAATATAAAAATGTATAACGAAGTGGGTTGTAAAGAGAGCCCCTGCCTCAAAATGCTGCCCTAATCACACCTCTAACTCCCACTGCCACGACATTATCTTAGTTTAGGAGAGAGAGAGAGAGAGAGAGAGAGAGAGAGAGAGAGAGAGAGAGCCAAGTAAGCAAATAAAGCCCACTTTTTTATTTTTTCGTCTGTCTCCTTCCTCGTCCATCTCACGGCCACCCTCCTGAAGGCTCTCATTAACATTTTTAAATATTTTAAATATTTAAATATTTTCTGTTGTTTTCTGTTTCTTCTCCTTCTCGTTCTGCTGCGTGTATGCCTCTCTGTTTTTCATCGCTATTTCCCTTTGTCTTCTCTGTCTGTCTGTCTGTCTGTCTGTCTGTCTCTCTCTCTCTGTTTGTCTGTCTTTCCCTGTCTGTCTGTTGTCTGTCTGTCTGTCTGTCTGTCTGTCTGTCTCTCTCTCTCTCTCTCTCTCTCTCTCTCTCTCTCTCTCTCTCCTCTTCCTCCTCCTCCTCCTACCTGACACCCTCATGAAGTGTCTCATCAGCATTTTTCATTTTCCATCGTGTTATATAAAAATGGAATATTTCTTACCACCTCACTGAGCCCCTTAGCTGGGAGGAAACTGAGGAGAAAGACAGATAGATAGACAGATACACAGATAGATACACAGATAGATAGAAATAAGTTTAGAGACAGATAGATATAGATAGATAGAGACAAAGGAGTAAGTAAAGCAGACTGTGAATGTGTACAAAACGACCTCAATACGTTAATAAACTGGAGTGAAATTTTCCAGATAAAATTTTATATATATATATATATATATATATATATATATATATATATATATAGAGAGAGAGAGAGAGAGAGAGAGAGAGAGAGGGGGGGGGGGTGGACGCCTTTCTTGTAGTGAGTATTGGAAACTCAGAAACTAAGGCGCATGTGTTACCTTTAGGGTTAAGAATTCTACTCTATGTGTCTTTTGGGATTTCGTAACACCCCTTCCTTAGCGATTTATTCTGCACAAAGTAGTACACCTCATTATCCTCGAGTGTATTGTTGCTTCAAAATATAATAAAATGAAAAATGATATGAGAGAGGGGGGGTCTGAGTTGGGAGCAGGGCAGTGAAATGGCGGGGGACAGGGTGACTTGGAGGCGATTTGTTTGTGGCCACCCCAAACGGGATTGAGGCGTCTGGCAATAGATAGATAGATAGAAAAATGATATCAATAAAACTTCCAAGATTATGTTATGGTGTAAGATGGAAAATAAATAACTGAGGAAGAGGTCTCATGAGACCCTCTGTGCCATCTAGAATATAGCTCTTTTAATGTATCTTCAGTTGTTTTTGGCTAGTATGGGACATTTATACTTCTTTTACTCTAACTTGGCCTAAAATTGCCATCTCTCCATCTTGAATGCTGAGTTGCAACAAAAGATCAGCACTAGAATATGATGCTAGTCACGAAGGAAGGTTATGGAAAGGACGTAGACCCACAGTATTGTTCTGTTAAAACCTCACAACCTTTTCTCACACTTTCACTCCTGTCATGTTCCTATCCTTCGTTTATCTGTCTGTCTGTCTGTCTTGTTTCCTTCTATCTTCTCCCTATTCTTCTTCACTGAGTTTCATTTCTTCTCCATTTTTTCCTTGGTGCTCTCCCCCCCCCCTCTCTCTCTCTAGTTTCCTATCGTCTCTCTGTTCTTCTTCATTTCTCATCTTCATTTTTTCTTGTTGCCCCCTTCTCTCTCTCTCTCTCTCTCTCTCTCTCTCTCTCTCTCTCTCTCTCTCTCTTTCAGACACCCCCTTGTTAAAACTTCACAAGCCACCGTGTTGAGATAAGACTTCATTTGCGAAGTGTTTTAGTGTCGTTGTCGTTGTCATTATTATTATTATTATTATTATTACCGGCACTACTACTACTACTACTAATATTACTACTACTGCTGCTACTACTATTACTACTACCACCGCAACTATAATTACTACTACTACTTCTATTATTACTACTACCACTATTACTACTACTTATTATTCTTATAATTATCATTATTCTTATCATTATTACTTCCACCAAGGAGGTTATGATTTCACCCCTGTCAGTTTGTTTGTTGGTTGGTTGGTTTGTGAGCAAGATTACACAAAAACTACTGAACGAATTTCCACGAAACTTGGTAGATGAATAGGCCTTGGCCCAGAGTAGACTCTATTAAATTTTGGTGTGGATCCGGATAAAGGTGCGGATCCAGGATTTTTTTTTTTTTTTCACTTTCTTTAACACTGCGAGATAGGGCGTTTTTCGACATTTTCGTAAATTTTTCAGTGAACAGTGCATGGATCTTGATGAAAAAAATCAGGCATATTTGGGATGTTGGTATCTACGATTGTGTACAGTTTCATCACTCTATTACTCTTCCATAATGCACATTAAGAAATGATACCCACTGCCTTGTTGGCTGTTACAGTGAGTTAAAAAAAATATGATTAAGAGTTATGAGTAGTTTAAAATTATTGTGTTACAACTTACAGGGTTATGAGTTTGATATTGAATTAGACTTGATTTAATTAAAAGGAACTGCATGTTGGGCCTTGGCGGAGGTATGCGCTCTACTGAGTGCCATTCTAGTTATTATTATTATTATTATTCTTTTTCACTGAGTTTCATTTCTTCTCCATTTTTTCCTTGTTGCTCATCCCCCCCCTCTCCCCCTTTCTCTCTCTAGTTTCCTATCGTCTCTCTGTTCTTCATTTTCTCATCTTCATTTTTTCTTGTTGCCCCCTTCTCTCTCTCTCTCTCTCTCTCTCTCTCTAGAATGGCACTCAGTAGAGAGCATACCTCCGCCAAGGCCCAACATGCAGTTCCTTTTAATTAAATCAAGTCTAATCCAATATCAAACTCATAACCCTGTAAGTTGTAACACAATAATTTTAAACTACTCATAACTCTTAATCATATTTTTTAAATAATAATAATAATAATAATAATAATAATGATAATTATAAGAATAATAAGTTGTAGTAATAGTGGCAGTAGTAATAGTAGAAGTAGTAGTAGAGGATGAGGTGGAGGGATGGAGTTGAGAGGTATATGAGGGAGGGGGGGCGTGAGTTGGAGGGAGGGTAGTCAAATGGTGGGTGACAGAGCGACTTGGAGGCGTTTTGTCTGCTGCCACCCTTTGCGGGATTATGGCGTCGGGCTATAGATAGATAGATAAATAGATTATTATAGTAAGTGGAAAACTTGAGGTTGTTCGCGTTTACCTAACAAAAGATCCTTGACTCCTTTCAACTCAGTTCATGGTAAAGTGTAGTCAGATTAGAGGGCTGATTGACTAATGACCAAGGAGACTTGTTCCTACCCCAATTCAAAGCTCACTGATTTTCATACTGTCGAAAATATGAAAGCTGCCCAGTTCCGCCGGATGAAAACAGACCAATTATAATCATGCCCAGCGTTGGATACAGAGAAAAAGAAAAAAAAGGTCCGGGAAGAATTAAATGTATCTCCATTCACTCATCACTCAAGGTTTTAAATATCTTACAAATGACTAATCTGTTATTAACGAAGGTTTTGTTATCGCTAAACGGAAGATAAGGTAGTGTTTCGCACCATAATAAATCAGATATTTAATAATATTCTAAATTATACTCTTTTCACCTTGACCTGGCCCAGAGTTTCGTCCTTAGCATATTATTTCACGTAGCTCACTGACAGAGCGAACAACACTACGGATCTCCATTCTTTCCACAGCACTTCTTCGTAACTAGTATCATATTCTAAAGTACCGCTACATCTCAGCATTCATGATGGAGAGACGGCAAGTTTGGGCCAAGTTAGCGTAAAAAGAGTATAGTGATTTTTTATTTGTGGATTTATTTATTTATTTATTTTTTGACTAAATGAAAGGTGGGGTAATGTTTGTCACCATTGTTGGGTAGGAAAATAGTGAAGCTTTTATAGAGATTATGCTGAAAATACCTGGCATGAAATTGGATGAGTTTGTCGGCACTAATGAGGGTTGAAACGGCCATTACCTGCACCTAATACACACACACACACACACACACACACACACACACACACACACACACACACAGACGCACGCAAACGTTAATCACTTGTGCGAACTTTTCCTCTTTTATTTATACCCACACATGCACAGTGCTCTCTCTCTCTCTCTCTCTCTCTCTCTCTCTGTCAAATACAAAAGGCAATTTCATAGGGCATTTGGGGACACTGGGGTCAGAGTCCTTCCTACCTGTTTTCAATACGAGGGACTGGGACCTGGAGTGGCAGGGAGGGTGTAGTGGCCTGCAAACACTGGGCGGGGGGTAAGAGCTGCCTGAAGGGACACTAGAGCACACTCCCCCTCGATCTCTCCCCCCCTCCCCATCTCCCTCTCCCCCGCTGTACCTCCCTGCTCTCCCCCTCCCATGCTCTCTTCCCCTCTCGTCTTCTCTCCGCTTTTCCCTCACCTGTTCTTTCCCTCGCTTTCCCTGCCTTGCCCTACCTCTGCTCTTCCTCCTTTCCCTCCCTCTTCCTCCCCTAACATTTCCCCCATCACCTGCTCTTTCCCCTCCTCCCACTCCCCCCTCTCCCTGCTTTCCCCTTTCCCCCACTGCGACTCTCTCCCCTTCCTGTTTTCCCCCCTTCTGCCTCCCCCTTTCCCTTCATCCCTCCCCTCCTTCACCCCCGTGGGCTCATGCTTTTAGGCTGTGTGCTCCCTGTGTAACTAAGGATATTCTGGTTGAAATAGAGATACGAATTCTATGACCTTATTCTTCTTGGTTTTGTTTAATGGGTCCAATTACATGTTACTGGCATATTCTTACTATCACAGAGATATTCTAAACATGCTCGTTCCAGCGATGTGGCGCTCCCCCCAAAGGAGAAAGAATTTAGATTCGTATTCTAAATTTCTTGGTTACTTTGGAGATTTCGTATCACTTCTTCTTCAGGGATTTATTCTGCACATTACACTTCTGTATCCTCTTCCATATTTCTGAAGTAAACTATGTCGATATTAAACAAAAAAAAAAAACATACAAGAACTTCTGGCAAACCATGGAAAATATATTGTTTAGGAGGAAATGCTACGAAACATGGGCGCCGCCAATGTATGTGTGGGGGGGGGAGGGGAGGGGAGGCATTATGACAGAATGAGCTGAATGGGAAGGTAGTCATTAAATCAATTATTTGCACTTATACTGATTCACTCTGGTATTAATATTTATCTCCTTGGGTACTCATTCTACTGATTACACTAGATACATTTTCATTAATCTAGATACTATTATAATACTTTCCAAGCAGCTGGGTATAAAAAAAATATTAACAGTCAATAATCAGGCCCTCCCCATAACAAAATTCAGGATGCGCCCCTTCTACGATGCCTGAAGGGTCACTTTGAATACGATCGGTAACCTCAGCTGTCGTATTTAATGATCTATACTAAGGCAAATGTAAACTGTCCACAACAATGCCTCGCTCATTATCCATTTACCTCAGTCAAATACTTTATTTTTACTTAAAATACTTGCCCGGTACAAGATGCAAAAATATACCAGCAACGACAAAGAGTATTATTTTATTCAACTTACACTTTCCGGCGCCAATACCTCTCTCGGAGCTGACTGGAAATGTCTTATGTTATCTGTCATATAACACTACAGTTTATTATGAAAGGGTAAATGGTACTAAAGTTCATACACTGTAACCTAGCCCAGATTTCCGTCCTTTTTCATCATAGTTTACGCAGCTCAGTGGCGAAAAAAAAAAATACTGTGGCTCTAGGTCCCTTCTGTCGTACCTCTTTGTGACTGCGTTCTTGTTCTAGTGCTAATCTATTGCCATAACGCAGCATTCAAGATGGAGGGATGGCAATCTGGAGCCAAGGTAAAATGAACAGAGTATAGTATTAACACTCAGGCTTCAGCACCCACTCTCAGCTGAATAAAATCGTCTGACATCAACTGTAATGGAATAGTAAAGCCCTCCCGAGTATGCGAGGGTTAGCACTGGCTCCATGAACATCGACGTGCGTCAACTGATGTGGTTGAATATCTGCGTGTATCAACTGATGTGGCTTCCATGAACTTTGGCATGTGTCACTGATGTGGTTTTACATGAACATCACCGTGTGTCAATAGATGTGGCTTTTCATGAACATCAGCGTGAGCCAATCGATGAACAGTACTTAAGTTTGTTTTCACCTAATGGAACTGAGTCACACTTACAACTTGAATACTAGGTAATCGTTGCATAGAAATCAATGTCTTAGGGTCGTGTGCTTAAACCTGAAATCGAGAAGTGGAATGCAGACTCCAAAATTTTGATGATTCTTGAGGTACCTAATGATGATGGAACGTATTTGGCCTTCCTGTTTGGCTCCTGATTTCACTCTGTAGTATGGGATTGAGAATGAGTTGGGAATGAGCCTCCTTGGTTACTAGTTAAAGAGAACCTCCAGTCTTATTATACTTGGCCATCAGCTGAACCAAAATAGGCTAAGGAAGCTCTGTCGGGCAAGAACAGACGTGCTGCAGTGTGTCTGGTGATTAGTATATATATAGAACGATAAATTTGTGCATGAGTCTTGCTACTGAAGTTTGGATAGTTAGGCGCCGCGTGACTCCGCACCATTCAACACACGCACAATTAAC
>NC_137032.1:3037500-3042500 GCF_032717465.1 Coenobita brevimanus | reverse complement strand
GCAGGGAAGAAGAAAGGAACTAGGAAAGGTAGGGCAGGGATAGGCAGAGAAAGAGATGACATAAAAAGGAAGGAGAGGAAGAGGGAGGACGGGAAAGGAATATGCAGTGAAATGAAGGGCAGAGCAGGGAAGGGAAAGGCGAGGAAGAGAGAGAGACAAGAAAACATGGAGTAAAGGAAGAACTGAGAAGAAGAAGGTAGGCAAGAAAGTAGAGCAGGAGAGACAAGAGGCGGTGGCCGAGTTGGTAGAATCCCAGCTGAGGCAGGGAACAGTTTAAAAAAGATCTGAATCTATTTAAAGTAGACCATGCTCATGACACCATAAAACCCACCGGCATATCGTAAAATAGTCCCACTAATATAAGCACACCACACCTGTATGAGGCAAGCCTAGCATATATTCAATATGGATGGTGGGTCCCAGCTCCGAAGTTGTGACATATAGGTGTCTGGTACATAGAAGGACTGCTGGGCCTCTGGTGTACGGGCTGATAAAGTCCATGCTCAGAGTGTGACACATAAAAAAAAAAAAAAAAAAAAAAAGCCAGGAAGGCAGGATGAGGTACAGGAGGGTAGGATAAAACAGAAGGATTAGATAGAAAGGGATAGGGTCAAAAATACAGGGTTGGATGGAACGTCATGTGTTTGGGAATATACAATGGATTTCGATTTGGCTTTCTCTTCTGTTAGTATTCTTTGGAAGGTGCAAGTTTTGCAGGGTCTAAACCTTAGGTTTTTATACACACATACACACACACACACACACACACACACACACACACACACACACACACACAAAATCAGGATCATTTATCTATAGCTATATCTATCTTTCTACCTATCTATCTATTTATCTATCTACCTATTTTGTATGACAACTAAGCAGCCAGTGTGTCCAAAGAAAAGGAGTGAGGTCTGATGGGCGTGAGAATGTGTGTGTGTGTCTGTGTGTGTGTGTGTGTGTGTGTGTGTGTGTGTGTGTGTGTGTGTGTGTGTGTGTGTGTGTGTGTGTGTGTGTGTGTGCAGGAGGTGAGGTTTCCACCGAAGACAAAATTCACATTAAATATTAAGCCTGTAACCACACATCTGAGTGCCATGGATGCAACTTTTAGACCCTTAGACATGTGTATCCTTTCACACCCAACAATTTCCACGTCGAAGTTCCCGAATCTTATATGATCGCTGCGTTAGCCTGGCTTTACCACTAAATGTCATGTCTTGCGTGGGTGGTATTATACGCCGCAAATCACATACCTCACGAAAACCTTAAGCCTGGAGTTATCGTGACAATGGCATTTGCAGAAACTGGTTAGACCATCTATTCAGTGGCTAAGAATGTTTATTTGGATCAAAGTGTAACACCCGAGCCGTGGCTGACATTAAACAAGTACTGGTGATATTTAAAACTTCCCACATCCCTGTGGGAAGTTTTATTGTTTTTGTCAATATTCTTATTATTCTTTCTTCTTAAAAAGTAAACGGAGAGTACTTGAAGGCTATTTAGTCTAGAGTCTTCAAACTTTGGCAGCTCAATCCTCCAGCTGGCCGCTTCACTGGCAAAATTGGAAAGAAATCGGTTAAACGGATCTCCGGATATTACCCGGAACTTAAAAAAAACAAATTGTTGACATTATCTCAGATATCACCTAGGCTAGAAAGCCGAAAGTTTTTTTAGCATATGCCCCTTGCCAGGGAGCAGATTTGGAAGGAGTACGATCATAATCGAATGAATATTCTCCAAGATAGCCCGGGGCCAAATACTGGGATTTTCCCGGATTTTCCAGAAATCATCTAATTTTCCATGAGGGATTAAAGCTAGAGCCACCAATACAGACTGTGATGACCTGAGGTGACATGCACAAGATCAGTGGCCTTGACCTTGCTTAGGGTAAAAAACTGGGAGTTTTCTGAATGTTCCGGATGTCACCTAATTTTCCATGAAGGATTAAAGCTAGAGCCACCACACTTGCTGAATTTGTAGACTGTGATGGCTAAGGTGACACGCACAAGATCAGTGACCTTGACCTCAAGGTCCCTACATATCTTGGCTTCTAGTAGGCAATGGCCGTGGGATTTTTTTTTTTTTTTCAAAAGTGTCCTTGGACAATATTACGGTGTACTAGTTTTATTGTTACTTTTGTACATTCTCGCACTCCTTCTTCACACCTGTAATACAGACTCTGACACAAACAAACATTGTGAACACTACACCTCTTCATCACATGCATCATTCTTACAACAGACATCCCTTCCCTATTCCTATTTTGCTGCAATGGGGGAGTGTTAATTCCGGCTACCCCTCTGTTTCTGAAGACAAAGTTCGATCCTGCATTGTGTTGACTGTTAAAATGCATCATTACAAGCTGAGTCTTAAATGATGAGAATAGAAAGGAATATGGATAAGCATTAGGGTATTGACATATTTTGGTGTATTCAGATTAAAGGAAAATCATAACATTGTCCAGATCACTGACTATTCCCTTCAAAATTAACTGTTATTATTATTAAGATTTCCACATTCTGTGGAGTTCTTATTGATATTATAGATATTATTTATATTTTTTGGTGGGAGGGGGTGAATCTAGAAGGCTAGCATCCCACGACCGTTTGAGATAGAGACTTGAAATTTTCACAAGTGATGCATCTTGGTTGCAGGCTTCTTTTGGCACAATTTTTTCTCTTGCACTAACGCCGCACTAGCGTCCTCTATGTTAATTTTTCAATTTTTGCTCTCCTGTGGAGCAAAAACTACTAAATCAATTGTTTTGCAAATGTTCCAGTATGAAGTATTAAACATATACTGTACCAGTGCACTTAGGTATTGATACTGAGATCCAACATATACTTTTTGAGATATTGAGGAAAATCAAAATGGCCGCCTGATGCCTGAAAGTGCTAAGTCGGGAAATATTTGGCTGATTTTGACCAAACTCGATGGAAATGTAGTGGGTCATGAGTGAACGTGATTTCCACAGTATGAATGATCTTGACCTCGATGTTATGGTCATAGGTCAAAATCCGTAGATAATGTTGGGTCATACCAGAAGTCCCTTAATATTAGGTCAACAACGATAAAAATATTTTCATCTGGAATATGGAGTTCTTTGGATACTGCTTCAGCAATTTCAGATTTCTAGTTATTATCATCATCATAATTATTATTATTATTATTATTATTATTATTATTATTATTTGGTGCTGTGTTGGGCTCTTAAAATGTGATGATGATGATGATGATGATGATGATGATGATAATAATGACGATGATGATGATGATGATGGTGGTGGTGGTGACGATGACGTAGAGTGAATTCTACATGGACACTCAAATTGCTGTTGTCATGCACGAACCACCATTGTGAGGGGTTGGCAAATCACACTCGTTAGCAGAGCAAATAAACCCACCAAGTCATATAAAACAGAATTGCCATGATTTTAATTCCTGAGTAAACTACCATCAGCGGGTCCCATATGTCATCCGCACCATTAATCCCTTCACTACCATGATGATGCTATGGTTTTGCTTCATTTTTACCATCGATATATTATTTTATTCCGCTTAGGAGGACCCTCGTAATGCAAGAAAATTACCACTGACTCTTTTCAAATCAGTGGGAGGGCAAGGTAGGGCAGGTTAGGGCAAGACAGGGCAGGGCAAGGAAGGGAAAGATAACAGAAGACAGGGTAAAGCTAGGGCAAAGAGTGGCAGGGTGGGATAGGGTAGGGTAAGGTAGGCAAAGGTAGGGCAGAGTACGGCAGGGTGGGATAGGGTAGGGTAAGGCAGAGTAGGAAGGGCATGGGAAAGGATGGGTGGTGAAGTGTGGTGTGGGGGCGCGGCAGGGCAGGGTAGGACAGAAGAGTGAAGGGCAAGTGTGAAAATACTCAAAAATAAGTGTGAAGAAAATGCGACGACGAGGGTATGGTACTGCATTTTGGGCTGGAGAGGACAGACAAAAGCAGGGCAGGGCAGGGCAACGTAAGGCAGGGAAGGACAGGGCAACGTAAGGCAGGGCAGGACAGGGCAACGTAAGGCAGGGCAGGACAGGGCAACGTAAGGCAGGGAAGGACAGGGCAACGTAAGGCAGGGAAGGACAGGGCAACGTAAGGCAGGGCAACCAATGACAGGACATGGCAGGGCAGGACAGTCAAGGACACAGCAAGGCCGGACATGGTAATCTAGGACAGAACAGGGGAGGGTAGGGTAAGACAATGCAAGGCAGGGGAGTGCAAGAAAAGGTAGGGCAGGGCAAAGCATAAAAAGGCAGGGCAATGCAGAGCAGGGAAAGGCAGGGCAGGGCAGGGCAGAAGGCAGGGCATGGGAGGGCAGGGCAAGAGCAGGCAAAGGCAGGACATGACAGGGCAGGAAGAAGCTTGTGATGCACCATTACTGCTGCCTGAACACAATTAGGCACATCAGTTTTAATTTGCACATTAGACGACCCACAGCAAGATACAGGCTGGGTGCAAGGGGTGATAATATTCTGCAATACTGTTGATAAAATTCTGCAATACTGTTGATAATATTCTACAATACTATCATTAACATTATTATCATCACAACTTGTACTACCATCATCATCAACGCTATTATGACCATTGCTGCAGTCATCTTGTTATCATTTCATTCATCAAAATCACTACTACCATCCTCATCATCATCATCATCATCATCATCATCATCATCATATCATCATCACAACACGGCTGAAAGAATACGACACAGGCTGGTTAGAGCAATCACCATCATTACCATTATCACCACCACCACCACCATCACCATCCTCATTATCACCACCACCACCACCACCACCATCACCATCCTCATCATTAGTCATCATTATTATCATCACAGCAACTACTGCCATTGATTTTACTACCATTATCATTACCATACTACAGTCTTCTCTGCTCTCATCGTCACTACTTCTCCAATCATCATCATCATCAACATCATCATCATCATCATCATTCCAGTCATCTTCATTTATCACTACCACTGTA